>NC_042975.1:24840191-25147453 GCF_901001165.1 Salmo trutta
ATAGAGTTGATCAAGCTGTTGATTGTGGCCTGTGGAATGATGTCCCACTCCTCTTCAATGGCTGTGCAAAGTTGATGGACATTGACAGGAACTGGAGCACACCGTTGTACACATCAGTAGAGGCTGCTGATGGGAGGACGGCTCATAATAATGGCTGTAACGGAGCAAACGGAATGGCATCAAACCATGTGTTTGATGTATTTGATACCATTCCACCAATTCCGCTCCAGCCATTACCACGAGTCCGTCCTCCACAATTTAGGTGCCACCAACCTCCTGGTACACGTCGATCCAGAGCTCAATGGG
Organism: Salmo trutta; assembly: GCF_901001165.1. Classification (NCBI taxonomy): domain Eukaryota; kingdom Metazoa; phylum Chordata; class Actinopteri; order Salmoniformes; family Salmonidae; genus Salmo; species Salmo trutta. The sequence continues at coordinate 24,840,498 of NC_042975.1, forward strand.
TGACATGTCTGGTGAGTATGCAGGCCATGGAAAAATGTTGACATTTTCAACTTCCAGGAATTGTACAGATCCTTGCGATATGGAGCTGTGAATTATCATTCTGAAACATTAGGTGATGGCGGCGGATGAATGGCATGACAATGGTCCTCAGGATCTCGTCACAATGAATACAATTGTGTTCGTTGTCCATAGCTTATGCCTACCCATACCATAACCCCACCGCCCCCATGGGGCACTCTGTTCACAATGTTGACATCAGCAAACCGCTCACCCACACGACACCATACATGTGGTCTGCATTTGTGAAGCCAGGTTGGACGTACTGCAAAATTATCTAAAATGATGTTGGAGGCGGCTTATGGTAGAGAAATTAACATTCAATTCTCCGGCAATAGCTCTGGTGGACATTCCTGCAGTCAGCATGCCAATTGCATGCTCCCTTCAGACATCTGTGATGTTGTGTGACAAAACTGCACATTTTAGAGTGGCCTTTTATTCTCCCCAGCACAAGGTGCACCTGTGTAATGATTGTGCTGTTTAAATCAGCTTCTTGATATGCCACACCTATCAGGTGTTTGGAACAATATACTCTACAAGTACATCAAATTTCCAGAGTGGGCTCTGCTAATTCTGAATTCTCTCTGCTGCTGACTATTTGAATGTGCAATCCTAAAGGAGGACTGTGATTGGTTAATTACCTATAATGTCCATCTCTATCTATAAAATGGGTCATAATTAAAGGTGCCAGAGAGCCCACTCTGGAAATGTGACCTGTTAAAGAGTAAATTGTTACAAACAATATGTCTAAAAGTAAGCTACATTTAAAAAGGGTCGTTTTGAGATATTAATATGAATATTTGTAATGTTGAATAAATGAATACGAAAATATGTATTTCAGAATATAAACATACCCCATATTTGAGAGAACACTATAAGGAGAATAATGACACCAAGATGTTGTCTGTATCATGTACGGTTCACAGATCATACGGTCTAAAAAATAACCTAAAATGGTCAATTTCATCATGATTTTAAGGAAATTGGTTGCGATACAAATGTAAAAATCATTATTGTACTGATACAGTAGCTGTGAGTGTGGCTTAGGACATACAGTATCCCAAGGGTAGGAAACCCTGTTCCTGGAGTGCCTAGCTGGAACAACTAGGCACCACACCTGCCCAACTGAGCTAAATGATCAGTTCAGTGATTGCCTAAATCACTGCAGTAGCATATACCTCCTACCTCCCAATAGGCCTACTGTACACAGCTCAACGCCTGTTGGCTACAAGCAAATAAGTTGGAAAAAAACAACATGAAGCCAAGTGACACTGGTGGGGCAAAATAAAAGCCCTATAAATGTTAGGCTATATTTTGATAAGTGATAGAGTAGGCCTAAATATGGGGATTTGTTTTATTATCTATTTTTAAAGTAGCATATTAATCTGTTATCTTTTTTTATGTGTTATTCAAAAACTTTCTTGGACAATTATCTTCAATATTAGGCATCTTTCTTGTTAGTTTTTCTTACTATGTGGGATAAGAAAAAAACTACAAGAAGAAAGTATTTTTAAAACCTCCCACTTTGGGCTGGAGTGTCAATGTGTAGTTCGTACATGCAGAATTGTTTTCTTGACGCTGTACCACACCATTTTTCCTACATTTCCCCCCACATGGGCCAACTCCTTAGCGATTTGAGTTTGAGCCAATGAGCTTCAGCCCCTGGTATTTGAGTGACAGCCAGCAAAAGGCCTGCCCAGCATTAACCAATGAGGTTGCAGGGCAGGCCCAATGGCTCAGTGGACACAGCAAAGAGAGCGTGTCTTTGTATCCCAAACCACACCCTCTACCCTACCAACCTCGCTCGTCACATGTTGCTGATGAAACTCTGGGTGACTTCCAGAGAGTGGCAATGGGATCAATAAACCCGCAAACTGCACGACACACTCCTGTCTTGAATTATGCAATTCATGTTCCACTTTTAAATAATAAAACAAACATGATATTCTAATTAACAAATCCCCCTGTAGTTTTACAGTATATAAACCTCAGTAACAGTTAAACATTTAATTTGGGAGATATTTCATCTGTTATATGTGTCAAGTCTCGAAATCATACGTAAAAAAAATGCAGGTGACATATAATTAGGCACACAGATCCATTGTTTGTATTAAATTGTGCGAACTCCAAACATATTGCAGTATGTGTCTGGATGTTCTGAAGCCTGCAGCCTTGCTGGCTTGGTAGAAGTGGCTATCTGAGGGTCTAATTAGCCCCTTCACCCGCAATAATTTTCACTCCCTAAGCTTCGGGACACTTGTGCAAATGGCAGAGGTGCACATGAACATGCAAATTTCGGGGACCACTTTTGGATTGTGAGTGTTACTTTCAGAACTTCTGGCTAAAAGTATACAAAAGTATCAGATCATCTCTTTAAACATTCGGCAGCCCCCTAGGTGTCTCACTTTCGCAGTGTTTGCATGGATTCAAGGGAAAGAAGAGTGACTCGGTGCGTTGACGTCACCGTTGTGTTGATTTGCTAACACGAAAGAAGAGAGGAGTTAGTGCGTGTGAGAGCGGGTACTGTGAACTGCATTACTATGCTGTAGCCCAATAACCACACATTCGGAATCAAAACGTGCAACTTAGGTGAGTACTGATATGGGTGCGCAGCTTTCGTGTTACAGTGACAGACCCGCTTTTCTGCATGCTTACAGTTGTTGTTTGCCTGTGTACTCTCGCATTATGAATGCATTAATAGTATGTTTGTTATCATCATTTTAAACCCACATGAAGTTACAGTAGCCTATAGGGAGTTGCGGCGCAACAGTGTGGCAAGCAAAGTTCAAATATCAATTTCTGTGTGCGCTGAAGTGTTTTAAATTGAAAGTGTTTGGGTGTCAGATGAAGCCACAAGTCTGAGCGCATGAAAGGTGTTGAAGTTAACATGAACACAACATTGGGCATGTAAAGATGTTAGGTTGACGTAACCGTCTTTTAACGTATTCGGGAGATCGCAGCACGAGAACGTGAGGTCTGGGTTTAGGCTACATTGCAAATCAGACAGTGTGACGTTCTTCCATGTGGTTTATTCTGAGAATTGTGTGTTCCTGTTGAAATGAGAATACAGTATACGCTGATACCTCATGCCGCTGTTATTTTCCTGGAAGTTTAAAAAACGAATAATGACGCACTTGAGGTGCTCGTGCAGCGGTGATCACAAATCATCACGAACACAGGGGCAATAGTCTGAAATGTGTCCATCTATTTTAGCTGATGTAGACTACATTGTACAGTAGAGACCCGCATAGTAAACTGATAGACTGCTGCTAATTCCTTGATTCGTAATCACGTTGCCTTCTCTTGATGCAAATCATTTTGTATAATTGTTTTTATAGATGGAATGGAGAATTGAATTGCTATCGATATGGGTTATATCGCTCTTCCAAGCTCGAGCATGACATGTCCAATTAAAACGCTATCAACTGCAACGATAGCACTTCAATGATATCACTTCAGACGATTCCACCTGTGTGTTAATCAGAATAGCAAGCTAGTGAATTTAATCATTGTTGCAACCAGTCCCCGCTGAGATCATGTATTTGTGTCTCATTCGCCCGTATGTAACGTTACTTTAGTAGACTCAGCTGAGATAAGTGTGAGTACTGTTTGTTATTGAGCAAAATGTGTCTAGACACAATTTCCACGAGCATAGGTTTTTATTGTTTCGGCTTTATACATCAGGACTCATTTGAGTATAGACTACATTAAAGAGATGCGCGCCTTGGACAGACAGCTGACTGGCTACAGTTGGTCTTTAGAGGATTCTCGATCTGATTGCATTATGTTGACGTTGATATGCGCTCAATACAGCATTTTGACAGAAACGAATAATTCATCCTTCGAATGGTGTCTTCTGCACGTATCACACGATTCCGTTAAATTATTTGATGACATTAACGCACTGTCTCAAACCTGGGGTGTAATCATTAGTCCAAACAGTTGCGAAACGGAACGTTTTCCAACTAAAACGAGTTGGAGAAATTCAGGTAGGTCCCTCTCCGTTTTGTTCTGTTTCCCTCCGTTTAAGAAACGTTTTGCAACAGAGTCGGTTTAATGAATACGTTTTCTGGGCTTTACATTACTGATCCTCATTAGACAACTTTCGATTGTTTCATATGGTAAACCTGGGACACTTAGGCTGCGTTTACACAGGCAGCGCAATTTTGATATTTTTCCACTAATTGGTCTTTTGACCATCACATCAGGGGTATATTCATTACGTCCTGCAACGGAAACCGTTTTACAGTTTAAGAACCAAATGGAAGCAAACAGAACAAAGGGAACGAAACAGGTAAGGACCTACCTGAATTTGTCCAATAGAAACTCTTGTTTTCGTTACAAAACGTTTTCTTTTTGACGTAAAAGAAAAGTTTTTGCAACATAATTGACGTAATGAATACACCCCAGACCTTTTCACATCAGATCTTTTTCAGAGCTAATCTGATTGGTCAAAAGACCAATTAGTGAAAAAAATATCAGAATTGGGCTGCCTGTCTAAACGCAGCCTAACCATATTATGCCGCGCTACAGACATTGACCTACTTACTAGGTCATAAATTAGAGCTAAATTGGTATTTGTGTCTTAAAGAAAATGTTTTTTTTTTACGCCACCACATTATTTGTTGGACAGCCACTTCTAATATACAGTCTCATCAATACCAGATTTATACAGCCTTGATTAACTGCTCAACAATATATCTGATGACTGCCAACTGTTGACTTTTTTTGTGAGAGCCACTCTAATGAGCCAAGGTATTGCTAACCTCGTATAACTGTTTAGGAAATGTGGATGCAAAATTAAGGCATGAATTAATATATTTTTTATCTGCTCTTTATCAATCTCATTTCGGGGAACATTTAAATATATGTAGCCTACATTTGTATGTTTACTGATTTTATAATGGAATATTTCTAATTTGTTAAATTATAAAAGGATTTGCCTAAAATCATTATACATAATCATATTCATTGTAAAAGGTTACTAAAATAACATTTACGTTAATAGTGATAATAACAATATCAACAGTCAGGAATATATTATGATCATTTAGTATTATTAACTTATAGGTTATTATTCTTGAGGTGTTGTCTTTTGTGAGTGGGCAATGATACATACAGTGCCTTCAGAAAGTAGTCCTACCCCTTGACCTTTTCCACATTTTGTTTCTGGTACAGCCTGAATTTAAAATGGATTAAATTGAGATTTTTTTATCACTGGCCAACACGCATCATGTCAAAGTATGTTTTTTCAAATGATTACAAATTAATAAAAAATCAAAAGCTGAAATGTCTTGAGTCCATAAGTATTCAACCCTTTTGTTATGGCAAGCCTAAATAAGTTCAGTAGTAAAAATGTGCTTAACAAGTCACATAATAAGTTGCAATAATAGTGTTTAACATGATTTTTGAATGACAACCTCATCTCTGTAGCCCACGCATACAATTATCCGTAAGGACCCTCAGTCGAGCAGTGAATTTCAAACACAGATTCAACCACTAATATCAGGGTTTTCCAATGCCTCACAAAGAAGGGCACCTATTGGCAGATGGGTAAAAAAAAACAACAACAAAAAACAGACATTGAATATCCCTTTGAGCATGGTGGAGTTATTAATTACACTTTGGATGGTGTATCAATACACCCAGTTACTACAAAGATACAGGCGTCCTTCCTAATGCAGTTGCCGGAGAGAAAGGAAACCACTCATGGATTTCACCATGAGGCCAATGGTGACTTTAAAACAGTCCCATAGTTCAATGGCTATGACAGGAGCACACTAAGGATGGATCAACACAATACTAATCTAATTGACAGTGAAAAGAAGGAAGCCTGAACAGAATAGAAAAATGTAAAAAACATGCATCCTGTTTGCAACAAGGCACTAATGTAAAACATTTGGGAAACATTCAGGACACTTTTTTGTCCTGAATACAAAATTTTATGTTTTGGGAAAATACAACACATTACTGAGTACTACATTCCATATTTTCAAGCATTATGATGGCTGCATAAATCAAATGTATTTATAAAGCCCTTTTTACATCAGCCAATGTCACAAAGTGCTACCCATCATGTTATGGGTATGCTTGTAATCATTAAGGACTGCAGAGTTTTTCAGGATAAAAAAAAGAAACACTGGAGCTAAGCACTTCCCAGAAGAAAATCTGGTTGTCTGCTTTCCACCAGACACTGGGAGATCAATTCATCTTTCAGCAGGATGATGACCTAAAACACAAGGCCATATCTCCATGAGTGGATTACCAAGAAGACCAAGCTTACCAAGGTTTCCATTAACCCAGAAGGCAGGTTTCCATTTATTTGACAAAACAATGTTGCAACAACAAAAAAAGTGACATATGTAATGGAAACGGCAGATACAGGAGACATAAAGAACATTTTTCTAAAGATCAACAAAATGTTTATCCATTCGACGGGTGGATTTTCCTTCTGTCAAACTTAATTTATTGCAATAAATTATGAAGGAAACTGTCTTCATAATACATTATGATTGCAGAATAATTTTGAAGGTATCCAGGGCACGTGATTTCACCACATAACTATAAAGCTCCATTCCACATTTCATTCTAAATGTGTACGTCTTGAAAAAAATATATATTTTTGAACTATAAATGATTTTCTTTGCAAAACAAAGATTGTCCTGACTTTCAAAAATGCCTGAATTGCTTCGCCTTGCTTTTCTGGTTGGCTGGCAAGTTTCCCCATCCAATTATTTCAGATCAACAGGAGTACAAGTTTCACCGTTGCACGGACCGTAAAGATACGTTGGCACATGAGAATTATTAGGATATGGCAAATAATAGTAAATGATTGCATTCTATCTATGCTGGCTTTAGCGGGCTACCTGAGCGATGAAACCGATAGGTGTGAGGGAATACAGGCCAATTTATTAACGTGCAATTTGCCTAAATGGGTAATGCAAACACTTCAACCATTTTGATTTAACACACTGTGACATCATTACGTCCAGCTGTTTTCATCAACATGATAGTTAAATGGAAATGCACCCTTGCAGGCAATTTTTTTAATCAAACTTTCTAAATGTCGACAAACTAACAATCACTGGACAAGTTAATGGAAATGTAGCTAGTGAATGATCCTGAGTGGCCGAGTTAGTTCTGACTTAAATCTGCTGAAAATCTAAGGCAATACTGTAAAATGGCTGTCTAGCAATGATCATCAACCAATTCGACAGAGCTTGAAGAATTTTAAAAACAATAATAGGCAAATCTTGCACAATACAGGTGTGCAAAGCTCTTACACTTATCCAGAAATACTCACAGCTGTAATCACTGCCAAAGGTGATTCTAACATGTATTGACTCGCGGTTGAATACTTATCTAGTCAACATATATTTGTTTTATTTTCCATACTTTTTATTTTTTACAAATGTTCAAATTTGTCTTCCACTTTGACATGAGAGTGTTTTGTGTAGATTGTTGACAAAAAAAGGCTAATCCATTTTAATCCCATTTTGTAACAGTCAAGGAATGTGAATAATTTCTGAAGGCTCTGTACAGGGCCAATGTGTGTTCAAGTCATTGATCACATAGCCTAGCCTACTTCCCGCCTGTAGTATGCATCTGATCTCACTCTTCCAAACCAAGTAAAAGCAGTGATGGAAACTATTCTGTCCATGTATAAACCTGCATTTTTGGCATATGTACATACAATACAAGCATTTCGCTACACTCACATTAACATCTGCTAACCATGTGTATGTGACCAATAAAATTTGATTTGATATAATCTTGTTGGTGCTGCATGGTGTTTGTGCTTTTGCGACATCCTCTGTTCCAACTATTCCTGGCAGCCGCTCGCTGCTCGCTCCCTCCTCGGCTCACTGCTCCTCTCTGTGATGAGAATACTGAATAAGATGCCATTTAATTTCAGAATGGGTGTTGATGGTCTTTGTGAAGCACCAACGCGTTCTAACAAAGACTAGGGTGTTGCAAGGTTCTCAAGGGTCCTTATTTGTCGCTGTTCATGTGCTTCTACCTGTCAGATAACTATAAATTGAGGGGCAAAATATGTGATTCAAAAAAATAAAAATTAGTTACTTTAATGACGAATATCTGTGGGTTATTAGGTCTGCTTGGCTTTTAATTTCTTTATTTATCAATTGATAATTTGCTCTATGTTCACCCATTTTAAGTAGGATGTTTTTGCATGACATTTTTACAATCCTAGCAGGGTTGTTTGTGTCCATAGTTGTATTTCTTATGTAAAGAACAGCTCAATGTCATGTTCATATAATTTTTCCCCCTTTTTTTATGAAGTGTCCCGTGTTATTGTATAGTCCATTTGAATGAGAACAATTGAATTTAACATGCCCAGAAAATAAAGATAAATTGCTAGGCTTTTATCTAATTGAAATACAAGCCAAGTACAGTTGAAGTCGGAAGTTTGCATACACTTAGGTTGGAGTCATTAAAACTCGTTTTTCAACCACTCCACAAATTTCTTGTTAACAAACTATGGTTTTGGCAAGTTGGTTAGAACATCTACTTTGTGCATGACACAAGTAATTTTTCCAACAATTGTTTGCAAACAGATTATTTCACTTATAATTCACTGTATCACAATTCCAGTAGGTCAGAAGTTTACATACACTAAGTTGACTGTGCTTTTAAGCAGCTTGGAAAATTCCAGAAAAAGTAATGGCTTTAGAAGGTTCTGATAGGCTAATTGACATAATTTGAGTCAATTGGAGGTGTACCTGTGGATGTATTTCAAGGCCTACCTTCAAACTCAGTGCCTCTTTGCTTGACATCATGGGAAAATCAGAAAAAAAATCGTAGACCTCCGCCAGTCTGGTTCATCCTTGGGAGCAATTTCCAAATGCCTGAAGGTACCACGTTCATCTGTACAAACAATAGTACGCAAGTATAAACACCATGGGACCACGCAGCCGTCATACCACTCAGGAAGGAGACACGTTCTTTCTCCTAGAGATGAATGTACTTTGGTGCGAAATGTGCAAATCAATCCCAGAACAACAGCAAAGGACCTTGTGAGGATGCTGGAGAAAACGGGTACAAAAGTATCTATATCCACAGTAAAATGAGTCCTACATCGACATAACCTCTAGACTATGGTTTGCAACTGCACATGGGGACAAAGATTGTACTTTTTTGAGAAATGTCCTCTGGTCTGATGAAACAAAAATAGAACTGTTTGGCCATAATGACCATTGTTATGTTTGGAGGAAAAAGGGGGAGGCTTGCAAGCCGAAGAACACCATCCCAACTGTGAAGCATCCCAACTGTGAAGCATACGGGTGGCAGCATCATGTTGTGGGGGTGCTTTGCTGCAGGAGGGACTGGTGCACTTCACAAAATAGATGGCATCATGAGGGAGGAAAATTATGTGGATATATGGAAGCGACATCTCAAGACATCAGTCAGGAAGTTAAAGCTTGGTCGCAAATGGGTCTTCCAAATGGACAATGACCCCAAGCATACTTCCGAAGTTGTGTCAAAATGGCTCAAGGACAACAAAGTCAAGGTATTGGAGTAGCCATCATAAATCCCTGACCTCAATACTATAGAACATTTGTGGGCAGAACTGAAAAAGCATGTGTACGAGCAAGGAGGCCTACAAACCTGACTCAGTTACACCAGCTCTGTCAGGAGGAATGGGCCAAAATTCACCCAACTTATTGAGGGAAGCTTGTGGAAGGCTACCAGAAACGTTTGACCCAAGTTAAATAATTTAAAGAAAATACACTCAAGTAGTATTTGGTAGCATGTAAACTTCTTACCCACTGGGAATGTGATGAAGGAAATAAAAGCTGAAAATCATTCTCGCTGCTATTATTCTGACATTTCACATTCTTAAAACAAAGTGGTGATTCTAACTGACCTAAGACAGGGAATTTTTACTAGGATTAAATGTCAGGAATTGTGAAAAACTGAGTTTAAATGTATTTGGCTAAGGTTTATGTAAACTTCCGACTTCAACTGTAACAATTATGGTTTGAAATGGCTTTTCTAATAAACTGCATTAATTAATACAACAGCAATTTATTATTTTAACTAAACACTGCAGAACTATGTTTGGATTTTTTTATCTAAAGTGTAGGTTTATATATTGGTCCGTTCTTATATTCAACAGTTATTAAAAGTTTATTGGACTTAGAAAAAGTATGGTATCTAGTTAAGAAGTCAACAATTATTTAGATATATTTTTGAAGTACAGTATTTCCTAAAATATTCTGTGCTTTTTCTTTTTCTCTATCCATTCTCTCCAGATTGACTTTATCTTGTTTACAAAGATACCGGTAAGTGAACAAACTGCTGAGGAGTGAAAGCAAGCCTCATGAGTTGGCCTGGCGGATCTCAGCGACGTTATGGATTTGACTAAAATGGGTATGATCCAGCTCCAGAACCCTAACCACCCCACGGCCCTGCTGAAGAAGGCCAACCAGATGCGTCTGGCAGGAACCCTCTGCGACGTGGTCATCATGGTGGACAGCCAGGAGTTCCATGCTCACCGGACCGTGCTGGCCTGCACCAGCAAGATGTTTGAGATCCTGTTTCACCGCAACAGCCAGCATTACACCCTGGACTTTCTTTCACCAAAGACCTTCCAGCAGATACTGGAGTATGCCTACACTGCCACACTCCAGGCCAAAGTGGAAGACCTGGACGACCTACTGTACGCAGCAGAGATCCTAGAAATTGAGTACTTGGAGGAGCAATGCCTCAAGATCCTGGAGACAATCCAGTCCTCAGACGACAACGACACAGAGGTCAACATGAACGATGAAGGCACGGAGGAAGATGATGAGCGCAAGGGCAGGCAAGGAGGGAAGAACGCCAAGAAGCATTCCATGGAGGGGAGCTACCATTCAGCCGTCCAGCAAGCCTCGGCCCTGGCCAGCATGGTGGACCAGAGCCCCTCCGTCTCCACATCCTTCGGGCTCTCCACCATGAGCCCAACCAAAGCTGCCGTGGACAGCCTGATGAGCATAGGCCAGTCCCTCCTGCAGCAGGGCTTTGGGGGCGAGCACCTGACTCAAGGAAACTCCCACCACCAATTGATGACCGAGATCAAGACGGAGATGATGCAAGTGGATGAAGGCGGAGGCCACGTGAGCCCCAGAACCATGGAGTCCAGTGCCTCCAGCAATGGCAAAAGGAGCGGCGAGTTGGACAAGAACCGTGATGGCCCCGGGACCCCAACCAGGAGTAGTGTGATCACAAGCGCCCGCCAGCTGCACTACGTCCGGGAGGATGGCATGGGCGACTCCCAAGCAGATGGCGGCCAAATGGGTCTGGAAGCCATGGCGGGTATGACAGGCATGACCGAGAAACACCTGGCCTCCTTGTACTCGCTGCCTACCAATCATAAAAATGAGGCCATGCTATCCATGCCGGCCTCCATGGCCTCTTCTCTCCATATGTCCCCTGCCCTGGCCATGTCCATGGACTTCAGTGCCTATGGGGGACTTCTGCCCCAGAGCTTCATTCAGAGGGAGTTCTTCAACAAGTTGGGGGAGCTGGCTGCAGGTATGAAGCCAGACGGTAGGAACCAGCATGAACGCTGCAACGTGTGTGGCGCAGAGCTACCAGACAACGAAGCTGTGGAGCAACATAGGTAAGCTCAACTTTGTTGTACTTCATGTCACTGGGTTTGTTCCATTAACATTTGTAAACTTATAGATTTTGGCAAAGATCAATCTTTCTTTAAATCAACATTAAAATGCTATTTTAAGTAATCTCTGTACAATAACTTAATTTAAGTGTGCTGATATACAGTGCCTTGGGAAAGTATTCAGACCCCTTGACTTTTTCCACATTTTGGTATGTTACAGCCTTATTCTAAAATTGATTAAATATATTTTGTTTTTCTCTCAGCAATCTATACACAATACCGCATAATGACAAAGCGAAAACAGGTTTTAGACATTTTTGCAAATGTATTACAAATAAAAACCAGATACCTTATTTACATAAATATTCACACCCTTTGCTTTCAGACTCGAAATTGAGGTCAATTCAATTGATTGGACGTGATTTGGAAAGGCATACACCTGTCCGATATAAGGTTTCACAGTTGACACTGCATGTCAGAGCAAAAATCAAGCCATGAGGTCGAAGGAATTGTCCGTAGAGCTCCGAGACAGGATTGTGTCGAGGCACAGATCTGGGGAAGGGTACCAAAAATGTCTGCTGCATTGAAGGTCCCCAAGAACACAGTGGCCTCCATTTCTTAGAGCTGGCCGTGTGGCCAAACTGAGCAATTGGGGGAGAAGGGCCTTGGTCAGAGAGGTGACCAAGAACCCAATGGTTACTCTGACAGCGCTCTGGAGTTCCTCTGTGGATATGGGAGAACCTTCCAGACGGACAAGCATCTCTGCAGCACTCCACCAATCAGGCTTTTATGGTAGAGTGGCCAGACAGAAGCCACTCAGTAAAAGGCACATGACAGCCTGCTTGGAGTTTGCCAAAAGACACCTAAAGGACAAGATTCTGGTCTGATAAAACCAAGATTGAACTCTTTGGCCTGAATGCCAAGCGTCACATCTGGAGGAAACCTGGCACTATCCCTATGGTGAAGCATGGTGGTGGTAGCATCATGTTGTGGGGATGTATTTCAGCGGCAGAGACTGGGTAGACTAGTAAGGATCGAGGCAAACGGAGCAAAGTCAAGAGGTCCTTGATGAAAACCTGCTCAGGACCTCAGACTGAGGGTCACCTTCCAACAGGACAACAACCCTAAGCACACAGCCAAGACAAACCAGAAGTGGCTTTGGGACAAGTCTCTGAATGTCCTTGAGTGGCCCAGCCAGAGCCCGGACCTGAACCCGATCCAACATCTCTGGAGAGACCTGAAAATAGCTGTGCAACAACGCTCCCCATCCAACCTGGCCCAGCTTGAGAGGATCTGCAAAGAGGAATGGGAGGAACTTCCCAAATACAGGTGTACCAAGCTTGTAGTGTCCTACCCAAGATGACTTGAGGCTGTAATCGCTGCCAAAGGTGTTTCAACAAAGTACTGAGTAAAGGGTCTGAATACTTATGTAAATGTGATATGAATAAAATTTGCAAACATTTCTAAAAATCTGTTTTTGCTTTATGATTTTGGGGTATTGTGTGTAGATTGAGGGGACAATTTAATCAATTTTAGCATAAGGCTGTAACGTAACAGTGGAAAAAGTCAAGTGGTCTGAATACTTTCGGAAGGCACTGTACGTACATATAATATAGGCCTACATTTTTCAACCTTAAATAATTCTGGAATCTACCTATCAAAAGTTGTGGTGGTCTTTTTTTAAATCTCGAATATGTTTGGTTTTTTACTCATATACACTGAACAAAAATATAAACGCATCATGTAAAGTGTTGGTACCATGTTTCATGAGCTGAAAAAGAAATCCCAGAAAATGTCCATATGCACAAAAAGCATATTGCTCTCAAATTTTGTGCACACATTTCTTTACTTCCCTGTTTGTGTATTTCTTCTTTGCCAAGATAATCAATCCACCTGACAGGTGGGGCATATTAAGATACTGATTAAACAGCATGATCATTACACAGGTGCATCTTGTGCTGGGGACAATAAAAGGCCACTTTAAAATGTGACAAAACTGCACAACACAATGCCACAGATGTCTCAAGTTTTGAGGGATTGTGCAATTGGCATGCAAGAATGTCCACCCGAGCTGTTGCTAGATAATTTAATGTTAATTTCTCTACCATAAGCCGCCTCCAACGTCATTTTAGAGAATTTGGCTGTACGTCCAACCGGCCTCACAACCGCAGACCACGTGTTAGTTCTCCAGCTTCTTTCTTCTCACTTTGTCATTTAGGTTAGTATTGTGGAGTAACTACAACTATCCATCCTCAGTTTTCTCCTATCACAGCCATTAAACAATAACTGTTTTAAACTCACAATTAGCCTCTTGGAGAAATCCCTGTGGTTTCCTTCCTTTCCAGTGACGGAGTTAGGAACAAAGCTTTATCTTTGTAGTGTCTGGGTGTATTTATACAGAATCCAAAGTGTAATTAATAACTTCAGCATGCTGAAAGGGATATTCAATGTCTGCTTTTTTTTACCTGTCTTCCAATAGTTGCCCTTTGTGAGGCATTTGAAGACCTCCCTGGTCTTCGTGGTTGAATCTGTGTTTGAAATTCACTGCTTGACTGAGGGACCTTGAAATGATCTGTATGTGTGGGGTACAGAGATTATGTAGTCATTCAAAAATCATGTTGCTCACTATTATTGCACACAGTGAGTCCATGCAACTTATTATGTGACATGTTAAGCACATTTTTAGTCCTGAACTTATTTAGGCTTGCCATACTAAAGGGGTTGAATACTTGTTGACTCAAGCCATTTCAGTTTTCATTTGTAAAAAGATCTAAAAACATAATTCCACTTTGACATTAGGGGTATTGTGTGTAGACCTGTAACACAACAAAATGTTGAAAAGTCCAAAGGATGTGAAAACTTTCTGAAGGCACTGAAGCTAACAAACTACAGTTGAAGTGGGAAGCTTTATATACACTTAGGTTAGAGTCATTAACTCGTTTTTCAACCACTCCACAAATTTCTTGTTAGCAAACTATAGTTTTGACAAGTCTGTTAGGACATCTACTTTGTGCATGACACAAGTCATTTTTCCAGCAATTGTTTACAGACAGATTATTTCACTTATAATTCACTGTATCACAATTCCAGTAGGTCAGAAGTTTACATACACTAAGTTAACTGTGCCTTTAAACAGCTTGGAAAATTCCAGAAAAGGATCTCATGGCTTTAGAAGCTTCTGATAGGCTAATTGACCTCAGTTGAGTCAATGGGAGGTGTACCTGTGGATGTATTTCAAGGCCTACCTTCAAACCCAGTGCCTCTTTGCTTGACATCATGTGAAAATCAAAAGAAATCAGCCAAGACCTCAGACATTTTTTTGTAGACCTCCACAAGTCTGGTTCATCCTTGGGAGCAATTTCCAAACGCCTGAAGGTAGCACGTTCATCTGTACAAACAATAGTACGCAAGTATAAACACCATGGGACCACGCAGCTGTCATGCCACTCAAGAAGGAGACGCGTTCTGTCTCCTAGAGATGAATGTACTTTGGTGCGAAAAGTGCAAATCAATCCCAGAACAACAGCAAAGGACCTTGTGAAGATGCTGGAGGAAACGGGTACAAAAGTATCTATATCCACAGTAAAACGAGTCCTATATCGACATAACCTGAAAGGCCGCTCAGCAAGGAAGAAGCCACTGCTCCAAAACCGCCATAAAAAAGCCAGACTACGGTTTGCAACTGCACATGGTGACAAAGATCGTACTTTTTGGAGAAATGTCCTCTGGTCTGATGAAACAAAAATAGGACTGTTTGGCCATAATGACCATTGTTATGTTTGGAGGAAAAAGGGGGAGGCTTGCAAGCCGAAGAACACCATCCCAACTGTGAAGCACGGGGGTGGCAGCATCATGTTGTGGAGGTGCTTTGCTGCAGGAGGGACTGGTGCACTTCACAAAATAGATGGCATCATGAGGTAGGAAAATTATGTGGATATATTGAAGCAATATCTCAAGACATCAGTCAGGAAGTTAAAGCTTGGTCGTAAATGGGTCTTCCAAATGGACAATGACCCCAAGCATACTTCCAAAGTTGTGGCAAAATGGCTTTAGGACAACAAAGTCAAGGTATTGGAGTGGCCATCACAAAGCCCTGACCTCGACCCCATAGAAACTTTGTGGGCAGAACTGGAAAAGCGTGTACGAGCAAGGAGGCCTACAAACCTGACTCAGTTACACTCGCTCTGTCAGGAGGTATGGGCCAAAATTCACCCAACTTATTGTGCGAAGCTTGTGGAAGGCTACCTGAAACGTTTGACCGAAGTTAAACAATTTATAGGCTATGCTACCAAATACTTATTGAGTGTGTGTAAACTTCTGCCCATCTGAGAATGTGATAGAAGAAATAAAAGCTGAAAATCATTCTCTCTACTATTATTCTGACATTTCACATTCTTAAAATAAAGTGGTGATCCTAACTGACCTAAGACAGGGAATTTTTACTAGGATTTAAATGTCAGGAATTGTGAAAAACTGAGTTTAAATGTATTTGGCTAAGGTGTATGTAAACTTCCGACTTCAACTGTAAATGACTCGTTGGATAATATCCTTGATTTTAATTTGAATGTTTTGAGATTTTACCACTCATTAGATTTTGTTTGTTTTCTCAGCTAAGATATTTTTTCACAATTTTGATTTAACAAATTTTAAGCCTGATTTTAAATACATTTATTTGAATTAGTAAATGTGAAATTAGCTTCTTGTGGTCTATCAACTGCTTTTGAAACATTGCTGAGAAGAGTTTAACTGATTTTAATATGCCTTTTACTGGACATATTTGAAATCTTTGTCTATTTTTGTTTAATAAAATGCATTTCTTAATGGGAATAAGTAATGTCTTCCATTATACTGCTGGCAATAGCATTGGATGTTATGTTTGTCAATTTTCACCCAGAATTGGGTAGGAGTTTCTTTCTTGTAAAGTCAATAATGTAGACATTTTAAGGCAGTTGTATTGCAATGCTACCAGGCAACTGCTCACTTGTTGCTGATACTACATGATACTTGAATATCTGTATTCATATTGTTTAAAGTAGGCTATCATAGCAATACAATATTTACAAATTCAACAGCTAAAGTGTTGTTGATCTCTGAAACAAAAGCAGTAGTCTATTGCTGGTGACCGAGTCAGAGGTTCTCTCCCCTGATGACTTCCAGGCCTGTCCGGGTGACTACCGAGCCGTCCTGCCGCGGCGCTGGCTGAGCCCATTAGTTGCACCTGGCGAAGGGGGTCAGCTAATGGGAAGCAGCCCCCTCCCCCTCTCCTCACACCCACCCCAGCACACCCCTGAACCCTGCGGTGTGGCCAGTGATGGAGTGTCCCAGGCCGGGGCTCCCAGCCACCTGGGGGACAAGGAGGGTCTTATTAGCTTTATGAGTGGAGCAGACTGTCCAGGCCAGGAAATGAGGGCTGTGCACAGGACCCAGGCCCTGCCCTCTGCAGCCTAACCTTTGGGCCGCTCGGCTGGCCTCTGCTTCTCGTCAGCAGAGCTGGAGGGCGGGGTAGTCGTGGTGTGGATGGAAGTCTGAAAAGAGGGGGTGCAGCGTGTAAATCCATGCCAGGCAAGCACTGCTGTTTAAATCCCACCGTGCACTCCTGTTGTAGACTACGCAGCATGCTGTTGTCTGCACCTGAGAAATATTTGCGCAACTTCCAAAACTGTCAAGGAACTGTACTAGTTTGTCTAAAGTTGGGAAATAGGCCATAAGAAACACTCTGACAATCTGTTTCTGCTAATGGCCTGACACTCTCACACAGCCCAACACCCCATGAAGCTTGTAGGAGTTGGAATTTGGGACTGACACAGTGTGTCGGCATTGATTGAGAGCTCACATTTCCAGTTGTTTAAGATTATAGTGAGACAAGGAGTGGGGGGGGAGGGGGCGCCCCGGGTGAGTTTACAGGTCATGTCTGGAGATCCAAGCTTTTATGCAACTGAAAAGAGTTGGATGATATTTTAAAGATGACTCATGCTTGTTTTGCTGAAAAGTAGTACTCTGTACCCTGATCTTGTACAACTTCCTGTGTTTTCAGTGGTTGAATTGGGAGCTGTGGGGTCCCTAGTTCGGCAGCGACTGTTTACCCCATTTCTTCACAGCATGTGATTTCTGTGTAATGCTCAAATTACATTCCAGTGGAGTGACTTTTCATTTTTAAGCATGCAGCTTAAAGCGCTCTTGTCATTTGATGTGTCCATCCTTCAACAACTAAAACATCAATGGTTGGTCTAGAAAGGCATGCCCCTACAAATCGATGGTTGTATTTAGACGAGGCTTTTATTGGCCCAGTGCTACTCTGATATGTGAAAATAAATAAGATCAGCAGGTGATCTCTGCTAAACTGTGGACCCATCCATGTTCTTATTTATTATTACAATGTGCATAAAACTCTGGAATAGAATGTCTCTAACTGAATGATACCATTTCCAGTAAATGACCTCGGTTGAAGTGGAATATAATGTCTAACTTAAACAACATTTCCAGTTCATCCAAGGTACTTTTATTGAAATGGTGTCACTAACTTACACGACACCATTTCCAGCCTCCGCCCTACATATAACATTTTTATTTGAAGCGTAACAGTGTTTGTTTACAATTCTTTTTTTTTTATACAAACAATAGAGTAAAACATGCTCATGTTTTGTGTTGTGAGGGGGTAAGACAATTCCCAATAATGACAAAAATATATTTACATAAGTATTCAGACCCTTTACTCAGTACTTTGTTGGAACCACCTTTGGCAGTGATTACAGCCTCAAGTCTTCTTGGATATGACACTACAAGCTTGGCACACCTGTATTTGGGGAGTTTCTCTCATTCTTCTCTGTAGATCCTCTCAAGCTCTGCCAGGTTGGATGGGGAGTGTTGCTGCACAGCTATTTTTAGGTCTCTCCAGAGATGTTGGATCGGGTTCAAATCCGGGCTCTGGCTGGGCCACTCAAGGACATTGAGAGACTTGTCCCAAAGCCACTCCTGGTTTGTCTTGGCTGTGTGCATAGGGTCATTGTCCTGTTGGAAGGTGAACCATCGCCTCAGTCAGAAAGAGCGAGAGAGAATGTTATTAAAGTGGCCAATGATTTCCAGTTTAACAGTAATGGCCTTGAGAGAGAAGTTATTTTTCAGTCTCTCGGTCCCAGCTTTGATGCACCTGTACTGACCTCGCTTTTTGGATGATAGCGGGGAGAACAGGCAGTGGCTCAGGTGGTTGTTGTCCTTGATCTTTTTGGCCTTCCTGTGACACCTGGTACTGTAGGTGTCATGGAGGGCAGGTAGTTTGCCCCCGGTGATGTGTTGTGCATACCGCACCACCATCTGGAGAGCTCTGCGGTTATGGGTGGTGCAGTTGCCGTACCAGGCGGTTTTGCAGCCCGAAAGGATGCTCTCAATTGTGCATCTGTAAAAGTTTGAGGGTTTTAGACAACAAGCCAAATTTCTTCAGCCTCCTGAGGTTGAAGAGACGCTGTTGAGCCTTCTTCGCCACTCTGTCTGTGTGGGTGGACCATTTCAGTTTGTCCGTGATGTGTATGTCGAGGAACTTAACTTTCCAACTTCTCCACTGCTGTTCCGTTGATGTGGATCGGGTGGTGCTCCCTCTGCTGTTTCCTGAAGTCCACGATCATCTCCTTTGTTTTGTTGACGTTGAGTGGTCACCTCCCCGACCAAGGCCCTTTTCCTCCGATTGCTCAGTTTGGCTGGGGGGCCAGCTCTAGGAAGAGTCTTGGTGGTTCCAAACTTCTTCCATTTAAGAATGATTTAGGCCATTGTGTTCTTGGGGACCTTCAATGCTGCAGACATTTTTGGTACACTTCCCCAGATCTGTGCCTCGACACAATCCTGTCTTGGACCTCTACGGACAATTCCTTTGACCTCATGGCTTGGTTTTTGCTCTGACATGCACTGTCAACTATGGAACCTTATATAGCCTTTCCAAATCATGTCAAAGTGGTGATTCTAACTGACCTAAGACAGGGAATTTTTACTAGGATTAAATGTCAGGAATTGTGAAACTAAATGTAAATGTATTTGGCTAAGGTGTATGTAAACTTCCGACTTCAACTGTATATGCAGATCTCCATCTTATCACAGATGTTAATTTACAGCAATCGATTGTGAGTCATGATTTGATTGAATATGATTTTTTGATTCCCTTTTTGTTTATCAGCAAACCTGTACATGATTTTGTCCCAAAAAATGTTTTATATCTGATCAATTGACAGAAATTGCAGTTCCCCTGTTGATAAACCTACATGTTTGTGTGTTTTTCTAAAGACTTGTCAAATGCTTTGATTGTTGATAGCTCACAGAGCGATGGTTCTGGTTGACTAATTACAAATTATATCCCAGCAGCCCTGTGCCAGGGTCGCTGCCATCTCCAATTACAAACGTGAAGAAAATTTCAGTCGGGAGTTCATTTGGTTCAAACAGGTCAAGTTAACTGGCCCTAATTGTTTCCAGAAGTTGCACAGGTCCTTTGTGTGTGTTTGAATGAATGCATCAGTAAGTGCTTATTTCCTGTATACTTTTAGCCTGCTCCATTCATTCGCCTGTGTCCTGGGTTCTGTCATAAAGCCTCAAAACAACTGGATGTGATGTGGATTGGCTCCACAAATGGGAGGGGGTGGGGGTGTTGTATCTCTTGAAGTAGCCCTCCAAAGTCATGTATTGATATCTCCCAGAGATTTATGACTGAGGGATTGGTAAATGAAGGGCTGTGTTTTGTTTTTCAATTGCCCTAGGTTTCCTACAGGGGCCAAATCAACGCTCCATCTCACCACAACAACAATACGTTTTTTTTTCTGCTCCAAAGCCGGGACATATTTGACAAGCTCAGATGTATTATTTCTTAAAGCCTGGGTGAGTTTACTTGTGGCTTCAGGGAGACAAGATTAAAGCAATATTTTAGTAACCCCCGCAATAGGAAAATAATCAGCTGGCAAGGCTGAGGGATTATTAGACAAATGCATCATACGGGGGCTAACTCTAAGGAAGAGAACTCTGCTTGATATTCCAACACCGTTTCCGATTCAAAGGCCCATAGCCTTGGGTTTATCGCTTTCACTTAACACCCATTATCATGAGGATGACTGACTTCTAATGCACTTACAACCCTCCAGAACCCTTTCGGAATATAGCTGGTAAACATAACTAACCACCATTTCTCTCAAATCCTAGCCTCATGGTGTATGAATGAACCCCTATCAATGATTGTCCACTTCGCCTCGGCCGTCTTTGAGATCGAGAAACCTTTTCATCAATGACATTCGGATATTCAATTTCCTCCCTTGTGTCGAGGTGGATAGAGAGGGCAGAGCGGAGCTTAGTCGGCGTGTTCTTATACCCAGGGTTCCTGGGGACCTTATCAGTCCCCCTTATATATATATATAAGAGAGACTGCATTAAACAGCATGATCATTACACAGGTGCACCTTGTGCTTTCACACAACACAATGCCACAGATGTCTCAAGTTTTGCGTTTGGCATGCCGACTGCAGGAATGTCCATCAGAGCTGTTGCCAGAGAACTGAATGTTAATTTCTCTACCAAAAGCCGCCCCCAACGTACAGCTGATGAAACTGGGGTTTTGCACAACCAAAGAATTTCTGCACAAACTATCAGAAACCATCTCAGGGAAGCTCATGCGTGTGCTTGTCGTCTTCACCAAGGTCTTGACCTGACTTCAGTTCGGCGTCATAACTGACTTGCTCACCTTTGATGGCCCCTGACATGCTGAAAAAGTGTGCTCTTCACTGATGAATCCCGGTTTCAAATGTACCGGGCAGATGGCAGATGTTGTATGGCATCGTGTGGCGGGCGGTTTGCTGATGTCAATGTTGTGAATAGAATGCCCCGTGGAGGCGGTGGGGTTATTGTATGGGCAGGCATAAGCTATGGACAACAAACACAATTTGCATTTTGTCGATGGCAATTTGAATGCACAGAGATACCGTTACGAGATCATGAGGCTTATTGTTGTGCCATTCATCCACCGCTATCACCTCATGTTTCAGCATGATGATGCATGGCTCCATTTCGCAAGGATCTGTACACAATTCCTGGAAGCTGAAAATGTCCCAGTTCTTCCATGGCCTGCATACTCACCAGACATGTCACCCATTGAACATGTTTGGGATGATCTGGATCGACGTGTACGACAGCGTGTTCCAGTTCCTGCCATTATCCAGCAACTTCACAGATGTATATCTGTATTCCCAGTCATGTGAAATCCATAGATTTGGGCCTGATCAATTTATTTAAATTGACTGATTTCCTTATTTGAACTGTAAAAATGTAGAGATTGTTGCACGTTTTACATTGTTGTTCACTATACATTTTTTTTAAAGATAAGCTTCAAAGGCGAATGATCTAGTTGACTCAGCAAACACCTAAGTTTAGCATTTGTAATGAAGAAATTGTGTGGTATTCCTGGTTGTTAATCTAAGTTAGCTAGCTAACTCATTGATCCTGCATTGTAGTATACCCCTCTGATATCCTATCCACCACCAACAACCGGATGGGCCCTTCAGCCTCAAACCTTAGCATCAACGGTAAAGATGGCCTTATATTCAATCCCCATAGCTGTGGTCCCAGTTAAAATGAATATTTTACCACTTTTTATAGATGGGCTTTTATGTGCCCTTGAGCTCTTTTTTCTGTTGCTCATTTTGTTGTGCATGCTTTGTCATAGTCTACATTATTGGGGGAAAGAAAGTAGAGTTTCATTACCTAAGCTTGGCTAAATGTAGAAGCTTTTTATTACAAGTGAAACTGGCAGAACTCCATTACAAGGAGCAGGATTGTCACCCCCATTTGAAATCACGCAGTGAGCAAATCCCCTGGAAAGCACTTTACACAGGTACAGTAGTACATCATAGGGTAATATCCAAATAGTTCCACAAAAGCTTTTTGAAAAGGGCACACATGCCAGGAAGTTCCTCCTCTTCCAGAACAGACCAAATTTGAGGACTGGGGCAAGCCATGAGGCATTATGTTATCCTCCCTGACTGCCTCCTTTTCATAGTCGCCAAGCCTTGATGCCTTGTTGATGTAGTGCCTGGTGTCTGTGTTTGTTTATGCATCTGAGGATCAGCCTTTGGCCGGCAGGCGCGAGAGCAGAGCAGAGCAGAGCCGAGCAGAGCAGAGCAGAGCAGAGGCAGCTGGCTGAAACCCAATTATAGACAGGCTCTAAAAGGCCCTGGTCGATTTACACCGCCATCTCTCTGATCTCAGATCTGTGCTCTGTCCTCACTGTCAAGCCGGGAGATGTATCGATTAAAGACTTAACATGGGGTTACATCATGTGGAATGTACTGCACACCCCTCTGTCAGAAGGAGCGTTTCCCCCCCCCAAAACACAATCGCCATCGGACTTGAGAATTTGCTCATACCTGTCATTACTTCATGCTGTTTTTTTAATGATTGATTGAATTATGTCGTACACAGCAACACAAACACCCTTTTGATCCAAATACAGTAAAAATATATATATTTATATATATATATATATATATATATTTATATAATCACCCCAAAAAGCGCCAGACCACACACACTTATTAACCAGATAAGCATCGTTCAGTGCTGGGTGCATAGAGACGTTACTGCTGCACAAGCCTCCTTTCTTCAGTGCTGTGGCTCCCGTTATCTCGCAACTGGAGATGGCCGGATTACGGTCCGGGGAGCGTGGTGCAGACTCTGTACGGAGCCAGGTGGCTCACCACACCTCATGTCTAACATCTAAAGAATAACTTTTTTGGAAAAGGGAGATCAACTAAGTCTTATGTCCAGACAGTGTCCAAGGCAATGGGGGATCAACAGAATTCTGGGCAGACCGAGATAAGAACCGAGAGCAGGGCTGTTGTGTAACAACATTAGCTTCTTGTCACAACTCCGGCCCTGCCTCACCTGTCTCTGCATGGGTAAACCTGGCTAGTGCTGAGAGTGCTGCGCCTGGCCTCTTGTGGTCAGGCAGGCTGTTAGGGGCCTTGGCTCGCACATTTCATATCTCTTGTCCTTCTGGGGAGCCTGTGGTCAGAGGGGGGAGGGAGGGAGGTGCTGGGGACAGCCTACACTGCTTTACGCTGCCTGCCTGCCTAGGTGAGGGTGAAAACACACCAGTGGTTAGCAGTTATAGCCAGATATCAAGTGACATGTAAATCTATCATTTGTTCTACCTTCCTGATGGCTATTTCTCACTCCAAGTAGAGCAGCTGCACTGATGTTTGCGTAAAACACTGGTAGGGATGAAATGTTAGACACTTCTATGATTCTTTCATTTCAGAATGTTTGTTTTTCCTTTTATTTTGATAAAAGGAAAAACAATTCTATTTACCACTCTGGAACTCAGCGCTTTTCTTAGGCTGCCGTTACACGAAGCAATTTGCACGCAATTTTAGTTGCTTGCGACCAGGAGTTGGAACCAAAATTATTTTCCAATCGTTTCGTTCTGAAAGAACCATTTTATTTTTTGCATTCCATTCCACACTTCCGATAAGCAAAATAAAGTTCTGAACCCCAAAAATGTTAAGGTTTATATTGTTCCTTTGTGTTCCCTTTTAAACCTCCTGAAATATATATTTTTTTATTTTTACATTTAGCTTGCTATGGCGGGGGCAAGCTATTTACATGCATTGGACAAACAAGTGTAGGGCACAAGATTCAACTGACATTTTGCAGGTGGAGGAGGCTTGTCTTGAAGTGTTGGGCATCTTGTTGTTATGACATGCATCATCTGAATTAGGTCCACAGAATTATAACTATGGAGGAGCGGCTTCTATGATAGAACTTTGAATGTCTTTGAGCTTCAGAAAGTTGGCTTAATGTTGGGCAAGCAAGCAAGCTAGCTAGCTAGCTAACAAGCTTGTGTGTGCAGAGCAGCACCAGAATTAAAATAAAAACACATCTTACTTTATTGTAGTTAATAAATCAAATGTGAAACTTGATAACTATAGTATCCTTAACATTGAAAAGGTTAATCCATTGTTATCTAATAAAAAATCGTTCTCCCTAATTTCTGATTCACGCATGTAACGTCAGTATGCTATTAGACTATGCTTCGGAGGGGAGGGGCCTACACACATGTGCGCACACATTGGAAAAGCTTTTCAGCTGGCAGGCAGGCAGACACTGGATTACGTTTATGAGTGACAGAGTGAGGGCTTTGCATAGGCACTCTGTGTTTTTTGTGGGACTGGAAAAAAATGCCCGGAAGGTAAAAGGTTATTAACTGGTTCCCATGATCTGGTTTTCAGTTCTGTTCCCTGAACCAGTTCTGACCCCAGCTTGCAACTGAGTTGCTTTGTGAAACACCTCCTGTAACTCATCTGCAACTTGGTTGCATCTAGTTGAAACTTTTCAACTTTGTGCAACTAGTTGCAAGTAATAGCCAATCAAAACAAACAGTTTTGTCACATGATCCAATCGAAAGTTTGGAATTCTGACCCAGTTGCCATGTCAACACAGCTGTCAGTGCTGCGCAGCACACCCTGTGATCAGGGTTGACAGAACAGAGACTAGCACAACAGGAAATGTGTACAGGTTATTGTACATGGTTTAGCATTCAAATTTAATTTTGAAGTGAAGCTAAATCTCTCCCTAACCAGTTTCAACTGAAATTATCCACCATGAACTGTGGTAGCTAGCTTAGTTTGTTGCTAGCCTAGTAAACTTGTTGCTAGCAAACACCAGCACAGCTAGCTAGCTATGTCATTTTGGCTACCTAACGAAATTGTACAGGCTGCATTTTGTCTTCATCCATGCTGTTACTATAACCAAACAGTTAGATAAACAAACAAATAATTTGTGAAACCATGATGTAATGAAGCAGATGACATGGGGTGAGTTAAATTTGATTGGCTGTTGCATGCAATGTTAAGCATGTTTGAGTTGCTTCATGTAACAGCAAAGTTGCTTGAGATATCCCTTACAACTAAAATTGTGTGAGTTGCTTAGTGTAACTGCAGCCTTACTGTAAGCACAAACCACAAGCAACTTTTCCATTAAAAGCCATATTAATTACAATGATCCCCCTTATTAAAGCCCGGTTTTGATTTCGTGTTTATAGAGCTGCTCCCTCCCTGCCCCCCCTTCTTCGGTCCCGAATACCGGTGTTTTAATCCTGTCGATATCCCATTAGCATCTCCTCTCCGGGTCCCGCCACATGAAAGAAGATGTCGGTTCCCCCTCGGTGGTTCTAACGCGCTGCCGAGCGCGGGGGCACAATGAGTGTGGTCCCAAGCCAAAGGGCCAACCCAAGCGTGCACAAGACCTGTGTGAATGCTACCGCCACGGCTCCCAGCCTCCCCTGGAAGTATCAAATCAGAGCCCTCCGCGGGCTTCCACCGAGAGAGGCTCTAATTAGCTTCTTTGTTGCCGCCTGAATGGGGTGCCAGAGATTGGCAAGGGGCCCCAATGGAGTGATACGAGAGTGCTAAGAAAGGGGTCATAAAACTCCCATCACAAAGAAACACTCGGGTTGGGGACTGGGCTGGGCGGTAGGCTGGACGGCACCGTACAGGTCCTGTTTACTACCCGACCATCTCGCTCCTCTCAGGACCCCAGCCAGGGTATGTCCTGGAACATAAACACAAATCTAATCTGGCAGGTTGTTAGACAGCTTTTTGCCTGTCTATATTCCTGCCTCAGAATTTTTGGTTGAAGCAGTTTGTTTTCTTGTGGTTTTATTGATTGGCTGTTGGGTCACATGGTTTAGTTTTTCTCTGTTTTTGCAAGTGAACCAACAATTTTGCTCTTGGAGCCACACTATTTTCTGTCTCGGTTTTCACTGTCTCTTAACACCGCATTGAGGTAACGAATATGTCTGCCCCTCTTTGACTGCTACTAGCAGGGAGCACCAAGTGCGGGCCGGAGCGGTTTAGCTCGAGCAACACGTTTTAATTCTTACTGTAATCCAGGGGGGATCAGTTGAGTAAATCATGGTATAAAGCTTAAAACCATAATTGATTTATGTATTTGCTGAATGAAGACGGGCTGAGAGATTAGCAGTGGCAGACAGCTGACGATGATGGATAGCATGGTGCTTTGAGAGGCCGCATGTCCGCTAGGGCTGTGACGATACCAGTGTCGCCATATTTTTTCCATTGCCAAAATGAAAACACGAAGCAGACAACTCTTTTGGTCCTTCTAAAAAGCTGCTGTATGTAAAATATTGTGTGCTGTAGCTTGGAACATAAATACATGTGACTCTGGATGACAACATAATGTTTGTTTCCAACATTAGGGCTGTTTTCCTAAAGACGTTAAATCTGCTTCATGTTTTGTTTCCGTGCCGTGATAGTAATGAGTATCGCTATACTGGTATCGTCTCGGCCCTGCGGCCCTGATGTCAGCTAGATTCAGTTGAAGGGAGATATGTTGGATCTCTCCTAAAATGAGTGAAGTTGATCGAGGTTTATTTCGACAGAATGAGACGATATTTCTGGCCTTTTTTGATAAGATGACTTTCAAATTTGGATAGAGATTCATGATTGTCTTGTACATAAATTCTTTGTATCTGTAGGTGTATCAAATAGATTTTTCTAGTTTACGATCTTGCTGTCAGTATCCCTCGTCTTTTTTTTAGCCTCATTGAGATTGTTTTGGGTTTGTGTTTTTGTCTGTGGTCCTCAAATGTGTGGAAAAAAGCCTTTTTCATTTACCTGGACCAATCCCTGACATGTCATGAGTCAAATAGCATAATTTCTGTCTCAGCCAGGAAGTTACTGATGATGCTGTCAGGTCTCGCCGAAAGCCATTAAGCATAGGGTGGGGGTACATGCCTATTTTACACTATCACACAGACCTCCCTTCCAAATAAGGGTTTGCTTGTCCAGCCAGGAATATTACACCCCATTCTCCTCCTTCGAAATTCCAGCGAAGGAGACACCCATTGATTCTCTGTCTCCGGATTCGTTCTGGTGTCCTTTCTCGGAGCGACCCAGATTTGTACTTTATTTGTTTTTTCCTTCCTGGCCTCTGGTGCACTGTCTATGGCCACAGTATGCGAGGGACTGGAGTCCTAAACAGGTCTTTGGGTCCTTAACGCCACTTAGCTTCTTACCCGACGCCCCCCCCACACCACCACTATAGACGTGCGCTCACACATACACTGGTCAGCAAAGAGACAGGGCTGTGAAAGAGTTTCGCCATGAACGATACCTATCTTCCATAGTGCACTGTTTAGTGCAAAACTGTTTTTTTTATCTCACTTGTAGTATCTTACACTGAACAGAAATATAAACACAGCATGTAAAGTGTTGGTTCCATGTTTCATGAGCTGAAATATAAGATCCCCCAACATTTTCCATACGCACAAAAATATTATTTCTCTCATTCTGAGCACACATTTGTTTACATCCCTGTTAGTGAGCATTTCTCATTTGCCAAGATCCACCTGACAGGTGTGGCATAGTAAGAAGCTGATTAAACAGCATGATCATTACATAGATAAACCTTGTGCTGGAGACAATGTGCAGATTTGTCACACAATGCCACAGATTTATCAAGTTTTGAGGGAGTGTGCAATTGGCATGCTGACTGCAGAACTGTCAAACAGAGCTGTTGCCAGAGAAGCCATAATTTTAGAGAATTTGTCAGTACCTCCAACCAATCTCACAACCACAGACCACGTGTAGACCATGTGTAACCACGCCAGCCCAGGACCTCCACATCTGGCTCCTTTACCTGCGGAATTATCTGAGACCAGCCACCCGGACAGCTGATGAAACTGTGGGTTTGCAAAACCAAAGAATTTCTGCACAAACTGTCAGAAACCGTCTCAGGGAAGCTCATCTGCATACTTGTCATCCTCACCAGGGTCTTAACCTGACTGCCTTTCGGTGTCGTAACCAACTTCAGTGGGCATATGCTCACTTTCGATAGCTACTGGCACACCGGAGAAGTCTTCAGTCTTCACTTCACTGATGAATCCCGGTTTCAACTGTACCGGGCAGATGGCAGACAGCGTATGGTGCCGTGTCGGCGACCGGTTTGCTGTTCACAACGCTGATATCAGTGCTCCATGGTGGCGGTGCGGTTATGGTAGGGGCAGGCATAAGCTAATGACAGCGAACACAATTGCTTTTTATCAATGGCAATTTGAATGCACAGGTATACCATGATGAGATCATGAGGCTTATTGTTGTACCATTCATCCGCCGCCATCACCTCGTGTTTCAGCATGATAATGCACAGCTCCATTTTACAAGGATATGTACACAATTCCTGGAAGCTGAAAATGTCCCAGTTCTTCCATGGCCTGCATACTCACTAGACATGTCACCCATTGAACATGTTTGGGATGATCTGGATCGGTGTGTACGGCAGCGTGTTCCAGTTCCTGCCATTATCCAGCAACTTCGCACAGCCATCCAGGCTCTATCACAACCGACAGTGATTGGGAGTCCCATAGGGCAGCTCACAATTTGGCCCAGCGTCGTCCAGGTTCGGCTGGCGTAGGCCATCATTGTAAATAAGAATTTGTTCTTAACTGACTTGCCTCGTTAAATAAAATAAAAAAATTGACGGAGTTGGACAACATTCCACAGGCCACAATCAACAGCCTGATCAGATCAACTCTATGCGAAGGGAAATGGTGGTCATACCAGATACTGACTGGTCCATGCCCCTACCTTTTTTTCAGGTATCTGTGACCAACAGAAGTATATCTGTATTCCCAGTCATGTGAAATCCATAGATTAGGGCCAAATGAATTTATTTCAATTGACTGATTTCCTTATGAACTGTAACTCAGTAAAATATTTTTATTTATTTTATTCAGTGTAGTATGAGTTACTACTCTTCGGATTGAAATACTGTAGTTCTATATGTATTTGTGTGTGATTTATTTTATCACTTTATACACCTCTTCAGAGCATCATGAAAAGGAAAATCAAATGGTGAAGTTATTTCCCCATGCCCTACACTGTTAGATTCGGATTTTGTTTGGATCTGTCAATTTGATCTGCCCTATTGCCCATTTCCTGAGACTGAGGATCCCAGGGTTTATTGTCCCCCTCTCTACCAGTCCCTGGTCCTGCACAGGGGAGGCAGAGGACAAAGGCCAATGTGTATCTGAGCTGGGGGGGGGGAGGGGGGCGGGACCTGCTTGGAGCCACTGATGGACAATCTGACAGGGGCTCTTTTTTGTTTAGTGTTTTTGCCCTCGGTGGGTGTAGCGGCAGGAGGCTGGGGGTCTATAAGCCATGAGAGCCACCATTATGAGAGGTGGGCTCTGTTACAGTAGAGTGGATGCAGGGGTCTCGGCGCAGACAAAGGCAGGGTCAAACAGGCCCCCATTATTTACAGTAGTCCTTTGATTGCCCAAGTGAAACAGGAGCCTCCAGGGGCCTCATGGGAGGACCACTGTTTTTGCTCGGTCAGGCCTCCAATAAGGTCAAAGAGCATCGGGGGTGGGGTGTGTTTGGGGGGGTGGCTGACTTCCAAGGGGGCTGCTTCATAGTGAAAAGTGGGCTTTTTTATATTGATCAGCAAATAATTTTGCCACACAGACAATGTTTTAGAACAACAGCTGTGTGTCTGTGTCATGGTGGGCATGAGGAAAAGTGCAGCGTGGATGAGAAAGACAGGGAGACCTTACTGTCTGTCTGTCAGCCACCTCAGAGAGACTAAGGAGAGGAGTAAATGCTCAAAACAATGGAAGGTGTTATTTGGACAAGTACAATTCTACACCTTTGTGGACACCCCAACTCCGCTGTACATTACTAAAGAAACCACTTTGACTCACAGTAGTACAATGAGTGAGAATTTGACCCCAAGTATAAATCTTCAACAAAAAACCTGTTGCATGTAACCTAATTCTGGGCATCCAGTTAGGTCATTGCTGATCCCTTGCAAAGAGATACCATGCTTAAGAATAAGCTCATTACTTGGCACAATCAAGGCATGAAAGAACTGGAATTTAGTCCAAGCAGTTTGATTTCAGTGTACTTGATACGTATATTTAGCTTAATCCCAATACTGCTGCATCAATATCATATACCGTCTTATGGGACTCAATTACCAAATCCTCTGTGGATAGGCAGTCCTATTTGTTTTCTTTCATTAAGAAATGGAAAGTCACCCGAGCTCCGGGCATGAGGGGAAAAGGCACCATCTGCCAGGAGTATCCTCTGTAATCTTCACGTAATTTTGCCTTCAGTGGTAGTGATGAGAAACGGACACTGGTTGAAGAAAGAGAGTAACGGCCATACAATATGAATAACTCAACAGTCTGCTGGAACAGATTTTATTGTTTTTAGGGGCACAATGACTCGAGGGTCAGAGTTTGCCTGGCCTGGGCATTAATGGGGAGGGGTGGAGGTCAGGGGAGGTCCTGGGGTCCAGTTTGACCCCCACCTCTCACCCCATTGTCCTTAAGAACACAAAGGGACCTGCCATCTTACTAGTCAGTCCTCTCCTCAACCCAATCCGAGTTTGACAGAGGCTTTGAATGTGGCTGACTGAACACCAGTAAGTGACCAATCAAAGAAAAAATACTTTTTGCAGTGCCTTCAGAAAGTATTGATACCCCTGAATTCCAAATGGTTAAAACAATATGTTTAAATCACCCATCTACACATAATACCCACATAATGACAAAGTGAAAACATGTTCTAAGACCCTTTTGCAAGTTTATTGAAAAGTAAATACAAATCTCATTTGGAAAGGATTCAGACCCCCCCTTCCCTTTTTACACACTTTGTTACGTTACAGCCTTATTCTAAAATTGATTAAATAAAACATTTTCCTCATCAATCTACACACAATACCCATAATGACAAAGCAAAAAAAAATGTTTTTATACATTTGCAAAAAAAATACAATCACATATACTTAAGTATTCAGACCCTTTACTCAGTACTTTGTTGAAGCACCTTTTAGCAGCGATTACAGCCTCCAGTCTTCCTGGGTATGATGCTACAAGCTTGACACATCTGTTTTTGGGGACTTTCTCCCATTCTTCTCTGCAGATTTTCTCAAGCTCTGTCAGGTTGGATGGGGAGCGTCGCTACACAGCTATTTTCAGGTCTCTCCAGAGATGTTCGATCGGGTTCAAGTCCGGGCTCTGACTGGGCCACTCAAAGACATTCAGAGACTTGTCCTGAAGCCACTCCTGCATTGTCTTGGCTGTGTGCTTAGGGTCGTTGTCCTGTTGGGAGGAGAACCTTTGCCCCAGTCTGTGGTCCTGAGCGCTCTGGAGCAGGTTTTTATCAAGGATCTCTTGACTTTGCTCCGATCATCTTTCCCTCGATCCTGACTAGTCTCCCAGTCTCTGCCATGGAAAATCATGCTGTGGGGATGTTGCTGCCACCAACATGCTTCACCGTAGGATTGGTGCCAGGTTTCCTCCAGACGTGATGCTCGGCATTCAGGCGAAAGAGTTCAATCTTGGTTTCATCAGACCAGAGAATCTTGTTTCTCATGGTCTGAGTCCTTTTAGGTGCCTTTTGGCAAACTCCAAGTGGGCTGTGCCTCGACACAATCCTGTCTCGGACCTCTACGGACAATTCCTTCGACCTCATGTCTTGGTTTTTGCCTTGACATGCACTGTCAACTGTAAAATCTTATATCGGACAGGTGTATGCCTTTCCAAATCATGTCCAATCAATATTGGACAAATATACATTTGCAAACATTTCTAAAAACCTGTCTTTGCTTTGGTATTGTGTGTAGGTTGATGAGGAGCATTTAATTCAATCCATATTAGAATAAGGCTGTAACGTAACAACGTGGAGAAAGTGAAGGAGTCTGAATACTTTTCTAATGCACTGTATATACAAAAATATGTGGACACCCCTTCAAATTGGTGCATTTGGCTATTTCAGCCACACCTGTTGCTGACACGTGTATAAAATCGAGCACACAGCCATGCACTCTCCATTGACAAACATTGGCAGTAGAATGGCATTACTGAAGACTACGGTAACTTTTAACATGGCACCGTCATAGGGTGCCACCTCTCCAACAAGTCAGTTTGTCAAATTTATGCCATGCTAGAGCTACCCCGGTCAACTGTAAGTGCTGTTGTTGTGAAGTTGAAACGTCTAGGAGCAACAACAGTTAAGCCGTGAAGTGATATGCTACACAAGCTCGCAGAACAGGACCACCGAGTGCTGAAGCGTCTAGCGCATAAAAATCGTATGCCCTCAGTGGCAACACTCACTACCGAGTTCCAAACTGCATCTGGACACAACGTCAGCACAATAACTGTTTATCGGGAGCTTCATGAAATGGGTTTCCGAGTAGCCGCACGCAAGCCTAATATCAACATGCGCGATGCCAAGCGTCAGCTGGAGTGGCGTAAAGCTCATTCGCCATGGCGCAGTGGAAACACATTCTCTGGAGTGATGAATCATGCTTCACCATCTGGTAGTCCGATGGACAAATCTGGGTTTGGTGGATGCCAGGAGAAAGCTAACTGCCCCAATGCATAGTGCCAACTGTAAATTTTGGTGGAGGAGGAATAATGGTCTGGGGCTGTTTTTCATGGTTCGGGCTAGGCCCCTTAGTTCCAGTGAAGGGAAATCTTAATGCAACAGCGTACAATGACGTTCTAGACGATTCTGTGCTTCCAACTTTGTGGCAACAGTTTTGGGAAGGCCCTTTTCCTGTTTCAGCATGACAATGCCCCCGTGCACCAAGTGAGGTCCATACAGAAATGGTTTGTCCAGATCGGTGTGGAAGAACTTGACTGGCCTGCACCTTGACTGGCCCTGACCACAACCCCATCGAACGCCTTTGGTATGAATTGGAACGCTGACTGCAAGCCAGGCCTTAATCACCCAACATCAGTGCCGAGTGCAAGTCCATGCAGCAATGTTCCAACATCTATTGGAAAACCTTCCCAGAAGAGTGGAGGCTGTTATAGCAGCAAAGGGGGACCAACTCCATATTAATGCCCATGATTTAGGATTGAGATGTTTGACGAGCAGGTGTCCACATACTTTTGGTCATGTAGTGTAAGTATTCACACCCCTTTGCTATGACACTCCAAATTGAGCTCAGGTGCATCCAATTTCCTTTGATCAGCTTTGAGATGTTCTTGATTGGATCACCTGTGGCCAATTTAATTGTTTCTACATGATTTAGAAAAACACACCTGTCTATATAAGGTCCCACAGTTCCCAGTGCATGTCATAGCAGAAACTATACCTTGAAGTCCAAGGAACTGTCTGTAGATGTCAGAGATTGTGATGAGGCATATATCTGGGGAAGGGTATAAAACAATTTCTAGAGTGTTGAAAGTTTCCAAGAGCACAGTGGTCTCTATCATTGGGTAATGGAAAAAATATGGAACTAGCCAGACTCTGTCTAGATCTGGTCGTCGGATCAAACTGAGCAACTAGACAAGAAGGACCTTTGTCAGGGAGGTGACCAAGAACCCAATGACCACTCCGACAGAACTACAGAGTTCCTTGGCTAAGATGGGAGAACCTGTCAGAAGGACAACAGTCTTTACAGCACTTCACCAATCTGGGCTTTATGGGAGAGAAGCCAGACGGAAGCCACTCCTGAGAAAAATCTACAAGATGGCAGGCTTGGAGTTTGCAAAAAGGCAGATGAAAGACTGAGCACGTAAGGCAGAATATTCTGTTGTCTGATGAGACAAAGAATGGACTCTTTGGCCTGAATGCCAAGTGCTATTTCTGGAGAAAAACAGGCACAGTTCGACACTGGTCTAACACCATCCCTACCATGAAGCATGGTGGTGGCAGCATCATGCTATGGGGATGCTTTTCAGCGGCAGGAACTGGGAGACTGGTAAGGATAGAGGGAACAATGAATGGAGCCAAATACAGGTAAATCCTTGATGAGGACCTCCTTCAGAGTGCAAACGACCTTACAGGACAATGACCCCAAGCATACAGCCAAAGTAACGCTGGAATGACTTCAGAACAAGAATATGAAAGTCCTTGAATGGCCGAGCCAAAGCCCAGACTTGAATCCCATTTGAAAATCTGCGTAAAGACTTGAAGATTGCTATTCACCGCCACTCCCCATCTAACTTAATCTGCAAGGAAGAATGGGAGAAAATCCCCAAATCCAAATGTGAAAAGCTGATACAGACATACCCAAGATGACTCAAAGCTGTAATCGCCATGAAAGGTGCTTCTACAAAGTATTTACTCAGGGTGTGAATACTTATGTAAATGAGATTTCTGTATTTCATTTATTACATTTGGATTCATTTATGAAAACATGTTTTCAATTTGTCATTATTGGGTATGTCAAATCAAAATCAAATGTTATTTGTCACATTCGCCGAATACAGCCGGTGTAGACCTTAATGTGAAATGCTTACTTACAAGCCCTTAACCAACAATGCAGTTTTAAGAAAATAGAGTTAAAAAGATATTTACTGGATAAAATGAAAAAGTAACACAAATTTAACAATGAGGCTATATTCAGGGAGTACTGGAACAGAGTTAATGTGCGGGTGTACAGGTTAGTCAAGGTAATTTGTACATGTAGAGTAACATGTAAAGTAACGCTGCATAGATAATAAACAGCGAGAGCAGCAGTGTAAATCAAGGGGAGGGGGTGTCAATGCAAATAGTCTGGGTGGCCATTTGATTAACTGTTCAGCAGTCTTGTGGCTTTGGGGTAGAAGCTCTTAAGGAGCCTTTTGGACCTAGACGTGGCGCTCTGGTACCGCTTCCCGTGCGGTAGCGGAGAGAATTGTCTGTGACTTGGGTGAATGGAGTGTTTGACAATTGTTGGGGCCTTCCTCTGACACTGCCTATTATATAGGTCCTGGAAGGCAGGAAGCTTGGCCCAAGTGATGTACTGGGCCGTACGCACTACCCTCTGTAGCGCCTTACGCTCAGAGGCCAAGCAGTTGCCATACCAGGCAATGATGCAACCGGTCAGGATGCTCTTGATGGTGCAGCTGTAGAACTTCTTGAGGATCTGGGGACCTATGCCAAATCTTTTCAGTCTCCTGAGAGGGAAAAGGCATTGTCGCGCCCTCTTCACGATTTTCTTGATGTGTTTGGACCTTGATAGTTTGTTGGTGATGTGGACACCAAGGAACTTGAAGCTCTCAACCTGCTCCACTACAGCCCCGTCAATGTGAATGGGGGCATGTTCGGCCTCTCCTTTGTCTTGATCACATTGAGAGAGGTTGTTGTCCTGGCACCACACGGCCAGGTCTCTGACCTCCCTATAGGCTGTCTCATCATTGTCTGTGATCAGGCCCTTCACCTTTGTCGTCAGCAAACTTAATGATGGTGTTGGAGTCGTGCTTGGCCACGCAGTCGTGGGTGAACAGAGAGTACAGGATGGTACTAAGCACGCACCCCTGAGGGGCCCCAGTGTTGAGGATGAAGGTGGCAGATGTGTTGTTGCCTACCCTTACCATCTGGTGGCGGCCCGTCTGGAAGTCCAGGATCCAGTTGTAGAGGTAGGTGTTAGCTACGTGATGAGCTTTGTGGGCACTATTGTGTTGAATACTGAGCTTTATTCAATGAACAGCATTCTCACGTGGGTGTTCCTTTTGTCCAGGTGGGAAAGGGCAGTGTGGAGTGCAATAGAGATTGTGTCATCTGTGGATCTGTTGGCACTATGCGAATTGGTGTGGGTCTAGGGTTTCCGGGATGATGGTGTTGATGTGAACCATGACCATCCTTTCAAAGCAACTCATGGCTACTGGAGCAGTTGTCATATTAACTTTGCTTTCTTGGGCACAGGGACTATGGTGGTCTGCTTGAAACATGTAGGTATTACAGACTCAGTCAGGGAGAGGTTGAAAATGTCAGTGAAGACCCTAGCTAGTTGGTCCGCACTTGTTCTGAGGACACGTCCTGGTAATCCGCCTGGCCCCTTGGCTTTGTGAATGTTGACCTTTTTAAAGGTCTTTCTCACATCTGCTACGGAGACCGTGATCACACAGACCGGTACAGCTGGTGCTCGCATGCATTCTTCAGTGTTGCTTGCCTCGAAGCGAGTATAAAAGGCATTCAGCCCATCTGGTAGGCTCGCGTCACTGGGCAGCTCGCGGCTGGGTTTCCCTTTGTTTGTGTATTGTGTGTAGAAATCTATTTAATCAGTTTTGAATTTAAGCGGTAACACAACAAAATGTGGAGTAAGTCAAGGGATATGAATACCTTTTTAAAGCACTGTATTTCATTTATAACCATGACAATATGAACCATGACAAAATGGCTGCCGCCGATATTCAGAGAAAATGTAAATGCTGAATGCCGAAAAGTAGAGCAGAATTTAATTTTAGGTTTGGCGATTTTGAGCTGCTTTTTTTTATATTATATTGTTTTATATTGTGCCACTGATCATGCAGTGTCAACGTTATAGAAATTGGAAATGTTCTGAATTGAGATATAAAAAATGAATCAGAAAAATAACCTAGAATATACAATAAATGTTTCTCTCAGCAAATGGATGCGCTGAATATATTATTTCAGTCCTTCTCCTCCCACAGTATTTGGTGACTCTGTTTCCTACCAAATTCTGCATACATTGGCTCAACTTCATTCTCTAGCTGTCACGGTCACTGTTGTCCACCATGGTGGAATGTTTCAAAATTATTCTTTTTTTATTTACCACAAAAACAAAAAACACACACACACACACACACACACACACACCGCTTTAAATCATCCAACTTATGTTATTAACTGGGACACACACACACTGTAGTGAATTGGATAACTGTAAATGGGAGCGAATAGATGCACTTTGCGTGCAGGAATGTATACAGTACATACAAAATATGACCAGCCATCTCACAGATTAAGGCCAAGGGAACCATGACAAAATGCTATTCATGTAACATGACCATGAAATGCATTTTAACATTTCATATGTATTTTTTGGTATTTTAGTAACATGTTTACAACAACGGGCCTTAATGAAATATAAAAGAACACATTTAAAAATAAAGCTATGTCTGCGGTCATCGGAAAATATCAAACAGAATCCTATTCCATCTTGAACAGATGTGAGTCTGGGCCTGTTGTATATGTCATTTATTTGATCTGCATCTAGACTAGTTTTGTATTAATATTTATAGTATTTTGATAATGCCTTTTCACGAGGTAAAAAAGTTTATGGTATGGGATTAGGCTTTGGAAGGTTATGTCATTCATGTTTTGGTTATCGTTAGTGTAGAAAGAGCTCTAAGCTTTTGCCGGACCTGAGCGTTGCCTTGGACAAGACAATTACATACATCAGCTATTTGTAATAAGCCAGAGTGGATATTTGTCTATTGATATGATGACCCTTGAAAACAATGCGGGCTTGGATCAGAGACCCAGCTTCAATGTGAAGAAAGGGGGTTTGCATCATAGTTTATCTATGCCTGTCTCTTCCTCTTTTTCTTCAAATACTCTTGACATATATCACTGAGGGGATCCAAAGCCCACAGTAGTGTGTGGGGAAAAAAAGCGAGAGCCTTGCGAACGATTGAACAAATATCCAGTGCACATGTTTCTGTCTTTACTCGGTGACGTTGTTGTTGTTTAGTCGACACCCAGCTTCACAGGGCTTCAATCTTTTCTTCTTCTTTCCGAGTTGGGAGGTATGACATTTTCCTTGCGGTGAACCATAACAAATGCAACGAAGGCATGCCTCCCTATTGCAAGCACGAAGCCCTGCGCCATGCAGCCAGCGTATCTGCAGAATCGTTCAGAGTTTAGGGGCTTTTCCACATCGAAAAGAGGGCCCTTTGAGCCAGCCCTTAGCCCCCTGCTGAGCCCGCTTCATCAATGCATTAATGGTGGCACTGGAACTAATTGCAAACCTTAAGATGTCTTGAGACCCAGATTGCCTCAACACCACCCCTGCCCCACCCCACCACTCACTCTAAAAAAAAAGAGAGAATGTTCCGTTTTTTTGCTATTCAGAGCATCTGAAAACGTGTGTGTGTGTGTGTGTGTGTGTGTGTGTGTACTGTAAATGTGTGTTTACACATGGTGTTTAGTCTCAAAGTGACGCTTTGCTTTTGATGGTTGACGATTTTGGCTCTCCAAAATGGGAGAGGAACGCTGATTTTGTCCGCAAAGCAGATGGGAATAAAATGTACTATTCTTCAGCACCTTGGTGAGACGTTACCCACGCATGTTGTTGCTTCCGTTTATATATAAAAAAACAAAAAATTATTTAACCAGGTAGTCCAGTTGAGAACAAGTTCTCATTTACAACTGCGACCTGGCCAAGATAAAGCACAGCAGTGCGACAAAAACAACAACAGAGTTACACATGGGATAAACAAACGTACCGTCAAAAACACAATCGAAGAATCTGTATACATTGTGTGCAAAATGAAGTAAGGAGGTAAGGCAATAAGTAGGCCAATAGTGGCGAAGTAATTACAATTTAGCAATTTACACTGGAGTGATATATGTGCAGATGAGGATGTGCAAGTAGAAATACTGGTGTGCAAAAGAGCAGAAAAACAAATATGGGGATGAGGTAGGTCGTTGGTTGGACGGATGGGCTATTTACAGATGGGCTATTTACAGATGGGCTATGTACAGGTGCAGTGATTGGTAATCTGCTCTGACAGCTGATGCTTAAAGGTAATGAGGGAGATATGAGTCTCCAGCTTCAGTGATTTTTTTTTTAGAACGAATTGCAGTCATTGGCAGCAGAGAACTGGAAGGAAAGGCAGCCAAAAGAGGTGTTGGCTTTGGGGATGACCAGTGAAATATACCGGCTGTCGCGCGTGCTACGGGTGGGTCTTGCTATGGTGACCAGTGAGCTGAGATAAGGCGGAGCTTTACCTAGCAAAGACTTTTATAGATGACCTGGAGCCAGTGGGTTTGGCGACGAATATGTAGCGAGGACCAGCCAACGAGAGCATACAGGTCGCAGTGGTGGGTAATATATGGGGCTTTGGTGACAAAACGGATGACACTGTGATAGACTACTTCCAATTTGCTGAGTAGAGTGTTGGAGGCTGTTTTGTAAATGACATCGCCGAAGTCAAGGATCTGTAGGATAGTCAGTTTTACGAGGGTATGTTTAGCATCATGAGTGAAGGAGGCTTTGTTGCGAAATAGGAAGCTGATTCTAGATTTAGTTTTGGATTGGAGATGCTTAATGTGAGTCTGGAAGGAGAGTTTACAGTCTAACCAGACATCTAGGTATTTGTAGTTGTCCACAGTCAGAAATGTCCAGAGTAATGATGCTTGTCGGGCGTGCGGGTGCGGGCAGCGATTGGTTGAAGAGCATGCATTTAGTTTTACTAGCAATTAAGAGCAGTTGGAGGCCACGGAAGGAGAGTTGTATGGCATTGAAGCGCGTCTGGAGGTTTGTTAAAACGGTGTCCAAAGAAGGGCCAGAAGTATACAGAATGGTGTCGTCTGCGTAGAGGTGGATCAGAGAATCAACCGCAGCAAGAGGGACATCATTGATATATACAAAGAAAAGAGTCGACCCGAGAATTGAACCCTGTGGCACCCCCATAGACTGCCAGAGGTGAACCAGGCGAGGTAGTCATTTAAGAAACCAAGGCTATTGAGTTTGCCGATAAGAATGCGGTGATTGACCGAGTCGAAAGCCCTGACCTGTTCGATGAAGACGGCTGCACAGTACTGTCTTTTATTGATGGCGGTTATGCTATCGTTTAGGACCTTGAGCGTGGCTGTGGTGCACCCGTGACCAGCTCGAAAACCAGATTGCATAGCAGAGAAGGTACGGTGGGATTCGAAATGGTTGGTGATCTGTTTGTTAACTTGGCTTTCGAAGACTTTAGAAAGGCAGGGCAGGATAGATATAGGTCTGTGACAGTTTGGGTCTGGAGTGTCTCCCCCTTTGAAGAGGGCGATGACCACGACAGCTTTCCAATCTTTAGGGATCTCAGACGATACGAAGAGAGGTTGAACAGGCTAGTAATAGGGGTTGCAACAATTTCGGCTGATCATTGTCCAGATTGTCTAGCCCAGCTGATTTGTAGGGATCCAGATTTTGCAGCTCTTTCAGAACATCAGCTATTTGATTTGGGTGAAGGAGAAGCGCGGGGGGGGGGGCTTGGTAAAGTTGCTGTGGGGGGTGCAGAGCTGTTGGCCGGGGTAGGGGTTGCCAGGTGTAAAGCATGGCCTGCTGTAGAAAAATGCTTATTGAAATTCTCGATTATCGTAGATGTATCGGTAGTGACAGTGTTTCCTATCCTCAGTGCAGGGGGCAGCTGGGAGGAGGTGCACTTATTCTCCATGGACTTTACAGTGTCCCAAAACGTTATGGAATTTGTGCTACAGGATGCAAATTTCTGTATGAAAAGGCTAGCCTTTGCTTTCCTAACTGACTGCGTATATTGGTTCTCAGTTGCTTCTGTTTTTCTAACGCATAGAACTAAAGTCTAGCTCCAGACAGCTGTTCATCTCTTTTGATTGTTCCCTCAACATTCCCATTTCAAAGTGAGCTGGGGGAGGGAGCAGGATGACCCTTTTTATTATTTTATTGGTGCACTAGAGCAGCATTGTTGAAAAGTTACTGGACCTAGTCTCGCTCCCTCAGTCCCTCGGTCTCTCACACTTTGTGTGTGTTTGCATTTATCTGTTTGTGTTCACCTCCACATTAATATACATGAACACTGTACAAACACATGTTGATAGGTGTGACAGAAGTGAGTCTTGGTTGTCTAAAAGCTCCTCCACTATTCCAGTAAAAAAAAAATGAAAGTACTTTTCTTACAAAACAGAAACCCAAATCAACAACCACTGGCTGTAGTCTCACAGTAAGTCGCAGGCTGCATGTGTCCGTCAACGTATTTCCCAATAATATCCTGAGACTTCTCCGTCAGTCAGGAGCCACACAAGCAGACGTGCACATACACACACACACACACACACACACCAACACCACCACCAACAACAACGACAACAACAAAGGGGCCAAATTAAGAAATTCTGCAGTTTTGAGGACAAACGTCAATAAAGAGGGGGTTAGTCTTCGATTAATGACCTCTCGCGACATTGAGAGAAATAAACAGCGGGGCTGAGCTACTTCAAAGCCTAACTGAAGATATCACTTGTCACATGGCTATGCAGCATTGTCTGCACTCTCTGAATAGCATCTCTGGAGACGGTATTTGACTGTGCGTGTATGTGTCTGGGTTTCTGAAAGTCTCTGTGTGTGCCAGGCTCTCTGTTGTTAGACATGCAATAGTTTGAGAAACATCTATATAGGCTTTTATGCCATACTCTGGAATTGTCTCCTATAATGGCCCCGGAGGAGATGGCTGCCGTTTTAGGGGCTCCTAACCAATTGTGTTATTGTGAACATAATCTTTCTGCCACCGCCTCTTATGACCGAAAAGAGCTTCTGCATATCAGAACAGAAATTACTCACCTCGTACTGGACAAAGATTTTTTATTTAACGAAAATAAAAGCAAAGAAGCACAGTTTGAAGGTAGGCTTTGAAATACATCCACAGGTACACTTCCAATTATTTTACTTCAGACACCAGACAAAGCCCAAATCCCAGTCATTCACATGAAGAAGAGACTGAGATATATGGGTCATAGGTCGGGGTGCCTTGTAAGAATCTGACGGTGAGTGGGTAACCCGCCTCCACCATCAGTTGTATTAGCCAACGTGCAATCATTGGATAATAAACTGGATGAGCTCCGATCAAGACTATCCTACCAACGAGACATTAAAAACTGTAATATCTTATGTTTCACCAAGTCGTGGCTGAACAACGACATGGATAACAAACAGCATCGGTAAGATAGAACAGCTGCCTCCGGTAAGATAAGGGGTGACGGTCTGTCTATTTGTCAATAACAGCTGGTGCACAAAATATATTAATGAAATCTCAAGGTTTTTCTCTCCTGAGGTAGAGAGTATCTCATTACACTATTTACCAAGAGAGTTTTTATCTATATTTTTCGTAGCTGTCTATTTACCACCACAAACAGATGCTGGCACTATGACCGCACTCAACGAACTGTATAAGGGCATAAACCAACAAGAAAATGCTCATCCAGAGGTGGAGCCCCTAGTGGCCGGGGACTTTAATGCAGGGAAACTTAAATCCGTTTTTACCTCATTTCTACCATGCAACCAAAAGAAGAAGAAGAAGAAGAAGAAAAAATGAAGACCACCTTTACTCCACACACCGAGATGCGTACAAAGCTCTCCCTCACCCTCCATTTGGCAAATCTGACCATAACTCCATCTTCCTGATTCCTGCTTACAAGCAAAAACTAAAGCAGGAAGTACCGGTGACTCGCTCAATACAGAAGTGGTCAGATGACATAGATGGTAAGTTACAGGACTGTTTTGCTAGCACACACGGGATTTTTCCAATGACATTTAGGAGTACACCACATCAGTCACTGGCTTCAATACAGAACTAAGATTTAATCCTACTACACCAGCTCCGAAGCTCATTGGATATGGCAGGGCTTGCAAACTATTACAGACTACAAAGGGAAGCACAGCTGTGAGCTTCCCAGTGACACGAGCCTACCAGACGAGCTAAATGACTTTTATGCTCACTTCGAGGCAAAGCACTGAAGCATGCATGGGAGCACCAACTGTTCCGGACAACTGTGTGATCACACACTCCGTAACCGATGTGAGTAAGACCTTTTAAACAGGTCAACATTCAGACTGATTACCAGGACGTAAACTGGCAAGTGTCTTCACTGACATTTTCAACTTGTCCCTGACCGAGTCTGTAATACCAACATGTTTCAAGCAGACCACCATAGTCCCTGTGCCCAAGAACACCAAGGTAACCTGCCTAGATGACTACCGACCCGTAGCACTCATGTCTGTAGTCATGAATTGCTTTGAAAGGCTGGTCATGGCTCACATCAACACCATTATCCCAGAAACCCTAGACCCACTCCAATTCGCATACCGCCCCAACAGATCCACAGATGACACAATCTAAATCGTACTCCACACTGCTCTTTCCCACCTGGACAAAAGGAACACCTACAGTTGAAGTCAGAAGTTTACATACACTTAAGTTGGAGTCATTAA
Organism: Salmo trutta; assembly: GCF_901001165.1. Lineage (NCBI taxonomy): Eukaryota > Metazoa > Chordata > Actinopteri > Salmoniformes > Salmonidae > Salmo > Salmo trutta. The sequence goes on from NC_042975.1 coordinate 24,884,125, forward strand.
AACTTGTTTTTCAACCACTCCACAAATTTCTTGTCCTAACTGACCTGCCAAAACCATAGTTTGTTAACATCTACTTTGTGCATGACACAAGTAATTTTTCCAACAATTGTTTACAGACAGATTATTTCACTTACATCTCACTGTATCACAATTCCAGTGGGTCAGAAGTTTACATACACTAAGTTGACTGTGCCTTTAAACAGTTTGAAAAATTCCAGAAAAGTATATAATGGCTTTAGAAGCTTCTGATAGGCTAATTGACATAATTTGTGTCAACTGGAAGTGTACCTGTGGATGTATTTCAAAGCCTACCTTCAAACTGTGCTTCTTTGCTTGAGATCATGGGAAATTAAAAGAATTAAGCCAAGACCTCAGAAAAAAAATGTGTAGACCTCCACAAGTCTGGTTCATCCTTGGGAGCAATTTCCAAATGCCTGAAGGTACCACGTTCATCTGTACAAACAATAGTATGCAAGTATAAACACCATGGGACCACGCAGCCATCACACTGCTCAGGAAGGAGACGTGTTCTGTCTCCTAGAGATGAACGTACCTTGGTGCGAAAAGTGCAAATCAATCCCAGAATAACAGCAAAGGACCTTGTGAAGATGCTGGAGGAAACGGGTACAATTATCCACAGTAAAACGAGTCCTATATCGACAACCTGAAAAGCCGCTCAGCAAGGAAGAAGCCACTGCTCCAAAACCGCCATAAAAAAGCCCAACTACGGTTTGCAACTGCACATGGGGACAAAGAACGTAATTTTTGGAGAAATGTCCTCTGGTCTGATGAAATAAAAATAGAACTGTTTGGCCGTAATGACCATCGTTATGTTTGGAGGAAAAAGGGGGAGGCTTGCAAGCAGAAGAAACCCATCCCAACCATGAAGCACGGGGGTGGCAGCATCATGTTGTGGGGGTGCTTTGCTGCAGGAGGGACTGGTTCACTTCACATTATGAGGAAGGAAAATTATGTGGATATATTGAAGCAACATCTCAAGACATCAGTCAGGAAGTTAAAGCTTGGTCGCAAATGGGTCTTCCAAATTGACAATGACCCCAAGCATACTTCCAAAGTTGTGTCAAAATGGCTCAAGGACAACAAAGTCAAGGTATTGGAGTGGCCATCACAAAGCCCTGACCTCAATCCTATAGAAAATTTGTGGGCAGAACTGAAAAAGCATGTGTACGAGCAAGGAGGCCTACAAACCTGACTCAGTTACACCAGCTCTGTCAGGAGGAATGGGCCAAAATTCACCCAACTTATTGTGGGAAGGTTGTGGACGGCTATCTGAAATATTTGACTTAAGTTAAACAATTTAAAGGCAATGCTACCAAATACTAATTCAGTATATGTAAACTTCTGCCCCACTGGGAATGTGATGAAAGAAATAAAAGCTGAAATAAATCATTCTCTCTACTATTATTCTGACATTTCACATTCTTAAAATAGAGTGGTGATCCTAACTGACCTAAGACGGGGAATCTTTACTAGGATTAAATGTCAGGAATTGTGAGAAACTGAGTTTAAATGTATTTGGCTAAGGTATATGTAAACTTCCGACTTCAACTGTATGTGAGAATGCTATTCAGGCCTTCATGGTCAAATTTCTGCATAGAAACCACTACTAAAGGACACCAATAAGAAGAAGAGACTTACTTGGGCCAAGAAACACGAGCAATGGACATTAGACCGGTGTAAAGCTGTCCTTTTTGGTCTGATGAGTCCAAATGTGAGATTTTTGGTTCGAACCACCGTGTCTTTGTGAGACGCAGAGTAGGTGAACGGATGATCTCAATGTGTTGTTTCCACCGTGAAGCATGGAGGAGGATGTGTGTGGGTGCTTTGCTGGTGACACTATAGGTGATTTATTTAGAATTCAAGCTACACTTAACCAGCATGGCTACCACAGCGTTCTGCAGCGATACGCCATCCCATCTGGTTTGTGCTTAGTCCCACTATCATTTGTTTTTCAACTGGACAATGACCCAACACATCTCCATGCTGAGTAAGGGCAATTTGACCAAGAAAAGGAGAATGATGAAGTGCTGTGTCAGATGACCTGGCCTCCACAGTCATCCGACCTCAACCCAGTTTGAGATGGTTTAGGATGAGTTGGACCGCAGAGTGAAGGAAAAGCAGCCAACAAGTGCTCAGCATATGTGGGAACTCCTTCTAGATTTTTGGAAAAGCATTCCAGGTGAAGCTGAATTGAGAGAATGCCAAGAGTGTGCCAAGCTGTCATCGAGGCAAAGGGTGGCTACTTTGAAGAATCTCAAATATAAAGTATATTTTGAGTTGTAAAACACTTTCTAGGTTTCTATGTTTTATAGTTTTAATATCTTCACTATTATACTACAATGTAGAAGATAGTAAAAATAAAGAGAAACCCTGGAATGAGTAGGTTTGTCAACTTTTGACTGATTGTGTGTGATGAGATGAATAGACATCATGGACAGTATGTGGATAGAATATTTAGAATGCATAGGATAGAATAGTATACAGTGCATTCAGAAAGAATAAAGACACTCACTTTATCCAAATGTTATGTTACAGCCTTATTTAAAAATTGTCAGAATTTTTTTTCAAGCCTCCATCAATCTACACACAATACCCCATCATGACAAAGCAAAAACAAATTTTTTTAAAAACATTTTTGCCATTTTATTACAAATAAAAAAAACATATCATTTACATAAGTATTCAGACCCTTTTCTCAGTACTTTGTTCACCTTTGGCAGCGATTACAGCCACGAGTCTTCTTGGGTATGACACTACAAGCTTGGCACACCTGTATTTGAGGAGTTTCTCCCATTCTTCTCTGCAAATCCTCTCAAGCTCTGTCATGTTGGAAGGGGAGCGTCGCTGCACAGATATATTCAGGTCTCTCCAGAGAGTTTTGATCGGGTTCAAGTCCAGACTCTGGCATGACCACTCAAGGACATTCAGAGACTTGGAGGAAAAGGGGGAAGCTTGCAAGCCCGAAGAACACCATCCCAACTGTGAAGCATGGGGGTGGCAGCATCATGTTGTGGGGGTGCTCTGCTGCAGGAGGGACTGGTGCACTTCACAAAATAGATGGCATTATGAGGCAGGAAAATGATGTGGATATATTGAAGCAACATCTCAGTCAGGAAGTTAAAGCTTGGTCGCCAATAGGTTTTCCAAATTGATTTATATATGACCCCAAGCATACTTCCAAAGTTGTGGAGGCATGTTTACAAACCTGACTCAGTTACACCAGCTCTGTCAGGAGGAATGGGCCAAAATTCACACAACTTATTGTGGGAAGCTTGTGGAAGGCTACCCAAAACGTTTGACCCATGTTAAATAATTTGAACGCAATGCTAACAAATACTAATTGAGTATATGTTAACTTCTGACCCACTGGGAATGTGATGAAAGAAATAAATGCTGAAATATATAATTCTCTCTACTATTATTCTGACATTTCACATTCTTAAAATAAAGTTGTGATCCTAACTGACCTAAGACAGGGCATTTTTACTAGGATTAAATGTCAGGAATTGTGAGAAACTGAGTTTAATTGTATTTGGATAAGGTGTATGTAAACTTCCGACTTCAATTGTACATTTGCAGCACCACTACAACAACTCGGCAACACAATGGTAGGGATTATCTGAGCAGGGCTTGGGTCACTGATAAATCATTCTCGCAGCCTTTCAATGCACAGACAGGGCCCAGGAGCTAAGATGTTTTGGATGGACTCCGTCATTCCTGTAGAGCAACTTGTGTTTCCAAAAGGTGTCAAAGTTATCTATAAAAGTTATGCCAATAGAGCTACAGTAGTCTTTTAGCCAGGTGTTACACTCATTAATCAAACTGCTTTGCTTTATCTTGTCCAGGTCGCAATTGTAAATGAGAACTTGTTCTCAACTTGCCTACCTGGTTAAATAAAGGTGAAATAAAAAAAATTATGAGTGTTAATGTATAGTAATTGATGATAAATCTGTATTGTTGTTCATAATACTAATTGCCAGCAGAGAGCAAATGTAGTTCCCAATTTCATGATGCTTCTGTCATGTTGAAGTTGTGTTCCAAGTATCCAAAGTATTTTTAGAAACAATTTTGCACGTTCACTTTTCCTGGAACAGAATCAGATTGTTGATATTAAGTATTTTCGGTTGGAGTAGAACGCAAACGTCCAATGAACTGACTCAATCAGCATTACACACTCATTCTAGCCCTACATAAAACCAAATAACAGCCAGCTAGTAAGACTTTTATAAGGAATTTGTTGTCCAAAAATACTTATTTTACGGGGCTGTAATTCGGAAAGTCATTAACAATGCCAATTAAGCAGACAGGAAAAGCAAAATGGCAACTTTTCTTTTCCTGCGCCAACGATATTAAACGGTAAACATCAGCACTGTAGGGTGAGAATAGCAGACGATCTGAATTCTTCATGTTTCAGTGACGCGCCATATGAATTATTACAGGCTTTCCAGACAGATTTATTTTTGAAGGACTGAAGTAACTGCCAGGTTGTCCTGACCTTAGAGCTATAACATCTGAAATGTCCACTCCTTATCATGACATATCTCTGCTGTGCGATTTATATTATGCCAGTACAGAGTTGGCAAGTGCCAGGGGGAAATGAATTGCACCTGGGCACAAGGGCCATGATGGAGGAGAACGAGAGGGGGAGGAAGGGAGAGAACGAGAGGGGGAGGAAGGGAGAGAACGAGAGGGGGAGGAAGGGAGAGAACGAGAGGGGGAGGAAGGGAGAGAACGAGAGGGGGAGGAAGGGAGAGAACGAGAGGGGGGAGGAAGGGAGAGAACGAGTGGGGGGAGGAAGGGAGAGAACGAGTGGGGGGGAGGAAGGGAGAGAGAACGGGAGGGGGGAGGAAGGGAGAGAGAACGGGAGGAGGGAGGAAGGGAGAGAGAACGGGAGGGGGGGAGGAAGGGAGAGAGAACGGGGGGGAAGGGAGAGAGAACGGGAGTGGGGGAGGAAGGGAGAGAGAACGGAAGGGGGAGAGAACGGGAGGGAGGGAGGGAACGAGGGGGGAGGGAGGAAGGAGGAGAGCGAGAACGAGAGGGGGAGGGAGGGAGAGAATGAGAGGGAACAAGGGAGGGAGGGAGAACGAGAGGGAGGGAGGTGGAACAAGAGGGAGGGAGAGAGAACGGGAGGGAGAGAGAACGGGAGGGAGGGAAGGAATGAGGGGGGAGGGAGGAAGGAGGAGAGAGAACGAGAGGGAGGGAGGGAGGGAGGGAGGGAGAGAGAACGGGAGGGAGGGAAGGAATGAGAGGGGGAGGGAGGAAGGAGGAGAGAGAACGAGAGGGAGGGAGGGAGGGAGAGAGAACGGGAGGGAGGGAAGGAATGAGGGGGGAGGGAGGAAGGAGGAGAGAGAACGAGAGGGAGGGAGGGAGGGAGAGGGAAGGAGGAGAGAGAGAGAACGAGAGGGGGAGGGAGGGAGAGAGAACGGGAGGGGGGGGAGGAAGGGAGAGAGAACGGGGGGAGGAAGGGAGAGAGAACGGGAGGAAGGGAGAGAGAACGGGGGGGAGAGAACGGGAGGGAGGGAGGGGGAGAGAACGGGAGGGAGGGAGGGGGAGAGAACGAGTGGGGGAGGAAGGGAGAGAACGAGTGGGGGAGGAAGGGAGAGAACGAGAGGGGGAGGAAGGGAGAGAACGAGAGGTGGAGGAAGGGAGAGAGAACGGGAGGAAGGGAGAGAATGGGAGGGGGGGAGGAAGGGAGAGAGAACGGGAGGGGGGGAGGAAGGGAGAGAGAACGGGAGGGGGGAGGAAGGGAGAGAGGGAGGAAGGGAGAGAGAACGGGAGGGAGGGAAGGAACGAGGGGGGAGGGAGGGAGGAAGGAGGAGAGAGAACGGAAGGGAGGGAAGGAACGAGGAGGAAGGGAGAGAGGGAGGAAGGGAGAGAGAACGGGAGGGAGGGAAGGAACGAGGGGGGAGGGAGGAAGGAGGAGAGAGAACGGGAGGGAGGGAGGGGGAGAGAACGAGTGGGGGAGGAAGGGAGAGAGAACGAGTGGGGGAGGAAGGGAGAGAACGAGAGGGGGAGGAAGGGAGAGAACGAGAGGGGGAGGAAGGGAGAGAGAACGGGAGGAAGGGAGAGAACGGGAGGGGGGAGGAAGGGAGAGAGAACGGGAGGGGGGGAGGAAGGGAGAGAGAACGGGAGGGGGGAGGAAGGGAGAGAGGGAGGAAGGGAGAGAGAACTGGAGGGAGGGAAGGAACGAGGGGGGAGGGAGGGAGGAAGGAGGAGAGAGAACGGAAGGGAGGGAAGGAACGAGGAGGAAGGGAGAGAGGGAGGAAGGGAGAGAGAACGGGAGGGAGGGAAGGAACGAGGGGGGAGGGAGGAAGGAGGAGAGAGAACGGGAGGGAGGGAAGGAACGAGGGGGGAGGGAGGAAGGAGGAGAGAGAACGAGAGGGAGGGAGGGAGAGCGAACGGGAGGGAGGGAAGGAACGAGGGGGGGAGGGAGGAAGGAGGAGAGAACGAGAGGGGGAGGGAGGGAGAGAACGAGGGAGGGACAACGAGAGGGAGGGAGATGGAATGAGAGGGAGGGAGATGGAACATGAGGGAGGGAGGGAGGGAGAGAGAACGGGAGGGAGGGAGAGAGAACGGGAGGGAGGGAGAGGGAACGGGGGGGGAGGGAGAGAGAACGAGAGGGAGAGGGAAGGAACGAGGGGGGAGGGAGGAAGGAGGAGAGAGAGAACGAGAGGGGGAGGGAGGGAGAGAATGAGAGGGAACAAGGGAGGGAGGGGAGAACGAGAGGGAGGGAGGTGGAACAAGAGGGCGGGAGAGGGAACAAGAGGGAGGGAGGGAGAGCGAACGGGAGGGAGGGAGAGCGAACGGGAGGGAGGGAGGGAGAGCGAACGGGAGGGAGGGAAGGAATGAGGGGGGAGGGAGGAAGGAGGAGAGAGAACGAGAGGGAGGGAGGGAGGGAGGGAGAGAGAACGGGAGGGAGGGTAGGAACGAGGGGGGAGGGAGGAAGGAGGAGAGAGAGAGAACGAGAGGGGGAGGGAGGGAGAGAATGAGAGGGAACAAGGGAGGGAGGGAGAACGAGAGGGAGGGAGAGGGAACAAGAGGGAGGGAGAGGGAACGAGGGAGGGAGTGGGAACAAGAGGGAGGGAGAGGGAACGAGGGAGAGGGAACAAGAGGGAGGGAGAGGGAACGAGGGAGAGGGAGAACGAGAGGGAGGGAGGGAGAGAACGAGAGGGAGGGAGGGAGGGAGGGAGAGAACGAGAGGGGGAGGGAGGGAAGGAACGAGGGGGGAGGGAGGAAGGAGGAGAGAGAGAACGAGAGGGGAGGGAGGGAGAGAATGAGAGGGAACAAGGGAGGGAGGGAGGGATGGAGGGAGAACGAGAGGGAGGGAGAGGGAACAAGAGGGAGGGAGAGGGAACGAGAGAGGGAGGGAGAGGGAACAAGAGGGAGGGAGAGGGAACGAGGGAGGGAGAGAGAGGGAACAAGAGGGAGGGAGAGGGAACGAGGGAGGGAGGGAGAGGGAACGAGGGAGGGAGGGAGAGGGAACGAGGGAGGGAGAGGGAACAAGAGGGAGGGAGAGGGAATGGGAGGGAGGGAGAACGAGAGGGAGGGAGGGAGGGAGGGAGAGAACGAGAGGGAGGGAGGGAGGGAGAGAACGAGAGGGGGAGGGAGGGAAGGAACGAGGGAGGACGGAGGAGGGAAGGGACGAGGGGGGAGGGAGGAAGGAGGAGAGAGAGAGAGAACGAGAGGGGGAGGGAGGGAGAACGAGAGGGGAGGGAGAACGAGAGGGAGGGAGAGAGGGAACGAGGGAGGTAGGGAGGGAGAATGAGAGGGAGGGAGAATGAGAGGGAGGGAGAATGAGAGGGAGGGAGAATGAGAGGGAGGGAGGAGGGAGAACGAGAGGGAGGGAGGGAGAGAACGAGAGGGGGAGGGAGGGAAGGAACGAGAGGGGGAGGGAGGGAAGGAACGAGGGGGGGAGGGAGGGAAGGAACGAGAGGGGGGGGGGAGGGAAGGAACGAGGGGGGGAGGGAGGAAGGAGGAGGGAAGGAACGAGGGGGGAGGGAGCAAGGAGGAGAGAGAGAGAACGAGAGGGAGGGAGGGAGAACGAGAGGGAGGGAGGGAGAACGAGAGGGAGGGAGAGAGGGAACGAGGGAGGGAGGGAGAACGGGAGGGATGGAGAGATTGAGAGGGGGAGGGAGGGAAGGAACGAGGGGGGAGGGAGGAAGGAGGAGGGAAGGAACGAGGGGGGAGGGAGCAAGGAGGAGAGAGAGAGAGAACGAGAGGGAGGGAGGGAGGGAGAACGAGAGGGAGGGAGTGGGGGAACGAGGGAGGGAGAGAGGGAACGAGGGAGAGGGAACGAGGGAGGGAGGGAGAATGAAAGGGAGGGAGAATGAGAGGGAGGGAGGGAGGGAGGGAGAATGAGAGGGAGGGAGGGAGGGAGAATGAGAGGGAGGGAGGGAGGGAGAATGAGAGGGAGGGAGAATGAGAGGGAGGGAGGGAGAATGAAAGGGAGGGAGAATGAGAGGGAGGGAGGGAGGGAGAATGAGAGGGAGGGAGGGAGGGAGAATGAGAGGGAGGGAGGGAGAATGAGAGGGAGGGAGGGAGAATGAGAGGGAGGGAGGGAGAATGAGAGGGAGGGAGGGAGAACGAGAGGGATGGAGGGAGAGAGAACGAGAGGGGGAGGGGGGGAGGGAGGGAAGGAACGAGGGGGGGAGGGAGGGAAGGAACGAGAGGGGGGGGGAGGGAAGGAACGAGGGGGGGGAGGGAGGAAGGAGGAGGGAAGGAACGAGGGGGGAGGGAGCAAGGAGGAGAGAGAGAGAACGAGAGGGAGGGAGGGAGAACGAGAGGGAGGGAGGGAGAACGAGAGGGAGGGAGAGAGAGAGGGAACGAGGGAGGGAGGGAGAACGGGAGGGATGGAGAGATTGAGAGGGGGAGGGAGGGAAGGAACGAGGGGGGAGGGAGGAAGGAGGAGGGAAGGAACGAGGGGGGAGGGAGCAAGGAGGAGAGAGAGAGAGAACGAGAGGGAGGGAGGGAGGGAGAACGAGAGGGAGGGAGTGGGGGAACGAGGGAGGGAGAGAGGGAACGAGGGAGAGGGAACGAGGGAGGGAGGGAGAATGAAAGGGAGGGAGAATGAGAGGGAGGGAGGGAGGGAGGGAGAATGAGAGGGAGGGAGGGAGGGAGAATGAGAGGGAGGGAGGGAGGGAGAATGAGAGGGAGGGAGGGAGGGAGAATGAGAGGGAGGGAGAATGAGAGGGAGGGAGGGAGAATGAAAGGGAGGGAGAATGAGAGGGAGGGAGGGAGGGAGAATGAGAGGGAGGGAGGGAGAATGAGAGGGAGGGAGGGAGGGAGGGAGGGAGAATGAGAGAGAGGGAGGGAGGGAGGGAGAATGAGAGGGAGGGAGGGAGAATGAGAGGGAGGGAGGGAGAATGAGAGGGAGGGAGGGAGAACGAGAGGGATGGAGGGAGAGAGAACGAGAGGGGGAGGGAGGAAGGGGAGGGAAGGAACGAGGGGGGAGGGAGGAAGGAAGGGAGAGAACGAGAGGGGGAGGAAGGGAGAGAGAAAGCGAGAAAGGAAAAGGTTTTCTTATCCCCAGCCAATTTCTGTTTCCAGTTCTCTCGTCAACATGATAAAGGTCTCTCTTTTCTAGGACAGTCTGCCCACAGAGAATAGCTGTTGCTGTACTACCTGTTATATGTGTAATATGATAACTCAAGCTTTCACTGTAGCTCTGAATCCAACTCTGTGAGCTAATGTTTATAGATATTGAAAACTAGAGTAGTGATCATTCCCATCCTTCCTTCTTTTCTAAGATGTTTCTGGGTATGAACTGACACGTTATTATACTGAAAACATTCTATTCATGCTGTTGAAGCAGAACATCCATTCAGAACAAAAGCAGTCACATTTTCTGTTGGCTTCCGTTATAAGTTCAGTAGCTACCTATTGCTGAGGTAGTCCATCAGGCAAATTAGAAAACCAAATTTGATTGGCATTAGCAGTTATTGATGACTAAAAATAAGAAACCACCATTTGCTGAATGGTCAATACCCAATTATGAGACATGAGTACAACTTCACTTAAAGACCCAGTGCAGTCAAAACGTGATTTACCTGTATTTTACATATATTTCCACACTGAGGTTGGAATAATACTGTGAAATTATGAAAATGTTGACGATAATGCCCTTTTAGTGTAAGAGCTGTTTGAAATGACCGCCTGTTTTGGTAGGATGGAGATTTGGCCTGCCTGGTGATATCTTACTGGTCTAGTTAATAGACCAGTAAGAAGAGGTTCAAATTATCTCCGCCAATAAACAGCTAGTTTTCAGTTTCCCCTACCCACTACCAGACAGTCCTAGCAAAGTTCTTGCTTGAGAAGTTGCTATTTTCTTGGAAGCAATGTTGGTTTGTTTTCAATTACAATCGTCAAAAATCACAAGAAGGTACTTAATTGTTACCCAGAAATGATTTGCTATTGAGAACTGCTGTATTGGACCTTTAATCTAGTCGCTAAGGTTTTGAAGTTGCATGGTCACCGAGAATTTAGAATTGTACGATCAATTCTAGTTCATTGAAAGTGAACACACACACACTGGCTTGACTTTCTCTGTTACTTGACGGAGGAAGAGCAAAGTCCTCCGAAGTGACACTAGGCAGGTGTCGTGGACCTGGGAGCAATCTGAACACATTACCTCTGGCTTGGGCTTGGTGTGTCAAGACTAGTCTGCTGTGTCAAGGCCTGAAAAAGAGCTACGGCTTTAGAAACCAACAATACTGAGCGAAGCTATTTGAGAATCTGTATTTCTCACAGGAACTTTGTCAGATATATTAGAACATAAGGTGAATGTTTTGGATTGATTTGCTTCATTTTTCGAGGTGTGTAGACATTGAATGTTAGTCTTGTTTGTCTACAAAATGACAAAGTAAATGTGTAATAATTCAATTAAGTATGTATTAGTATATGGGATTTCCCAATGCAATTATCATTCCAGCATAGAGCATAGTCAAAACAACCAGTCTGTCAGTATCTGCGTTGGGAACCTCAATAGAGGCCCTTTTTGTGTGACCCTAAAGAAGCTGTGAGTGGGCCTACACGATACCAATTAACCTCTCATTTCATGCTAATCATGCCATTAGCACCTGGCGACACTTGTGAACAGTTGTGGAGGAGCGAAACCCAACTGGATTTCCCTCTCCTCACGTCTATCTGTCTCCACTCCCCAGTGCCTGTTGCAGTCACAGGTTATATATATATATATATATATATATATATATATATATATATATATATATATATATATATATATATATATATATATATATATATATATATATATATATATATATATATATATATATATATATATATATATATATGCTTTGTGTGAACATTTACAGACTAGCCTGTGTGTGAACTGATGTTGGCGCTTCTGTAGTTAATTAACACATCTGTTCATTTTGGTGGCTATTATCTGAAAGAAGTGAACTGGATGTCTTTTAACGGTAAAAAATGTCTAATAAGCCCTTTACACTTTGTCATTGTTATAAATAAAAGGCAAAGGTTGGTGGTAGATCCACATATATATATATATATATATGATGTATTATTTTCTGAATGTTTATGTAATTATGTTTATATATAATTGATATAAAAGAGCGTAATTTGCTGTGAAATAGCCATGTACAGTACCATCCAAAGACATAATAGGTTGTATTCAAATCTCCATTCTGGGCTTTAAAAAAGGATTCTGTCCTTCACCTGTCTTCAGGTTTCCGTTTATAGAGGATTGTAAAGAGGGAACTCTGGGGCTCTTTAACTCTCTATAAACTCTCTCGGTAGTCCTCTCCATTGTCAGAGAAAAGAAACCAACCTTGCACTCGGAGGTTATCTAGATTATCATATAAAACATCATCATGAATTTCCAGGGATTTTTTCTGAGAATATTCTGACAAGGGATGTTCTATGAACATCTTATTATTTCCATAGAGCGAGTTATCCATAATGGGAGAATTTTTGTTTAGTTCATTGAGTGGAGGGAACTTAGTGCTCATGGCAGTTCTACAGGTCTATCGGATCTGCTGAAGCTTTGGATATTCTCTCTTTTCTCTGCTGGGCCCTTGTGGTGCAGGTAGGCCTAATCTCCTGGGCAAACCCTGGCGTGGCAGTGTGTGTACTCAGATTCAAGCAAACACACACTGAGAGCGACACACACATTTTAATTAACGTGACATTTTGCTCCACTAGTGTGATTAATAGACTGAGAGCCTGCTTTGGGGACAGAGACCAGAAGAGCACTGGCCACCCCTCCGAGCCTGGTTCCTCTCTAGGTTTCTTCCTAGGTTCATGCCTTTTTAGGAAGTTTTTGCTAGCCACTGTGCTTCAACATCTTTATTGCTTGCTGTTTGGGGTTTTAGGCTGGGTTTCTGTATAACACTTTGTAAAAAGGGCTTTATAAATACATTTGATTGAGACCTACACTACCGTTCAAAAGTTGGGGTCACTTAAAAATGTCCTTGTTTTTGAAAGACAAGCACTTTTTTTTGTCCATTTTAAAATAGCACCACATTGATCAGAAATACAGTGTAGACATTGTTAATGTTGTCAATGACTATTGTAGCTGGAAACGGCTGATTTTTAATGGAATATCTACATAGGCGTACATAGGCCCATTATCAGCAACCATCACTCCTGCGTTCAAATCAAAGTTTATTTGTCACGTGTGCCGAATACAACAGGTGTAGACCTTATAGTGAAATACTTACTTACGGGCTCTAACCAATAGTGCAAAAAAGGTATTAGGTGAACAATAGGTAGGTAAAGAAATAAAACAACAGTAAAAAGACAGGCTATATACAGTAGCGAGGCTATATACAGTAGCGAGGCTACATACAGACACCGGTTAGTCAGGCTAATTTGAGGTAGTATGTACATGTAGATATGGTTAAAGTGACTATGCATATATGATGAACAGAGAGTAGCAGTAGCATAAAAGAGGGCGGGTGGTGGGTGGTGGGTGGCGGGACACAATGCAGATAGCCCGGTTAGCCAATGTGCGGGAGCACTGGTTAGTCGGCCCAATTGAGGTAGTATGTACATGAATGTATAGTTAAAGTGACTATGCATATATGATAAACAGAGAGTAGCAGCAGCGTAAAAAAGAGGGATTGGGGGGGGCACATAGTCCGGGTAGCCATTTGATTACCTGTTCAGGAGTCTTATGGCTTGGGGGTAAAAACTGTTGAGAAGCCTTTTTGTCCTAGACTTGGCACTCCGGTACCGCTTGCCATGCGGTAGTAGAGAGAACAGTCTATGACTGGGGTGGCTGGGGTCTTTGACAATTTTTAGGGCCTTCCTCTGACACCGCCTGGTGTAGAGGTCCTAGATTGCAGGCAGCTTAGCCCCAGTGACGTACTGGGCCGTACGCACTACCCTCTGTAGTGCCTTGTGGTCAGAGGCCGAGCAATTGCCTTACCAGGCAGTGATACAACCAGTCAGGATGCTCTCGATGTTGCAGCTGTAGAACCTTTTGAGGATCTCAGGACCCATGCCAAATCTTTTTAGTTTCCTGAGAGGGAATAGGCTTGGGCGTGCCCTCTTCACGACTGTCTTGGTGTGTTTGGACCATTCTAGTTTGTTGTTGATGTGGACACCAAGGAACTTGAAGCTCTCAACCTGCTCCACTACAGCCCTGTCGATGAGAATGGGGGCGTGCTTGGTCCTCCTTTTCCTGTAGTCCACAATCATCTCCTTAGTCTTGGTTACGGCCAGGTCTCTGACCTCCTCCCTATAGGCTGTCTCGTCATTGTCGGTGATCAGGCACATTGTGTTAGCTAATACAAGTTTATCATTTTAAAAGGCTAATTGATCATTAGAAAACCCTTATGCAATTATGTTAGCACAGCTGAAAATTGTTGTGCTGATTTTAAAGAAGTAATAAAACTGGCCTTTAGACTAGTTGAGTATCTGGAGCATCAGCATTTGTGGGTTCGATTACAGGCTCAAAATGGCCAGAAACAAAGACCTCTGAAACTCATCAGTCTATTCTTGTTCTGAGAAATGAAGGCTGTTCCATGCATGAAATTGCCAAGAACTGAAGATCTCGTACAACGCTGTGTACTACTCCCTTTACAGAACACCAGTCTCAACGTCAACAGTGAAGAGGCGACTCCGGGTTGCTGGCCTTCTAGGCAGAGTTGCAAAGAAAAAGCCATATCTCAGACTGGCCAATAAAAATAAAAGATTAAGATGGGCAAAAGAACACAGACACTGGACAGAGGAACTCTACCTAGACGGCCAGCATCCCGGAGTCACTGTTGACGTTGACTGGTGTTTTGTGAGCACTATTTAATGTAGCTGCCAGTTGAGGACTTGTGAGGAATCTGTTTCTCAAACTAGACACACTAATGTACTTGTCCTCTTGCACAGTTGTGCACCGGAGCCTCCTACTCGTCTTTCTATTCTGGTTAGAGCCACTTTGCACTGTTATGTGAAGGGAGTAGTACACAGCATTGTACGAGATATTCAGTTTTTTGGCAATTTGTCACATGGAATAGCCTTCATTTCTCAGAACAGGAATAGACTGATAGGTTTCAAAAGAAAGTTCTTTGTTTCTGGCCATTTTGAGCCTGTAATCAAACCCATAAATACTGACGCTCCAGATACTCAACTAGTCTAAAGAAGGCCAGTTTTATTGCTTCTTTAATCAGTAGAACAGTTTTCAGCTGTGCTAACATAATTGAAAAAGGGTTTTCTAATGATCAATTAGCCTTTTAAAATGATAAACTTGGATTAGCTAACACAATGTGCCATTGAAACACAGGAGTGATGGTTGCTGATAATGGGCCTCTGTATGCCTAATGTAGATATTCCATAAAAAAAACTGCCGTTTCCAGCTACAATAGTCCTTTACAACATTAACAATGTCTATGCTGTATTTCTGATCATTTTGATGTTATTTTAATGGACAAAAAAAAAAACAAGTGACCCCAAACTTTTCAACGATAGGGTACATCAACTCATACAGTGTAGCTCTAAAATGTGGTGATTTGACAAAGTTATGTGGTCATAGTTCATGTCATGTCTTACCAGGTCAAGGGACTGTATCTGAAATACATTGATTCTACTTCCCAGTTGGAGGATACAAAGCTACAGTTGAAGTCGGAAGTTTACATACACTTAGGTTGGAGTCATTAAAACTAGTTTTTGAACCACTCCACACATTTCTTGTTAACCAGCTATAGTTTTGGCAAGTCGCTTAGGACATCTACTTTGTGCATGACACAAGTAAACTCACTGTATCACAATTCCAGTGGGTCAGAAGTTTACATACACTAAGTTGACTGTGCCTTTAAACAGCTTGGAAAATTCCAGAAAATGATGTCATGGCTTTAGAAGCTTCTGATAGGCTAATTGACATAATTTGAGTCAATTGGAGGTGTACCTGTGGATGTATTTCAAGGCCTACCTTCAAACTCAGTGCCTCTTTGCTTGACATCATGGGAAAATCAAAAGAAATCAGCCAAGACCTCAGAAAAAAGAATTGTAGACCTCCACAAGTCTGGTTCATCCTTGGGAGCAATTTCCAAACGCCTGAAGGTACCACGTTCATCTGTACAAACAATAGTACGCAAGTGTAAACACCATGGGACCGTGCAACCGTCATACCGCTCAGGAAGGAGATGCGTTCCGTCTCCTAGAGATGAACGTACCTTGGTGCGAAAAGTGCAAATCAATCCCAGAACAACAGCAAAGGACCCTGTGAAGATGCGGGAGGCAACAGGAACAAAAGTACCGTAATTTCCGGACTATTAAGCGCACCTGAATATAAGCCGCACCCACTGAATACATTTTTTTTTATTATTTTGAACATAAATAAGCCGCACATGTCTATAAGCCGCAGGTGCCTACCGGTACATGAACTTTACACAGGCTTTAACGAAACACAGCTTGTAACAAAAATAAATAGGCTTTAACAAAACACGGCTTGTAACAAAAATAAATAGGCTTTAACGAAACACGGCTTTTAACAAAAACAAAACAATTAGCAGTAAGCTTTAGTTGTCTTTTTGCACTGAGTCAATTCCTCACGCTGCTGTTTCCGATGTCTTATCATCGACTCATTAAGACCAAGCTCCCGTGCAGCAGCTCTATTTCCTTTTCCAACAGCCAGATAAATCGCCTTCAACTTGAAAGCTGCATCATATGCATTTCTCCGTGTCTTTGCCATGATGAGGGTGACAATATGACTACCGTAATCAGAATGATGGGAAGTTTGAGAGCGCTCGATTTAATCTAAACAGTAAATAAAAACGTTGTTTGGCCTTAACCCGTTCGGCAATTTCATTGGTCTAACGAAAGCTTCATGCCGCCAAAAAACTGAGCACATGACAGAATGTGTTTTTTTGGAGAAAAAAAAAGTAAAGCGGGAAAGATCCATATATTAGCCGCGTCATTGTTTAAGCCGCGAGGTTCAAAGCTGGGAAAAAAGTTGCGGCTTATAGTCCGGAATTTACGGTATCTATATCCGCAGTAAAACGAGTCCTATATTGTCATAAGCTTAAAAGCCGCTCAGCAAGGAAGAAGTCACTGCTCCAAAGATTGTACTTTTGGAGAAATGTCCTCTGGTCTGATGAAACAAAAATAGAACTGTTTGGCCATAATGACCATCGTTATGTTTGGAGGAAAAAGGGGGATGCTTGCAAGCCCAAGAACACCATCCCAACCATGAAGCACGGGGGTGGCAGCATCATGTTGTGGGGGTGCTTTGCTGCAGGAGGGACTGGTGCACTTCACAAAATAGATGGCATCATGAGGCAGGAAAATTATGTGGATATATTGAAGAAACATCTCAAGACATCAGTCAGGAAGTTAAAGCTTGGTCGCAAATGGGTCTTCCAAGTGGACAATGACCCCAAGCATACTTGCAAGCAAAGTTGTGGCAAAATGGCTTAAGAACAACAAAGTCAAGGTATTGGAGTGGCCATCACAAAGCTCTGACCTCAATCCTATTGGAAATGTGTGGAAGAACTGAAAAGGCTTGTGCGAGCAAGGAGGCCTACAAACCTGTGTCAGGAGGAATGGGCCAAAATTCACCCAACTTATTGTGGTAGCTTGTGGAAGGCTACCCAAAACGTTTGACCCAAGTTAAACAATTTAAAGGCAATGCTACTAAATGCTAATTGATTGTATGTAAACTCTGACCCACTGGGAATGTGATGAAAGAAATAGAAGCTGAAATAAATCATTCTCTACTATTGTTCTGACATTTCGCATTCTTAAAATAAAGTGGTGATCCTAACTGACCTAAGACAGGGCATTTTTACTAGGGTTAAATGTCAGGAATTGTGAGAAACTGAGTTTAAATGTATTTTGCTTAGGTGTATGATAGATAACTTCTGACTTCAACTGTATGTGTTGCATGGGCTGAGGCAGTAGTTGTGTGGGTCCGGTACTGTATACCTTGCCAACGACAACAGTGAGCTCTCCTTTGTAACAGAGCTAATTAAATAGGGATATTGTTATAATGTTCCCAATGCCAGCCACAGTTCTCTGCCTCAGATGCTTTTGTTTGGTGGCCAGGATGTTGCCAACAGGAAACAAGCCAGCAACGTCTTGAAAGGATCTAATTTCCATGCTTCTAAAAGACAGAACAATTACAGTTGCCTTTCTGTTTTTGAAAAATGGCGGCAGACTCGCCAGCAAATAGCCAGCTGAACATGGCCCATGTTTTGTGATTAGCGGTTTGTGGAAGAATGTGGCATAGTGTCATTTCATAGAACAATTGACTTGGAAAGGCACATGGCCGGTCTCAAGGAGGATTTATTTTACAGCGTGGTTCGGTTGTTAGGATTAATCCCTTTTCGAGTAAATTGTTTTGTTCCAAGAAGGGACCTGCCTTGAGAAATTTAAATGAAAAGACATTCAACTGTAATAAAAGCGTGTGTGTGTGTGTGTGTGTGTGTGTGTGTGTGTGCGCGCCTCTGTCTGTGCATGTTTGTGTGTGCTTCTGGGTGTGTGTGTGTGTGAGACACATACAGCACATATGTCGGTGTGACCAACCACTTCCTGTCAGCAAAGTCGTGCCAAGCTAGAGCTGTGGAGAGGAGAAGCTGCTGACAGGCCTTCAGCAGGCAGGGATGATGGAAATAAGGAAGGGGTAGTGAAAGAAAGGAAGACTGATTGTTACGCTTTTGGCGGTGCACACATGTGCTTTTTCACTCTTAGCTGGTTTAGAAATGGATGGCACATGTCACATAGGTTACAAGAGATCACTGGGTGCATGACTTAATAAAGACCAGGCCTTCAGTATTTGCATACTTTATTAGTATATTTGAGGTCAGTGTTCAACACTGATTAATTGCACACAGCTCCTCAACCTTTAAATATCAGTGAAGTTTTATATGCATACCATAATTCCAGAAGTCTAGATGAGCAAATTTGGTGTGGGATTTTGAGGACATCTGTGTTCTGTCATACTCTGGACAGAACAGTTTCTGTCTGCTCACTCCGCCACAAACATGCTTGCCATTCCCCAGCGGAAACCAACGACAGCCCCACACCACCTGAGTTTGAAGTGAGATTGATTGTTTTATGTGGCTGGTGCCAGATAGTGTGCATTTAAGTTTAAGGGAAGTGGCACTCTGTTGTCAGCTCAAGAGACAAGACCTTGTCACCACCTGTCCTCAACCCCCCCCAAAAAAATCCCAAAGACCCAGGCCATTGTTCCGCACTGTCACGCACGCCGAAAATGAGCCAATCGCCAGAACCGATACACAAATAGTGTGCCTTTTTAAGACTAGCCTCTCAGGGAGTGGTGAGTGTCCAGACGACCCCCATGACCCCTTATTTAGATCCAATTGACATGTATGGAATTAATGCCTGCCTTGTCAACTTGCATTGTCTGCTTGTGTCTTTTCTCCCTGTGGCGAAGGTCATTTATAGTGACAGAATAAAGGCTTGGCCATTAAGGGCTGGTTGATGAACGACTGACAACTCTGGCCAAGCCCTGACCCGGTTTGACTTTAGGAAGAGCTCTAAACTCTGGCCAAGCCCTGACCCGGTTTGACTTTAGGAAGAGCTCTAAACTCTGGCCAAGCCCTGACCCGGTTTGACTTTAGGAAGAGCTCTAAACTCTGGCCAAGCCCTGACCCGGTTTGACTTTAGGAAGAGCTCTAA
This sequence comes from Salmo trutta, assembly GCF_901001165.1. Classification (NCBI taxonomy): domain Eukaryota; kingdom Metazoa; phylum Chordata; class Actinopteri; order Salmoniformes; family Salmonidae; genus Salmo; species Salmo trutta. Next base: position 24,903,256 of record NC_042975.1, read on the forward strand.
ACTCTGGCCAAGCCCTGACCCGGTTTGACTTTAGGAAGAGCTCTAAACTCTGGCCCCTAACAGAGTGAAGGATTCCAGTTGGTCACGCTTTACTGTATTTGTTTGCCCAGGGGCTGGTATCAGGCACACAGTATGCTTTCAGCTCTTATCTCTGGCTTTTAGGCTGACTGTTGAGTGCCAGGGCTCACCTTTGACCCCCAATCCTCTCCTCCATAAATTCCTTCCTCTCCAACTCCAGCAATGGAAACATTTGGTGGGTTGTCTTGTCGATGACCCAATAACATTTGAACAATTTAGCATGCAGAAACTTCCTTCATTAGTTGTACTGTAGGTGGTTATGGCCGTTCTGTTTTATTTGTAAGAAAAAAAGAGAAACATATTTTAATTGGTGAGAAAAGAATGATCAATACTCATACCTACATCCACTTCTGAGATATTTGCTTGTTATTTCACTATTGAACAAATATAGTTAAATCATCTTCTAAGAAACATGAATGTATTTTAGCGTGTGGTGGAGGTCTCTTTAGGTCACAGGAATAAAAAGGGGCCAGCTTGCTCGCTGGCATTTGCACTTACTAAGCCCCCCTCTGTGGGTGAGCTCCTCTCCCTCCCTTCCCTTCTTTCTCTCTCCCTCCCTCTCCCCCTCCGTCTGTCTTTCACTCATTTTAACCCATTGGTTTCCTGTAAGGGAGAGGGGTGACTCAGTTTCAGCCTTGAGGGCACTACTGCCTTCGACATGACCACCACATCATTCAGTTTACCTAAGCCTCTACCCTGACCCTGAACACACAAGTTTAGAATGGAAAATACAGGGAGTGTAATCCATTGATACAATGAATGGACCTTTCTCAGCTTAGTTTATAATTACTGCTTCTATGAGGTTCTTAAATTGGAACAAGATAGCTCATATTCTTATTTTCTAATGCAGATTATATCATGTCAGTAGGATAGGTATGCAATTATACATTTTCATAACAATTGAAAATGAAATTAATTGAACAATTTGGTCCTTGTTGTTTTATGAGATCTGTTTTTAAAACCACTGGGTAGGGAACATGTTGTGATCTTATAGTTTATTCTTCCAGTTTGAACGTTCACCCTGCATGTATGCAAGTTATTTTCCTGTACTATGAAGAATTGCCATGCGTGGCCAATGACAGCTTCATTACGCCCCCAACGCACCGTCAGTTGCCTATTATACACATCCTTAACAGTGCAACCGCTATCCATCAGTTAAGACCGATAGAGATGCTCGTCTGGTGGTGAGCATACTTGAACTTAATTGTCGTGCCTTTCTACGTGAACTCTATTCTCCCAAGCGCTGCGTGAAATTGATATCAACGTTTGAGCTACTCTCATATTGAAGGCAATAACAGAGCAAGAGGAGAGGGAGGGAGCAAACTGCAATTGACTGCTCTTGACAATACTGCCGGCTGAAATGCACATTGATTAATTAATTAGAATCCCTTATTAGCAAATTAACTGTCTCAGCTGATTATCAAATTTAGCTTCCTGATTAGCATCACCCACCTCCTCTTCCCTCTGTGTTATAGTCAGGCGTGTTGCCCAAGACCACTCTGATACATTACAGCAGGCATCAAGCCTGTTCATAGAGAATAATATAGTTCCCACTGTCAGAGTTTCCAGGTCAAACATCCAAATCCCTTTGGGTCGTTCACCTCTACCACCTACAGTGCTGGAAAAAGTACCCAATTGTCATACTTGAGTAAATGTAAAGATACATGAATAGAAAATGACTCAAGTAAAATTGAAAGTTACCTAGTAAATATACTTAAGTATCAAAAGTAAATGTAGTTGCTGAAATATACTTACGTATCACAAGTAAAAGTATGAATAATTTTAAATTCTTTATTAAGCAAACCAGACGGCACAATTTTCTTGTTTTTTAAATTTTTTACGGATAGCCAGGGTCACACTCCAACACTCAGACATAATTTAAAAACAAAGCATTTGTGTTTAGTGAGTCCGCCAGATCAGAGGCAGTAGGGATAGCCAGGGATGGGCTCTTGATAAGTGTGTGAATTTAACCATTTGCCTGTCCTGTTAAGAATTCAAAATGTAAAGAGTACTTGTGGGTGTCAGGGAAAATGTATGGAGTAAAAAGTACATTATTTTCTTTAAGAATGTAGTGAAAAGTAAATGTCAAAAATATAAATAGTAAAGTACAGATACCCCCAAAAAATGACTTAAGTTAAAATACTTTAAAGTACTACTTAAGTACTTTACACCACTGACCACCTGCACCCTAATCAAACCACAGGTCTTCCCTGTAGGCATTAACATGACCTGGGGATTCTTTGTCCAAGCATCCCTATTCCCTGCAGATGTACACAGTGATGATTTGGCTCAGATGGTGTTCCTTCAGAGCCAAGTGTTGCCTCTGGACGAGAAATAAACTGAAATGGATTTTAACTGTCATTTCTGAAAAGAGTGGCACATTTGTCTAGGTGTATTTTGCACGTTTGAGATGTTGAAGTGTATTTATGCACTTTGAAACATTAAGTTCAGAGTTCTCACATTGCATTTGTTCATTGTTCATAACTGACCAGTGGGTTGTTGAAATTGATTTAGACGGCATCACGCCACTCTGCACATACTCACAAAGCCCCTGTTCACCCTGCTCGGGCCAGGAAAAGGACCAGGGCTCACGCGCGCACAAACACACACTAGCACTGACTGGATAACAGTGGAAATGATGGTTGACCCCACAGTAGCAGATGGATATCAAGGTGCTGGGCCCACTCAATGAAAGGTCACTGTGAGTCCCTGGCCCTGGGACTGGGCTGTGTAGGGCCATTGTGGCTTTGTCCAGAAGGTTCACATACCTTTAGTCATGCTTTGGGTGAGGAATGCACTCCAGCCCGGAAACAAGGCCAGCATAAACATCCTTTCTTCTGTGCCCCCAACAATAATTCAATTGAGGTCCTAGGCACCAAAATAAAGAAGAGGGGGTTGGGGTGAGAGAGAAACACCCTCACACAAGAATCCCACCTTGTAAAACAAATGCTCTTCAGAGGAAAGGTTTTTGTCTGAGTTCTGTTTTAGGTTTTGGATGGGGCCTGTGCCCATCTTGGAACGTTTTGACGGTTAAAGTGCCTTCTCACAGGAAAACCCCTTAATCATGATGTGTTCTCCAGAAAAAAAATTGTTGCATCCCAGGCAAACTAATCAGCTCATTAAAATGTGTTCTTGCCTTTTTAAAACGGTAATAATACTATCGGCCAATAAATGTGCATTAGCAAAACAACAAACAACAGCAAGGCTTTGTTGGAAGCGGACGTTATTTGCAGCTGTCTTGTAAAGTGTGGTCTATCAATGAGCTTTGTTCCATTACATCACTCTTTATTTTCGTAAATGAATTATTGTTACAAAAAAAGTTCTATATAAATTCACTATTGGGGGCAGGAAAAATGCCACATGATCAGACGTTCAGCTGTTCCCAAAAGATAATAGTTTATTTTTAATGTTTTTGCTGAGGAATAGCCACTTGGCAGCAGACAGGAAAACACAGTGTTCTTATATTTTAACCAAAGCATTTTTGGGCATTTCTGTAAACAACAACCTTTCCAGCTCTGTGTGTTTTATATAAGAAGGCGTGTTTTTGGTCGATCAAGACTTTCTTCTCCCTGAGGTTTTTGACTTAAGCCAGAGTGGGGGGGAAAGTCTAAATGAGAGACAGAACAAAGTGTATTTAGACAAACAAGTGGTGGAACATCTCGTACTTGGCTTCCACTAAGTTGCCAAAATAGACAGATGTGTAAAAAAAAAACGCTAAATCATTGTCAAGCTCTCAGCTAGGCAGCACTGTCATTGCAACCCTTAGTTGTGCTTTTGGGAACATTTTTATTCATTTTCATTTCGGGCTTTATGGTCTCCCAATGAGATTGGGGGTATGAAATGGAACAGTGTCCACACCGTTGAGTCTGATGGTTTGTGTTCTGTATCAGTCACCAGAACTCAGGCCGTTATCAGTAAGAGGAAGCCTCAGCTTCTCATCGAGGCTGGGGGAATGTGTACAACACCCATTTTGACACCTATTTCTCTGCGTGACACGCCCACTCTTGGCAAGAGAAACGTATCTAGACTGACTCATCCTCATCTCCCTTCTTCTCCCTGGGATCCGGCCGTGCGCCGGCATCTGTCGGCACATATCCGCCGCTCAATCGCTCTCTCAGTGCACCGGTTCCCTAACAGCTCAGTATCGCTCTTTCATTAATCAAAGACACTTCCAGTGTCCCATTACAGAAACACAGCTACTCGCCCTGTCTGAAGCAGACAGCTCGCAAATTCATCTTCTGGGGGGAAAAAGGCGGCCCGGTGTGCATACCTGTTCAAGCAAAGCTGTTAAGACCGCAGGAAGACCCTTTGAAACTGTTTTCTCTAGGTCAGGCAAACAACAAAAAAAGGTAAATTGCTTGTCTCAGGTAACATGAAGGTTTTTTTTCTCCAGAGAAGGGTTGGCAACATGTTTGTTAAGATGCTGATTTAAATGCTGCTGGGGGGACTAGCAGCGCTAAAACGCTGCCGCCGCGCTAGCATCCCTCTAAAGCATCATATGACCTTGGCGACATCCCCAGAGTCTGGCCAGCACTAAATACAGCTGTTGAAATCTAAACAGCACCCCTGAGGGGAGAGACTGAGGCGGTTGAAGCGATTTGTGCTATGAATATTGAAGAATTATGCAACACTTTGAAGAAACTGAGAAAGTCTTGCACTCTGTGGATGAATACAAATTGCCTTGGAGAATAACAGTAAAGGCAAAATAGTTCCATACATGTGGAAGAATATAACAGCTACCCTGTCTCTTCAAATAGCCTTCTGTCCTTGTTGAGGGGAAGGATTATTATTATTATTTTTTAAATCTTACGAAAAGGAAAGCTAGTGGAGAAATCTCTGCAACTGGGGTTTATGGCTAGGTGCTCATGGCTGGTACACCAAGCAGATTTAGTTTTGACAAGCGCAATTGTGGCTAGCAACGACCAAACCGATGTCAAGTGGATAAAGCTGTGTACGAGTCAATATCGATATGAAAAACCTGCTCTGCTCTTGCAAATTGTGTAAAAGAGGAGTGAGCGAGGGCTGTGTGAATGGAAATCGACAGCCTAGCGCACCTCACTCCCCCCCAGCCCCACTCCTCCCACTGAACCTCTGTTGATTTGATTGGCATAATTAGGTGAAGCGTGGCCTGCAGTAAAGTGGCCAGGGCCCGCTGCTCCTGGGAGGCAGATGGAGACATATTGTGGTGTGTAGCTGTGAATGTGAGAGACCGAGAAGGAGAGAGATTAACACACACCGACTCACTGGGCTATTAATTATCTATTCTGTAACGTGGCATCTACTCAAAGATGTGACACAGAGCAGCAGGCATGGAGTGGTTACCCAGGCGGGCACTACCGCAGCCAGCCGTCGCCCAAGGACCCCAGGTGCATTCTTCCACCATGCTTATTGGATTCATTGTACATATGGTTGATTCAAGATTGGGCACTGTTCTTTCACGACGACACACAAAATAAAAAACACCCCAGCTGGCAAATATTTAATTTACCGCGAGAACATTCAGAGACGCCAACTCTGTTCGAGTGGCTAGGAAAATATAATGTGTCGGTTCCTCAGGAGAAAACTGTATTTTCTTCATTCACTAAAGGAACTGTAGGATAGATTTGGGTTAAAAATGTATCAGAATTGAGGGAGTTGTTAATGTCCCTAAACTAGGATTTATAGGAGCACTTCAACAATGCAAGTTATAATGGACTTGTAGATTGCAGAGTCTCCATCAAAACACTCCCAGTCATACAGATGAGCCTTGCTCTGAATCTGGCTTCATCTAACACCGACAGTTATAATCTAAAAACATCTTCAGAAATACTCCCACGCTTTTTCCATTTACCTGTCCATATCTTCCCATTTGCCTTTAATACAGACTCCAGCCCCCCACTCCTCAGGCCCTATGGCAGTGTGTGTTGTTACCAGGCAGTCCCGTTAGTGGTGCTCCCAGCCCTGTGTGCTCCAGCCTGCTGTGCTACAGCTCTGTCTGGCCTGCTGTGCCTGTACCTAGCTCTCTCTGTCAGAGCAGCACAAACTGACACGTCTGTCTGGAGGGCAGCCACGCTGATAGTTATTAGTTTTGTTAAGGTGTCTGTTTTGATTTCCCCCCCACCGCCTCTTCCCCGCCAGGCCAAAGGCACAGTGGCAAGTGACTCACAGCAGCCATATCGATTTCTCCTTATGCCTCTCTCTTTCCCTCCAGCAAGGGCCCCCCCCGGTCCCCACACACTACCGTGCAGCTCAGACTGGGGATGGGCAGCACCCCCCACCCCCCAAACACCCACATATTACTGTTCTACATCCCCAATCAGGGGAGTGAGTCCTCAACATCGTTGACTAAAATCACTTGGTCAGGGAAAGTCTGCTCCCCGACTAGGGAACGACCCCGGTCTGTCATACAGAGGCATTTTAGTGTTTTAGTATTCCGCCCCTCCGGCCAAAAAGCTGTCAGCAGTTTTCCCAGATGTTTTATTTTTTTACTTCTCTCTCTCCCAAAGAGCTACTTAGTTCCTGCCATCTAGACTGAAAAGGCCAAAATGGTTCTGCTCACATTATAACTAATGCAGTTTAACAGACACCATGCGCCGCCACATTATCACTCAAAACAGAGCTCAAGCGCCAGCTTTGTGCCATGGAGAATGACACAAGTCACCGGACACTGCATCATCAACTTATATTTCAATGGACCCTCACATATAAATGTGTCAGTATGGAAAAGCATCAATTCAATCTGGTTGACATTCCTGGCATTGCCCGGTGCTGACTGTCGTGGGTCTTATTGCTGACTGACTGTTTTTTCCTGTCTGTCGACTTGTGTCATAAAGGGCTTCCAGTAGTGGGTGATTGGTGGTGACTCTGCACTTAGCAGTCACTAGATTTGATTCCCTCCACTCTCCCTCCCTGCCCAGACGAGAGAATTGTTTACTGCAGCCTCTGTGTGTTCCGTCTATTTGGACGTACGGGGAATGACATTGCAGATGCCTAGCTTTTTTCCACGGCCGAGCCACTGCCACCTGAATCTCCCTGAGCGACCACGAGGCACAGCAATCGGAGGGCATGGGGTTTACCACACACACACACACACACACACACACACACACAGTTACAGAGGTCCGCTGTGTCAAAACAGTCTGCACTGGACATCTCAAATGGCAAAATAATACCTACCAAATTAGCCTTTGTAAAAGCTGTTTTCCAAGAACGGCCTCTTAAGATACGGTAGATGCAGCCGTTCTGTTACAAATAATCACTGCCTTTGCGGTGTAAAGTTCACCCCCGCCCCGCTATCTGCTTTAGAATGCACCAGTGGAGGCTCCTCAGAGGAGGAAGGGGAGGACCATCCTCGGTGAAGTTATCTAAAAAGTTATCCTTTTTAGATAACTATACTAAATATATTCACGTCACCAAATAATTTATTAAAACACACTGTTTTGCAATGAAAGTCTACAATAGCCTCAAGCACTCTGTAGCGTAGCACCATGGTGTAGCTGGAGGACAGCTAGTTTCCGTCCTCCTCTGACTTCAATACAAAACCTGGGAGGCTTGTGGTTCTCACCCCCTTCCATAGACTTACACAGTAATTATGGCAACTTCCGGAAGACGTCCTCCGACCTATCAGAGTTCTTGCAGCATGAACTGATGTTGTCCACACAATCAAAGGATAAGAGTACTAGTACTGAAAGCATAAGCTACAGCTCGCTAGCACTGCAGTGCATAAAATGTGGTAAGTAGTTGACTCCAGGAGAGACAATAGTTGAACAGTTTTGAACAAGTGAATTTCTTCACAAATGAAGGAGAAACGCGAGAGTGATAGTTATATTTCTCACTTTCACTTACTTAGCTAGAGAATGCAGCTAGTTAGTTTAGCCTACTCAAACACCCGGCTCAAACAGAGAGGGATGCTATGTTAGCTAGCTGGCTATGGCTATCCAACACTAGAACTCTTTCAAGTCAAGGTAGCTTTTGGTTTTATAAATGTGTTGCCACCAGGTCCCGCCGGTGTAACTGCTAAACTGCTTGCTGTTGACTGTACACTATACTGCATGATTGTAATGGGTTTACTAACGCGTTATTTCTAGTAGGTATGTTGACTATGATGTTAATATGGTGACAACAATGTAGGCTGTGTGCAGCGGTTAGCGTTTATGATATGAAGGTTTGGCTTGGAAAGGTTTTTCGCCTGGTCACAGACAGCTGATGTGTTCTGCACTGAAGTCCACAAGCAAGGGGAACTAGTGAGAAGTAGATATGAGGAAGAAGTAGATGATGAAATGGAGCATGCTGTTTGTATGTGGCTGCTATGAAAGGGTACTGTGTTAAACAGAATGAAACAGGGATAAACATACCTGAATTTGTCCAATTAGAAACTAATTTGCAACTGTTGGACTAATGATTACACCCTAGATCAGCTAGATGTAGGCAAGAGTGTGCAAGGCGGTATTGAATGTGTCAATGTCTGTCACCTTGACTACTCAAATTTCTCTCGACCTGTGCACCTGTATTGTAAACTTCCATTCATAGGCTAGGTTGTAGCAACCTCATGATGGGTATAGGGAACATGTGAGTATCATGTACTGTAGTAGCCTAAACCTGTCGATGTTACATTGAGCTGGTTGAATGGAATATGAATGACAGTCATCCAATATGCTGTAATAGAAATAAGGCCATGCTCATGAAAATTGTCCCCCCTCATCTTAAACAGCACAGACAACCACTGGAATGCACTCTGCTCTGGGTTACACAGTCTACAGTAAATCAATTCAGGAGGCATTGCATAATATTTTGAGTGTTGCGGCCAAAAAGTTTGAAATAATGACCTGCTTGTTATATACTGGTCTGCGCTAGTCTCCCTCTCGCACTCCGGTGCCTAGAAAAACACAATAGGCAAAAAGCAACTCCATAACAGTGAGCGTCATACACTGGTTGTGACACTGATGATATGAAATTATCTATCCAGATGGAATGTAGTAAACCATAAACAACATCTGTGGAATAGTGTAGCCCAAACAACACCACCGCGATTGCTCCATAGGTCTGACTGTCTAAACTTTGTCTCGACGTTTAGCGACAAGCTTGTTTTTCGGAGCACTCTCTGAGTACTGTGTTGAATGTCATCTTTATGGATGTAACAGGTGCTGTCGCTCTTTGACTGAGCTAGAGAGACGAGAGCGAGAGAGGAAATATAAAACATCTCTCTTTCCCTTAAGCGTCGTAGATGTAAACTGCAACACTCAAGAGGGTACAAGTATTTGATGTAATCTGTACCGGGAATAAATTATACACGGCAGCAGCACAGAGGGAACGTTGCCTCAGCCTGGCTCCTCTTGTCTTTCCCTTTTTCAAACACACAACCTAAAGTTAGACATCCTTGAGGTTTCTGCCACTTGATGGAAGGTGAACCCATGAATAATGCAAGGAAGAGGGAAAACTCGGTCTGGGTCTTTTTATAGCCCAGGTCCTGCGCCCACCGCACCACATTAGCTCTAGCATACCGCTAACCTCTCAGATCTGAAGGATCAAGAAATGGGATAAGTAGAAAACAACAACATAACAAACTGCAACATAGAAAAGGATGACGTCTATTTTCAGACGGCGGGCGGCGAGGAAAAAGAGCCCGGTTGCTTTTGATAAAAAATGGGGGGGGGGAGATATAGCTGTTATTGCAATGTTATAGTATTTAGCGTAACATTCGGGTGGGCATGTAGATGTGATTTCTCGCATTCGCCCTTTTCTTCGTTCAACACCGGTTGTGTTGAACCACTGCGTTGAGGCCTTGATTAAATGACAAACCTATTATCCTCAAGTGTCAGGGAATGTCAAATCATGGCGTTAATCAGTGAACACAGGTCTCTTGTTTCACTCGTGTATTTTCAACCATGCTTTATGTACACATAATGACAACTGTACTGCTCGAATGTGTTGCAGTCTTTAAAAAATCCTCTCACATTTCAACTATGATTGATTGAATCAAATCAAGCCTAGTGTACAGTGCTTTCAGAAAGTATTCACACCCCTTGACTTTTTCCACATTTTGTTGTTACAAAGTGGGATTAAAATGGATTTAATTTAAAAAAAGGTCAACAATCTACACAAAATAACCAGTTTAAATTAATATTTGCATGCATAAATATGCATAATAAACACTACTATATCTTGATTTAAATTCGTAATCACTTTTGGCAGCAATTATAGCTGAGTCTTTCTGGGTAAGTCTCTAAGAGCTTTGCACACCTGGATTGTGCAATATTTACTCATTCATAAAAAAAAGTGTCTGTCAAGTTGGTTGTTGATCATTGCTAGACAGACATTTTTAAGTCTCGCCATAGATTTTCAAGTCAATTTAAGTCAACTGTAACTTGGTCACTCAAGAACATTCAACGTCATCTTGGTAAGCAACTCCAGTGTATATTTGGCCTTGTGTTTTAGGTTATTGTCCTACTGAAAGGTGAATGTCTCCCAGTGTCTGTTGGAAAGCAGAATAAACCAGTTTTTGTTTTCTTTTTATCCTAACAAACTCCCTAGTCCTTGCGGATGACAAGAATACCTATAACATGATGCAGCCACCACCATGCTTGAAAATATGAATTGGTACTCAGTAATGTGGTGTTTTGGATTTGCCCCAAACATATTCAGGACATTTGTATTCAGGACATGAAGTTAATTTCTTTGTCACATGTTTGCAGTTTTACATGTTTTGGCTTATTGCAAAAAGGATGCATGTTTTGGAATATTTTTATTCTGTCAAAGTTTTTTAAATATTTTTATTAAACCTTTATTTAATTAGGCAAGTCAGTTAAGAACAAATTCTTATTTACAATGACGGCCTACACCGGCCACACCCGGGCGACACTGGGCCAATTGTGTGCCGCCCAATGGGACTCCCAATCACGGCCGGTTGTGATACAGCCTGGATTCGAACCAGGGTGTCTGTAGTGACGCCTTTAGCACTGAGATGCAGTGCCTCAGACCGCTGCGCCACTCGGGAGCCCAAATGAAGTTAAGTGGTGTGAATACTTTCTGAAGGCACTGCACCTTCAGAAGGTTCCTTCTTGAGAGAAACATTTTGAAAAATGTTCGGGAACTTTAAATGGGTCGTGGTAAAGGGAGGGATTAGCGGCGAAACGTAGCCTCTCAGCTTTGGGGAGATACAGGTATAAAACCGGGGGATTAGGCGGAAATGGTGTCTCTTTGCCCAGGTATGGCAATTAGGAGTGGCGGTCCTAAGCCGGAGCCCTGTAAAGAGCCCGTGTGTTGGGCTAATACTCATCCAGTTCTGCCTGTTGACTCCACAGAAAAGAGGCTTCAGCCAGGGATAATGAAAGGAGTGCTGTGTCGCGTTACCCTGGACGACATAATTGAGCTTTGTTCAACATCCGCAGTCCCTCTCCTCCACCACCAATGCACCTCCACTGTCTGGGGCAGCTGCTTGAGAACCACTCTTTTTCACAACAAGAGGCACCCAGCCAGTCAACACAGTGATTATTTAACCAATCCCCCCCCTTAACAAAAACACCACAGGTTTGGGCCCTTAATGGTGACATAGACAGAGATAATGAGGGCCGAGTGTGACTGGGAATTGTTTAGTGCGAGTGGTATTGAGGCCAACCACTAACGGGGATGTTGGGGGCAATAATTAAATTGATAACACAGGGCCATTATGGGAATGAATATCCTTGGTTATTAAACAGACATCTCCCTTAATGCTGTGCTATTATGCTGCACCCCCCCACCCTCCCTTATTTCATTTGATTTAATGTTTCCGTTTTTACCTCAAGAATATTGTCTTACTGAATCTGTCTCTGTATCCCCAGGCAAATTTGGGGGTGGTAATCTTTGGGTATTATAAATAACAGCTCTCTACCGGGGATGAAAGGCTCCCTCTTCTTTTCTCCCTCACTCTTCCTCTCTCCCAGCCTGCTACTCATCTATGCTTAGCACGGAGCTTGCAGCATGTGTGAGTGTGGCTGGAATTCATATGAACGTCTCGCTGCGGGGGAAAGGGGGCAAGTCATTGATATGTGCAGGACGACTCTGATAAACAGCCTGCGCCGGCGAGCGTTCGCTTGATACATTTGATTGAAAAAGAAGTGTGGGGGGGGGGTGTGAGTGAAACAAAGGAATAGGGGCTTAAAAGCAGGGATCGAATAGCAGAGAAAGTGGCTGGCTTTTGACCTATTGCTACCCCAGACACACACACACACACACACACACACACACACACCTCAGAACGAGCACGCCTAAGTATTAAGCACCACACACATAATCTGTCACCAGATTAGATGTGTGTGTGTGTGTGTGTGTGTGTGTGTGTGTGTGTGTGTGTGTGTGTGTGTGTCTGTCAGTGAGTAGAGAAACAAGGTCTGGACTATTAACAAATGGATGTGGTGTTTGTTTTTTATGAATTCTATTAAAATATACCCAGAGCTGTGATGGCGTTCGTTTTGCATTTTTAGTTTATTTTTCCTATCCCTTTGTTTTATCGTGCGCCAATCTACCCCTATCGCTGTCTGATGCATCGACGACTGCCTGGCTCGCCTGGTCCTAATGGGCTGGAAACGCCTGTGAAAAAGACCTTCGCCTCACCGCACAGCTCGGGCACTCGGGGAAGGAATACCAAAATGAAAACCGCCAGCAGAGCCAGAGGCATCTCATAGCCACTTATGGCTGGATTAGGATCATCTACCGATGTGTCATCAAGCTGTCGCTCGCATTATTACAGCTTTGTTCACAATGACAAGGGCGGGAGCACGGAGGGGGGAGCACGGAGGGGGGCAGGGGAGGCAGTGCACCCCCTCCTCTCCCTACCCACATGTTGTGATATCAGCCTCTGGATGTAACAATGCCTGGTTTCTTTCATATCATCAATAATGTTTTTCCCCTTGTATTTATGAGGCAAAGAACAGCTAACCTTAGCCACCACTAACCAAGGATAGATCGGTGGAAGAATCCAAACACCACTCTGTCAATTAAGATTAATCATCATTATGCAAATGTTTTGGCAGAGCAGTGTCAACACCTGACTGAGATCTCTATTAAAAAGCATTGAGCGAGGCAAATAGACTGACAGCCTGAACCACCCCCTCTTCCTCCCTCCCTCTCTGTTCTCCTTGTCACATTGTTGGCCCCCTCTTTTGACAAATACCTTAATCTGACTGTGTGCGCAGGTGGGACGGACGGTATGCGTGGTTCTTAGGGCCCCGAGTGAGGGACGCTCCAGAGTGGGAGACGAATGGGGCTAGCTCCCCCAGATAGGCCTCTCAGCCTCTCCATTCCCAGGAACATTGAGGACAACTCTTCAATTATAATTTATTTTATGGTGACCCTTCCTGCTCAAATGCCGCCACCTCTTTTCCTCTCCTCTGTTTGCCCCTCTATGCGCGAGCATCATCTCAAGTTGTTTTAACATTGCTATGGAGGATGGAGAAGATGAAAGGAGATGAAGAAAGAGGGCAATGTTCCTGGGTGTCGGCGGAGAGATATTTGTGGCAGCAGTAAGATGTAAGCGCAGCCGTGTGTCTTGTTGGATTCAGTTTATTTATTTTGATTTGATTCTTTGTTTTGATGAGCTGACATGTAATGTTAATAGTAACTTGCTGATGTGCAATAGTAGGAAAACCTTTGTCAACTCCATGCAGGAATAAAGAGATTTGAAGGACTTGTTCTTGAAGCAATTTCTAAATGTTTCCATACTGTTCATACATGAAGGTGGATTCATATTTTAAAATGTAGATTATTCAACCCCTAACCAAACCGACGACTAAACCTCAGTTTGTTGTTTTTGTTAGTTTGCGGTTCAGTTGAGTACACTGTTTTAATGGCGTTACTAGTGCTCGTTTCAGGTGTTTTTTAATGGTGTCGTCTAGCGGGGACCCCTGCGTCGAGGGCCGCCCATGGACAGAACTATGATGTAGAGCCAGCCGGGTCAGCTGGCGAGGTGAAAAAGTTCCGATTTATATGAGGCGCGCTGTAACAGCTCAATAACACAGGCCTGTAATCTACTCCCGTTTCAAACACAGGTCTGATTTACGAGACAGCACGCCACTCCAGCGCCCAAAATTAGCTGTTCAGCATATGTTTTGTTGACATAAATTTGAAATTTATTGCCGTTGTCAAAACTGACTGTTGGACAAAGTCGCTTATTAACTGAGTAAATGGTTTGAGAGAGTTTTATGTCAGCTTCCTTAATGACTACAGTTAGTCTGTTTCAAACTAGACCCCCCACCCCAACACACACGCACTACCACCCCCTCATCTTCTGTTTCAGCAGCAAAGCAAGAAAGCAGCTGGCCATGGGGTGGGCCTGAGGTGTGTTTGTGTGTGTGCATAGGGAGGGAGTTAGTCCTGAGGGGACTGGGAGCTGCCACAGTTCACACACAGAGAGGAAAGGGAGGGCAGGGGTCTTATGTGCGGTTACATCTGGCGGAGGTGTCAGAGCTCCTTGGTCAGAAACTAGAACTTAGAATAATTGCGCAGTCGTTTTGGCTTTTTCCCCTCTGTCCACCGCCACCCACCCCCAAATCATCTGCTTTTTAGCCAGGCTAATGGACCTGCCACCAGAACGGGACAGGAGGCTGTTAGCCCAAGCCCCGAGGAAGGGCTGCTGACTGCCACTGCGCAAAATCTCCAGCAAAGGTCACTCCGAGTTTCTGCTGCCTGTAAAATTAAGTAACCGTAAAAAGAAATGCTTCCATAAAAAACACAAAGTTAATGGTAACGTTGTTGCTTTCCGCCATTAACTTTTTTGCGGAGGGCGGGTTGGGTTTCATTCAAAGGTGGTTATCTGTTTTTCTTGGCAGTGTTCACATTTATGCAATGCTACGGTGCCTTATATTTTTATTTTAGGCAGGTAGCCTTACATTGTGTAGGTTTTCTTAGCTTTTCCAACAGAATCGCTACACTAGTGATTATTTCGTGACAATTGCAATAGCCCTGCCTGACTGAGCGTTCTCAATTGCCCAGCCTAATTTGGTTTGAAACACATGCCTCCTTAAGCTGCATAGCGAAGAACAGACGTAGCATGTTGCAACTATTCCCTAGTATCCTAAATATACAGAGCCCTATAAACCACTGTCAGTCTGGTAGAAACACCATCAGGTTCCTGTCTGCTTCAGACGAGCCGGTCCTCAATTAGATTCAGCTCCATCTCTCCAGATGGACAGCAGCCTCCTGTTTCCCACACCTCCCTCCTATCCATGCATTTAAGGTAGAGTCAGTACACATGCTCCCCTCTCTCCAGCCCCTTGCAGTCCCCTTAATAAGTCCATCTATTTCTTCATCAGCGTGCTGTACAGGGGACAATGGCCAGATTGAGGGGCTACAACAAAAGGCCTTTGAAAAGCCTCCCAGAGTGTGTCCCCTACAGTAAGACGTTGTGCCTGTGTGCATCAGTCAGGGTCCCCAAGGTGCGCGGACCCCTGGTCTTTTCCCAGCTCCTCTCTCCTGCCTCAGCCGCTCACCCGTCCTCGTCTTTTGAAGTGGCCCCTTTTTATTTTTGGAGGCGTTTACAGGCCTATTTAATTACTTACAGCTTGCCTAAGGGCTTTGCTGCCTCATTCTTTCTTTTGTTTGTCGAGGTCTCTCCCCAAATCCTACTCTGTTAAGACAGCCATCAGGAATTTGGAAGGTTTTTCGCTAGTTTTATCAGGGGTTTTTTTCTTTCGCGCCCCTCTTCCTTTGTTAATCTTCTCTCCCTCTCCTTACCCTCAGTCCTCAAAACTGTTTTCCATTAATCTTTATTGAATTTATACCAGACATCCTCGCTTCATAACTCTTGCCACCATTGTCAAAACCGGCCTGATTTCAGTCGCAGCACAAAGGAGTTGTAAATCAATTTTGATTTGGCGAATGACATCAATCAATCGTCATTTTGATACCCAACATCCTCAGCCCTTTTGTGAGACGCGAAGATGGATCGCTGTGTCAAGTTTATGAAGTTTAGCAGATCTACCTATCAAGGGTATTATTTCCCCAAGAACTGGCACACTAAGACTATTGTTTCCGTCATCTGATGTGATACCAAGACACTCCAGCTTGAAGTGCTCTGATTATCACCTCATTCAGACATACAATGCATGAGACAAAAAAATGGCTCGTCACCTGAACATAAATATAAAAAATGTATTTAGTGTATAGTTTTCACTCATATCCTTTTTACATAACATTTTCTCTCAGCTTTCGACTCAGTTTAGTAACATTAGTTTTATTTGTGCACAAATGGAATTGTGAGAACTGTAGCATATGTCTTTGTTTCCCATTCTGAGACCTACAGCATTTGGCGCGGAGGTGCAAACAATGAGCTAATTACTTTTCTGGTAACAGTTACAGAATGCTGTAAGTATGGTAATAAAAAGACATGTTTAACAAATTGCCAGTGGTCTTTGAGCTCCGGTGAGGCCCACTTAAGCAAGAACATCAATAAAACAATAAAAGGATTACCTGCTAGGGGTGAATTTTTTGACATTTGATGGGGGGGTAGTGAACAGTGGTTTGAAGTCGTTCTGTGTGTGTGGACTGTCAAGCCATTCTTGACCTACTTATCTCTTCCTTGAAGGATGAAATGTGTCCTAAAGCTAAGTGTGTGTGTGCGTGGGTGGGTGGCTGCGTGCGTGCGTGCATGCACAGGTGGGTGGTTGCGCACGTGTTTCTCAAGTTAATTGAAGCTATCTGTAAAAAGTACAATTTGTTTGTCAATCTGTGTGCCCTTTAATTGCTTCAGAACATATTTAGATATGTTTGAACAAAAGCCTGTTTTGGTTCTGCCCCCGGGTGTTTGAGGTTTTTGCAACAGATTGAGTTGTCAAGGTTCCTACCGCATCTCCAAACTGAAATCTTCCCATAGGTTGTCTTTCGATCCTGTTGAAGGTTGTGTAGTTATGTAACCCCCAGTTTTCTTTTCTGTGTAACTAAAGATTGACCCTTGGTTTAGGTTTGACCCTCTGGGCCACAACCATGTAGCCCTGCAGTACGTTGGTTCAACCCACGCCTTTCAGCTTAAAAAGCACCAACATGTTTTCTTTCAGGCGGCAGCCATTTTGACTGAGCGTTAAAGGAGCCATTCCCATAACAAAGTTCTCATATAATAGGAATTGACAACGGGACTCAACTGGCGCGGCATCATAAAGGGTCGTAACATCATAAAGGGTCATAACATTAGCCTGCTTGCCTTTTACGTCTCTGTGTAAATCATCATTGTCCACTTTATAGGACCTAATCCATCCACTACTCTTGAGTTCTGTGATGGGTATGCATGCTCGCCACGGTAACACCACTGTGGAATAGCATTTAGTGATTTATAGCTAGAATAAAGTAAAGTTCCGATGCTGTCTTGCTATTTTTATTTACATTTACTGTTATGTTTTTATGTGCTAATTAATGGTTGGTGACAGTCTTAAAAGACTATCTGAGAAGCAAAGTGTTTGACGATACGAGGATATCATTGTGAGCAGCACAGTATACAGGGATGTAGGCAGCTGAATGGCAATTCACAGGTTTCATTCAGAAATGTATCTCTCTGTCTGATTTTACATTGATTGTGAAATCGGGACAATGTCCTGATGATATGTTTCTTCCTCATCTTTACAGGAAGCTGCACAGCGGAATGAAGACCTATGGATGTGAGCTTTGTGGGAAACGCTTTCTGGACAGCCTACGCCTTAGGATGCACTTGCTGTCTCACTCAGGTAAGAATCAGCACATTCTACACAATATTAGATAATGGAATTTAATATTGGCTGTACAATATACAGGCTTGATACTGAAATGGGATAACTAGTACTCGTGCATATGATTTAATGAACTGATAAAGACCCATAACATTGGATCTATTTCAGGATTTACATCGGGCTGCAGTGGTTTTAAATCAGCGTTCAGTGGAGATATTGGTCCCATTGGTTAGGGCCTGGGCCATGACATTAGCCGTCTAAAAGCCATGTAATTCAACACACAGCGGCTATTGATCCAGCCAGGCTGACACTCTGTCCACGGACAGCCTGTGGATTCAGGGGCCTACTTAGCACAGTTGGGCTTTTTTTTATTGGACTTCTTTTTTTAATAGGGAACTGAACTCGTCTCCTAAGGCCTTAAGTGCAGATGGATTTTAGACTGTCTGTAAAAGCCATGGGACTTTGGGTTGCCTGTTGGTCGACCCCAACCATGTGTGGTTCTCCCCTTACCCCGCCACGTGTTGGCCTGATCTAACCTCGGGCCCACCCGGACTACATATGCCACTACGTATGTTTCTACATGCTGTACAACTACTTGATTCTCCTTCCACAACGGAAACACAACAGTCAATCAGTCAGTCAAGTGTTTTTTTGTTTCTCCCCCATTCTTTGTAAATGAGATATGTCATGTCACTGTTGTTTGGTCTCCCACAGTCATGTATGAAGGACTTTTGAAAAAACAAATTAATATGTCAATTAATGCCGGAGTCTGGGGCCCCGGGATGTAGTAACACACGTTTTGATTTGTCGCAGAGGCGTCTCTCCCGCCATGTTGCGGTGCGGAGATGAATGAATCCTCACGCTGTGCCGGTGAATTGGCTCTGTGCACGACTCAGCATGTAAAAAGCCTGCTTTAAGGAAATATATCATTATTATTAAAGCCTGCTTTAAGGAAATATAGTATTATTATTAAAGCCTGCTTTAAGGAAATATGTTTATGTTAGAATCCCCTTCCACATCCCCACGACAACACACCTGCTACTCAGAGAACACAAACATACCTGCTACTCAGAGAACACAAACACACCTGCTACTCAGAGAACACAAACACGCCTGCTACTCAGAGAACACATACACGCCTGCTACTCAGAGAACACAAACACGCCTGCTACTCAGAGAACACAAACACGCCTGCTACTCAGAGAACACAAACACGCCTGCTACTCAGAGAACACAAACACGCCTGCTACTCAGAGAACACAAACACGCCTGCTACTCAGAGAACACAAACACGCCTGCTACTCAGAGAACACAAACACGCCTGCTACGCAGGAACACAAACACATTTCTTGTTCGACATCCATAATAAAAAGCATGTCTGTATTAGAGCTGGCCGTGACATTTCTGAATACAACAGTGTAATAAATACAGTGCAGGTCGGGGAGACCCCAACACATTCTCCCAGTTTCTCAGATTCTAGAGCCAAAATGCCATGACCTTAAAGACTTTCTTCTTCTCTTGGAAAATCAGCATAGTTTGCCTCGTGCTGCAGCCTCCGACAACTCCTGCTGCGACAGTAAGATGGTGCATGTAATTAAACAATCCTTGGGGGAAGAATTATTGTGTGGTGGAAGTTTTAAAGTGAGTCCGGGTAATCCTGGGCTCAGACACGTCTCCTTACCTCAAAGAAAGACTGGAGAAGACTTCAAAAGAGGGTTCTACAACATCTCGCCTAGCTCCCCAGCACCAGTGGAAACCGGTCTTTAGCAGCTAGGCTGCAGAGTAAAGGCTGACCTGGTTGGCCTTAGTTTCCCCAAACTGATTGAGTCCAGGTCTGGTCTGCAACATAATTAACCAAGTCATTCAGCAGATTATTGGTTCAATCATCAGAGTTGTGAATCATGACTAGCACATTCCAGTGCAGCGGTTACTAAACTCTAAAGTTGACTGCTTTCAACAGGTGAGGGAGTGGGTGAATACTCTGCCCTGACAGATGGATGTTGGCTCAGATTCTTGGTCACCCTCCAGAAATACTCTGTAATTCATCGAAGTTGTCAATGAGTGTCAAGCTAAAAAGGAAAATGGCAAACATGGCTGGCAGCGTCGCGAAGACAAAAGGACAATCGTCTGCCTGCCATTTTACAAACATTTGAAACTCTAGGAAGAACCACAAGAAATTATTCCCCTCACAAATGAAGAGTGAGTAAAGGATGTGGGCATTGTATTTTTAGCTCCACCTCCGAAACTTTTGCGGTCCTGGCTCGCTTGACGCACAATACCAACCTGTGCTGTGTACACGTCAGTGTTGACACGTTGGAGCTTTGGTATGGCGTAAAGCAGACAAGTGCTTCTATCAAGACAGCAATGGTTAGGGGGAGACTAGTGATGAGCCGAAGCTCTTTGATTATTTATTTATTTATCTTTACCTCAGACTTTCAAGTCTTTTTTTCCCCCATCCTGGCCTCAGTGCCTGCCTCGATTTTTATTGTCTCTCGCTCCGAAATGACACATTACAAGCCCTTGTGCTTGCCCCCCTTCCTCTCCCCCTCCACCCACCACCACCACCCTTCACCTAGCCTCAGACATACAGAGAGAGAAAGAGAGATGGAGGGAAGGAGGAGGAGGAGTGCTTGTTGGTATGCATAGTGTGCTGTGTGTGATGTGTACCATTTCAGCCGTCGCTGCCCCTCCCTGCTCAACTCCGCCAGTGCAGCCTGTCTCTCTCGCCTGCTCTCATTCACTCCGTGTGCTTGTTTTATCGGAGACTTGGCGGCTCGCCAGTCTGGGCTGCCTGCCACAGCAGAGGGTACAGTATGTACAGTGAGTCTTGTGCCAGTTTTTTTTAGTTTTTTTTGCCGTGGTGTTGGTTGATCCCTCGGAGAGAGGAGGGTACCTGTTGAATGAGGGAGTCTGGTGGCACCGACGCAGTAAGCTGATTAGGGGGCCACGGGTGGGCTTGGGACCCGATAAAGGAATGGCGTGTGCCGGTGTTTTTCCCCAGGTTAATGTCACCGCGGCCTAGGAGCCGGGGGGGGGGCAGGTCTGACTGGAGGAACAGTGACTCAGAGTTTTGGGATGGGAGAAGCTCCGGCCCATTCAGGGGTGTGATGTGAAATGCCATGGTATCCCTGTTGGTTGAGTGTTGTGGAATAGTCTTGGCCCACAAATACTTAGATGATTCATAGAGCTTATTCAGATTGAAGAGTTCTAGCAGAGGCACTCCGATGAGATTTCAATTGACATAATGTGTACATAAATGTATATAAAGCATATACTTACAACTATTCAGCAAGCAACTTTTCATCTTAACCATATTACAAACTTGAATAATGCAACAGTTCACAAGCATGTGAAGACAATTAATGGGTTTATTTTCTCATCCCTACACTCATTACATTTTAGCTTCAAGACAAAAGCCCTCTAGCTAAAACTAGAACCTGTCTTCATGAAGTATGTTAACCTATCAAAAGTGAATGATTACCACGCTCATATAAATATGAAAGTACAGTAGGCCAACCTTAAAACATTAGAACAAACCAGGCTTCATTTTTATAAATATCATGGAAATCATCACGTGGTAAAACAAATTGCGTCTGAAAACGCGCGAGTTGACATCGGCTGTTTTACGCGGCTCAGCGCAGCCAGCCAAAGCACAGTTTTTTTTTTTTTTAAGCTACGGCGACAATTTCACAATGTAAAGTAACTGGCTGTTACTGCAATTTCATTTAAAAACTCAATAAACAAGTCTCAAATGTAAGGAAAACATCTATACATTTCAGATATTTCAAAAACATTGCTCTGCAATTAGGATTTTTACTGTAGGGGTGTTGCGCTCAGACACAATTATGTTTACACTGCCCTGCTCGGAGGGAGATGACTCTCGAGAAAGGAAGTTTACATTACAGTAATGTCTCTTGAGAATCTCTTGAATCTCCTTAACTCTCGTCAATGTGGAAAGAGCCATAGTTGCATTTTGAAAGCACATCGGTTATTTTTATGATGAGATAATTCTCTCCTCCCAACCATGGGTGTTCAGGCTCGGTGAGTGGAAAAAATACAGTATGTACCATCAAAGTAAGCGCTAATCCTCTGTTTACAGTACATAACCATCTGAGAGTTAGCAGATTAACCAGATGTATAGGCAGTCAAGTGACACACACACACACACCGAACATAGTCATTCAACAAATACGCATGCATGCACTCAGAAACACACACACACTACATTCAATCGATGAAACCCTGCTATGATCATTAATGCCGGTGGACTACCAGGAAAAGGGAGGCGTGCCACCTTTTTTGGGGTTGCCAGATATTTATGAGATGGCTCACTGTTTGTCCCACCACCCTGGGGATTGTTCAACTCCCATTGCTAGCATTGCATCGCCTCTCCTGTTGGTCTTCCTGCTCTAACCCTTACTTGGGTTACAGTGTTAAACGTTAATGCTCCCTGCCCCATGGTTGTCTTAGACCTGGTCCATGTCACCAAGCTGACTGTAAATATCAATATCATTGAGTTGCCATTACAGCACAGAGAAGCCAAGAGCCAAGGGCCCCCCCCCCCCACCTCAAATCAACCCTGACATAGTTAACTCTCAGTGCACCTGACAAACACCTGCTCCCACTTCTCTGTGTGTGCCATATAAATGGCTAAAGCATTAAGACATTGAAAAATGTGAGGCATTTGAAAAAGCGAGTGCTGGGGAGGAGAGGGGAAAAGACATAGGGGGGAGGAGGAGAAAAGCCCAGGGGAAGGTGTTCCCTCCCTTGCTGTCTCTCTCGCTGTCTCCCTCGCTGTCTCTGTCTCTCTCTCTCTCTCCCTCTGCCTCCCACTCTCTCTGTTTCATTCTCCCTTTGCTACTGCTCTCTCTCCTCCCTCTCTTTCACTCACGAGCTCTCCTCCCTCTCATTCACTTTCTCTCTCTCTCCTTCCCTCTGCCACCACTCTCTCTCTCTCCTATCCATCTCTGCTGTCGGAGCAGAGAGCGAGGAGTGGAGCTGCTTGGCGGAGCTCTCTTGGCCCCGCTCCAGCTCTTCTCTCACTGATGACATCATGGTTGTGCCGGCAGGTCTGGATGTTCTGCCAGCATTCCAGTGCATTTATGATCGCTCGCAGATGTGTGTCCAGGAACATACTGTACCCAAACCATAAATTAATGAAACTTGACTGCCTTCCAAGCCACATATTCCAAAATAGAGAAGGGCCTTGCGACTTGAGACAGGGAAGGGGGAAGAGGAGGAGGGAATAGGGAGATGTTGTGGAGGGAAATCTCTGTTAAAAAGTTCAGGAGAAAAAAATGACTATGGAAAAAAATGACCAGTGATGTATATTTTTCACAACAGCTAACACCATAGTCCACCGCCGCCACTCCTTCCCTCTATCCCTCCCTCCAGTACATTAGCACAGGATGACAGACAGCGTGGATAAATGGGCTGAGCTTCTGTTTGGCCGCGTGCCCTAACTCCTTTCTGGGGGTTTAAACCCATAATACTTTCCCTGACCTGTTGATGTACATTAAACCCCTATTTAAAACAACACTTGAATTATGTGGGGCATAAATCTGCCTACATTATACAGGTCCAGGAGAGATTATTGGGTCCCTGGTCGTAATGGCCTCAGTAATTGTCTGGCAACTGGATGGAACCAGTTAAGACATCCATCCATCTGGAATGGGACTTGACTGGGAATAGTGTTCCCTCAGTAGCCTGTGCCCTTTTAGCCGGAACTCAATGTACTTACCTGGCTGCTCTCTATAAGCCTCTGAAAAAAGTGATGGTCTATCTAGGCTGTACAGTATGTGAGAGGGATGGCCTAGGCCCCTCAAACTCCACTCGGGACCTCGAAGCCAGTTCCACTGCATTTTTTCATTGTTCCCCTCTAATCAGGGACTGATTTAGACCTGGGACACCAGGTGTGTGCAATTAATTATCAGGTAGAACAGAATACCAGCAGGCTCTGGACCTCGTAGGGTAAGAGTTGAGTATCCCTGGCCTAGGCTGTACTTGACATAATGTGAGAGGTGACACTTTTGGCAGTGAGTCATCTATCATTAAGCCATGACAGCACTGTGGATGGCCCAGTATTGATTCTCTTAAGGTTCTTCACTATTCCACCAGTAGGTGAGGCGCTACAGCGTTTGTATCATTGTTGTAAATCACTGATTACTACTGAATGTTGTGTCAAAGTTAGCTCACTATCTAAATTGGATCCTGTTTTAGTAACCTGCTATATTATGTAGTACATTTTTAAATCTGTGTGTTTTGACTGTTCTTGTACCATTCATTGAATTCTATGTCTAGTACTACATACAAACATCACCTAAAACGTGTTTCATTCTGTTGGCTAAAAATGCATTTGGTCCCGGCCTTAGGTCTTCGCAACGAGGTCAGTTAAATCGAGTCAACATATTCTCAATGATTTACGATGCTTTCAACCTCACAAGTAGCGCCCATCGAATTACATCGCCGACATGGCATTTTATTTATACGATACAATACGAAATTCTAAATCGTCTTGTCCGTTAACCGTCCTTTTGTAAAAACATCTCTGGTGCACCAAAATAAACCTCAAAAGGAAGCTCCCAACTAGCCCATAATACCCCTGTAGGAAGAAAGGATCTGGATCTTACTCTGTGAGGGTATTGCCGCTTTAAATCCCTTTGGTTGCTAAGTAGCAAGTGCCCCTGTGCTCTAATGGGCTGATTTGGTATTCAGCTCGATGCCGGCTCTTATTTTTGTATGCGAGACAAAGTGTTTTGATGGAGGGTGATTGCGGCAGTGTCTGGAGGCTGTTTTTCAGTTTTATGGGCTGTACAGTACACTGTGTGCCTTTCTAAAACAGAACACAGCCCATTGAATTTTGTATTTGCTTCATTTTTTTCTCCCTCTGAGCTGCTGCTGTCAGAGACGAGGAAAGGAGGTGGGGGCGGGGGTGTCCCTCACGGGTTCAGGGGAGAGAGACACTGAATGGAAGTGCAGCTCTTATTCCTATAATAGTGAATGTTGCGCAAAGGGCTGTGCAAAGATCAGTTGGACTTTGCTTGCTCTAGGTATTTTATCTTGGGAGTAACTCTTTAGTGGAAGATCCCTGACAACGGCTCAAATAGGGAAGGGCAGGCACAATGGATTTGTCAGAATGACGGAGCCATTTATTTATTTGTTATTAGTGATAATCATTCTTTCCATTAAGCAATTCAGAGGAATGCCATACAGAATTATGAAATATAATGATAGCATCAACACTGATCCCTTAAATGTCAACGTTGGCCACTTAACAAGACATGGAAGTTGATATTCAGGAAGTGATGTGAAGCAGTCATGATTAGTCAGAATAATACTTGCAAGGAAAGCCAGCAACATAAACAATGTTTACGGTCGAAAGTTATTGCAATTGAGAGGTGATTATTATTGTTAGAAATTTTGGTCCAGCTTTCATTTACATTCAGCTTATAAAGGCGTCATAAAGCCTTCATAATCCCTTCATAAACACTACATAAATGTGTAACAAAGCACCTATAACTATGTCATGCTTTATAAAGGGTTCATAAATGTGTCGTAACTGTGTGACATAATCACCAATGTCAAATGTGACATAACCCACTGTGTTGAATATGATATAAACATGTGCTTTATAAAGGGTGACATGTTGTGCTGAAGGATGTCACACGCTCTACACGCTCAAACTTAGGGCTAGGTTTAGTTAGGGCTAGGTTTAGTTAGGGCAATGTTTAGTTAGGGCTAGGTTTAGTTAGGGCTAGGTTTAAAAACACATTTTAAGAATAGAAATTGTGAGAATGGGTAGGGATAAGCAATAATTGTTACTTTTTGACTGTGTTAAGTAGTGACGATGACAAATACTTTACTCAGTAAGGTCACAAATACTTTACTGAGTTACACTCCCACTAAGGCCAACTTTGAATGGTTGATATCCCAGGCTTATATGTGCAATAGCTTGGAGATGATGTTACACCAAGAAACACTTCACTTGATGAAAGCCCCCAACCTAAAGAAATTGAAAGTGTCTATCTTCTGGAACCAAGTTACATGTTCCTTAGTACACAAACATGCACACAACAACAACGAGCCATCCTGCACGGTGCTGGTCCCAGTCAGGTCTTTGACATGTTCACCCACTCCCCTGCTGAAAGGTCAGCCACAAAATGTTGGCACCATTGTAACAGGTTGTTATCAAGCCCTGGTCTCCAGCATGGGAACAGAAGGGGAATACCTGGTGCGGTAGTGTCAGGTTGGACTTATCCAAATCATCTTGGTTCTGACACACACAGAAACGCAAGCTTTGCAGGTCCATCAACCCATTTAAAGTACTCACACAGTAGCATGTGGATCACGAGAGAGCCTTTGTGTAGTGTCCTATAATACTTCGTTTGGAGTGAAACACCTTCAGTCATTCATAGCACATCCATAAAGACTCTATATTGCATGACACTGTACTTAATTTAATAATAACATGTACTTAAATGCCTTGTATCATATGATGCTGTACTTACTATTAAGTCAGACACCTTTGGTCATTCATAACACATACATAAAGGCTTAATGATGTAAACACAAATGTATTAAAACTTAGGGAATTATCACTAACAGCTAAAACAAATAAACATTAAAGAGATGTTTAAACCATACATTTCCTTTTATTTGTAAATGTTTAAAACAATACAAATACATTAAGTTTCAAAAAGTCCAGCAATGCAATTACATTGAACATTACACAGATCTGTGAATAGTGTAGCTTGTCTCTGAGCTGGCGGACGAATGGTTCTTGCCTCTTTTCCTGCTGGAGGTCCTGCATGTTGGTTCCAACCATAAAGTAACAACAAGGTTATCTGGCCTGTTGGGAAATGACTTTGTCACACCATCTGGATAAGGGCATTTCTGTACTGTGCCAGAAACTCTAAATGGGGAGATGGGGAACTCCATTCGATCTGTATTATTATATTCCTCTTTCATTTACAAATCTCATGACGTGACTATGAGACATAGCTGTATCTAGGGGGATGCATTGTGAAGAGCTGCTGGCAAAACGTACGAAAGTGCTGTTTTGAATGAATGCTTACGAGCCTGCTGGTGCCTACCATCGCTCAGACTGCTCTATCAAATCATAGACTTAATTATAGCATAATAACACACAGAAACACGAGCCTTAGGTCATTAATATGGTCGAATCCAGAAACTATCACGTTTATTCTTTCAGTGAAATACGGAACCGTTACGTATTTTATCTAACGGGTGGCATCCATAAGTCTAAATATTGCTGTTACATTGCACAACCTTCAATGTTATGTCATAATTACGTACAATTCTGGCAAATTAGTTCGCAACGAGCCAGGCGGCCCAAACTGTTGCATCTACCCTGACTCTGCGTGCAATGAACGGAAGAGAAGTGACACAATTTCACCTGGTTATTATTGCCTGCAAACCTGGATTTCGTTTAGCTAAATATGCAGGTTTAAAAATATATACTTCTGTGTATTGATTTTAACATTTACATTTACATTTAAGTCATTTAGCAGACGCTCTTATCCAGAGCGACTTACAAATTGGTGCATTCACCTTAAGATATCCAGTGGAACAACCACTTTACAATCGTGCATCTAAATCTTTTGGGGGGGGGGGGGTTAGAAGGATTACTTTATCCTATCCCAGGTATTCCTTAGAGGTGGGGTTTCAGGTGTCTCCGGAAGGTGGTGATTGACTCCGCTGTCCTGGCGTCGTGAGGGAGCTTGTTCCACCATTGGGGTGCCAGAGCAGCGAACAGTTTTGACTGGGCTGAGCGGGAACTGTGCTTCCTCAGAGGTAGGGAGGCGAGCAGGCCAGAGGTGGATGAACGCAGTGCCCTTGTTTGGGTGTAGGGCCTGATCAGAGCCTGAAGGTACGGAGGTGCCGTTCCCCTCACAGCTCCGTAGGCAAGCACCATGGACTTGTAGCGGATGCAAGCTTCAACTGGAAGCCAGTGGAGAGAGCGGAGGAACGGGGTGACGTGAGAGAACTTGGGAAGGTTGAACACCAGACGGGCTGCGGCGTTCTGGATGAGTTGTAGGGGTTTAATGGCACAGGCAGGAAGCCCAGCCAACAGCGAGTTGCAGTAATCCAGACGGGAGATGACAAGTGCCTGGACTAGGACCTGCACCGCTTCCTGTGTGAGGCAGGGTCGTACTCTGCGAATGTTGTAGAGCATGAACCTACAGGATCGGGTCACCGCCTTGATGTTAGTGGAGAACGACAGGGTGTTGTCCAGGGTCACGCCAAGGTTCTTAGCACTCTGGGAGGAGGACACAAGGGAGTTGTCAACCGTGATGGTGAGATCATGGAACGGGCAGTCCTTCCCCGGGAGGAGGAGCAGCTCCGTCTTGCCGAGGTTCAGCCTGAGGTGGTGAGCCGTCATCCACACTGATATGTCTGCCAGACATGCAGAGATGCGATTCGCCACCTGGTTATCAGAAGGGGGAAAGGAGAAGATTAATTGTGTGTCGTCTGCGTAGCAATGATAGGAGAGACCATGTGAGGATCTGACCGAGCCAAGTGACTTGGTGTATAGTGAGAATAGGAGAGGGCCTAGAACAGAGCCCTGGGGGACACCAGTGGTGAGAGCACGTGGTGCGGAGACAGATTCTCGCCACGCCACCTGGTAGGAGCGAACTGTCAGGTAGGACGCAATCCAAGCGTGGGCCGCGCCGGAGATGCCCAGCTCGGAGAGGGTGGAGAGGAGGATCTGATGGTTCACGGTATCAAAGGGAGCAGATAGGTCTAGAAGGATGGGAGCAGAGGAGAGAGAGTTAGCTTTAGCAGTGCGGAGAGCCTCCATGACACAGAGAAGAGCAGTCTCAGTTGAATGCCCAGTCTTGAAACCTGACTGATTAGGATCAAGAAGGTCATTCTGAGAGAGATAGCAGGAGAGCTGGCCAAGGATGGCATGTTCAAGAGTTTTGGAGAAAAAAGAAAGAAGGGATACTGGTCTGTAGTTGTTGATATCGGAGGGATCGAGTGTAGGTTTTTTCAGAAGGGGTGCAACTCTCGCTCTCTTGAAGACGGAAGGGACGTAGCCAGCGGTCAAGGATGAGTTGATGAGCGAGGTGAGGTAGGGGAGAAGGTCTCCGGAAATGGTCTGGAGAAGAGAGGAGGGGATAGGGTCAAGTGGGCAGATTGTTGGGCGGCCGGCCATCACGAG
Organism: Salmo trutta; assembly: GCF_901001165.1. Taxonomy (NCBI): domain Eukaryota; kingdom Metazoa; phylum Chordata; class Actinopteri; order Salmoniformes; family Salmonidae; genus Salmo; species Salmo trutta. The sequence goes on from NC_042975.1 coordinate 24,932,167, forward strand.
ACGCGAGATTTCATCTGGAGAGAGAGGGGAGAAAGAGGTCAAAGCACAGGGTAGGGCAGTGTCAGCAGGACCAGCGGTGTCGTTTGGCTTAGCAAACGAGCATCGGATGTCATCAGCCTTCTTTTCAAAATGGTTGACGAAGTCATCCGCAGAGAGAGAGGAGGGGGGAGGGGGAGGAGGATTCAGGAGGGAGGAGAAGGTAGCAAAGAGCTTCCTAGGGTTAGAGGCAGATGCTTGGAATTTAGAGTGGTAGAAAGTGGCTTTAGCAGCAGAGACAGAAGAGGAAAATGTAGAGAGGAGGGCGTGAAAGGATGCCAGGTCCGCAGGGAGGCGAGTTTTCCTCCATTTCCGCTCGGCTGCCCGGAGCCCTGTTCTGTGAGCTCGCAGTGAGTCGTCGAGCCACGGCGCAGGAGTGGAGGACCGAGCCGGCCTGGAGGATAGGGGACAGAGAAAATCGAAGGATGCAGAAAGGGAGGAGAGGAGAGGAGGGTTGACGAGGCAGAATCAGGAGATAGGTTGGAGAAGGTTTGAGCAGAGGGAAGAGATGATAGGATGGAAGAGGAGAGAGTAGCGGGAGAGAGAGAGCGAAGGTTGGGATGGCGCAATACCATCCGAGTAGGGGCAGAGTGAGAAGTGTTGGATGAGAGCTAGAGGGAAAAGGATACAAGGTAGGGGTCGGAGACTTGGAGGGGAGTTGCAATGAGATTAGTGGAAGAACAGCATCTAGTAAAGATGAGGTCAAGCGTATTGCCTGCCTTGTGAGTAGGGGGGGAAGGTGAGAGGGTGAGGTCAAAGGAGGAGAGGAGTGGAAAGAAGGAGGCAGAGAGGAATGAGTCAAAGGTAGACGTGGGGAGGTTAAAGTCACCCAGAACTGTGAGAGGTGAGCCATCCTCAGGGAAGGAACTTATCAAGGCATCAAGCTCATTGATGAACTCTCCAAGGGAACCTGGAGGGCGATAAATGATAAGGATGTTAAGCTTGAAAGGGCTGGTAACTGTGACAGCATGGAATTCAAAGGAGGAGATAGACAGATGGGTCAGGGGAGAAAGAGAGAATGTCCACTTGGGAGAGATGAGGATTCCAGTGCCACCACCCCGCTGGCTCGATGCTCTAGGGGTATGCGAGAACACGTAGGCAGACGAGGAGAGAGCATTAGGAGTAGCAGTGTTATCTGTGGTAATCCATGTTTCCGTCAGCGCCAGGAAGTCTAGGGACTGGAGGGTAGCATAGGCTGAGATGAACTCAGCCTTGTTGGCCGCAGACCGGCAGTTCCAGAGGCTGCCGGGGACCTGGAACTCCACGTGGGTCGTGCGCGCTGGGACCACCAGGTTAGAGTGGCAGCGGCCACGCGGTGTGAAGCGTCTGTATGGCCTGTGCAGAGGGGAGAGAACAGGGATTGCCAGACACATAGTTGACAAGCTACAGAAGAGGCTACGCTAATGCAAAGGAATTTTAAGAAAGGCATTGATGTTTAGGGTTAGGTACAGTCGTGCAACGATTGTGCTTTTTTCGCAAATGCTGTTTTGTTAAATCATCCCCCGTTTGGCGAAGTTGGCTGTCTTTGTTAGGAAGAAATAGTATTCACACAGTTCGCAACGAGCCAGGCGGCCCAAACTGCTGCATATACCCTGACTCTGTTGCAGAGGTGACACATTTTCCCTAGTTAAAAGAAATTCATGTTAGCAGGCAATATTAACTAAATATGCAGGTTTAAAAATATATACTTGTGTATTGATTTTAAGAAAGACATTGATGTTTATGGTTAGGTACAAGTAGGAGCAACGACAGCCCTTTTTCGCGAATGCGCACTGCATCGATTATATGCAATGCAGGACAGGCTAGATAAACTAGTAATATCATCAACCATGTGTAGTTTATTTATGATTGATTGATTGATTGTTTTTTATAAGATAAGTTTAATGCTAGCTAGCAACTTACCTTGACTTCTTACTGCATTCGCGTAACAGGCAGGCTCCTCGTGGAGTGCAATGTAAAGCAGGTGGTTAGAGCGTTGGACTAGTTAACCGTAAGGTTGCAAGATTGAATCCCCAAGCTGACAAGGTAAAAATCTGTCGTTCTGTCCCTGAACAAGGCAGTTAACCCACCGTTCCTAGGCCGTCATTGAAAATAAGAATGTGTTCTTAACTGACTTGCTTGGTTAAAAAAATAAAAATAAATCCACTAATCCGCAAATCGGTGGCCAAAAATACCGATTACCGGTTGTTATGAACTTGAAATCGGCCATAATTAATCGGTCATTCCGATTAATCGGTCGACCTCTAATATGGTGTAATTTCATGGGGCTCTGAATAATAGGAGTGTTGCTGGCCTTTTACTCCACCCATTCAATTGGCGGCCGAAACACATCAGTGCACTTACTGCACTACAGAAAACATGCTCAATGAATTAAAGGGCAACTACACTCAAAAGTTTAAGACTTTTCCCAGACCTCAAAAGTCATCCCCTGATGTGGTATAAGCATTTTTGTGAACACAGAAAATCCAATGTAGTTATTTTTCTATAAAAAAAATTGGGGAAAAAACTGGGATAACCAGAAAAACAATGGGAAATCCGAAGCCTGGAAAAACAAAACCAAGAGAACTGAATTTTGAGAAAAAAAATTAAGCAGAAAATATGAATGGATTTTAAAAGTCCCTACCAATTTTTTTTGCTATGCATGACTGCACTTTAGAATGTGTGTCATCCTGCAGCACAGCATTTTGGAGGAAGTTCAGGTCAAGTCCAATATTGACCATGCACCCGAGGTTGGGCCATCCTAGAAATGTTTTAGTGAAATATATACAATTTAGCAGACACTTATCCAAAGCGACTTACTGTCACGGTTGTCATAGGAATGAGCGGACCAAAGTGCAGCGTGTGTCGTTCCACATTTTATTTATACTGTGAAACTATGCAATACATAAATAAACTGAATAAACAAAACAACAAACCGTGAAGCAGAGGTGAAACATACACTACTCAAAATGAATCTCCCACAAACCCAGGTGAGACAAACACCAACTTAAATATGACCTCCAATTAGAGACAACGATGACCAGCTGCCTCTAATTGGAGATCATCTCAAACAAAGCCCAACATAGAAATACAAAAACTAGAACAATCCAACATAGAAATACAAAACTAGAACATAACAACATAGAAAAAACTCAACTAGAACACCCCCCATCACGCCCTGACCTACTCTACCATAGAAAATAACAGCTTACCATGGTCAGGACGTGACACATACATTTTTACGTGTGGGTGATCCCAGGAATCAAACCCACTATCCTGGCATTGCAATGCTCTACCAAGATGCATGCCAAGGTTATAAATGCTTTGTGAAGCCTCAATTTAATGTGATTTATAAAGCCTTTATTAAGCGGTGCTTATGCCACCCTTTATAAAACACAGGGTTTGTCATATTTGACATAGTGGGTTATGTCACACAGTTATGCCACATTTATGAACTCTTTATAAAGCATAACATATGGTTATAGGTGATTTGTAACACAGTCATGTAGTGTTCATGAAGGCTTTATGATGCCTTTATGAGCTGCATGTCATTTACAGCGGGACCAATCTTTTTATCAGCAGTAACATATTTGGAACTGCAGGCATAAGGAAACTTCGTAACTCAAGTTGCGTCTGCCTTCTCGAGGTATTGTATGTATTTATTTGCATGTCACGCACACAGGATTATTTTCCAGGCAGAATTGATGATTTGTTTGTTCATAGGGTTCTGTTTGTGTTCAAAGATCAAGGAATTGATATCAGCTATAAATCTGTGTTTGCAAAGCAGTGGTATTGGATCAAACGAAAAAAGGGGGGGGGGGGGCAATGCAATAAAAAGACCCAGGGAAGTGTAGTGGAGGGGGGCTAGGGGGAGCGCGCTTGGTGGTGAGAGAGGCTAAATTTAAATCGGAATTGGCCGACTTCCACAACCTTGCAGGCATTTTAATGAGTCATAATAACTTCATTTAAAACCAGCTGAGCAGAAAATAGTTTGGAGAGAAGCCTGTGGCCAGTATGGATTTGTGTTTTTGTCAGGCCCCACTCCCTTTCATGGGCCAGAGAGCCACAGACACACGACGCACATGCGTGCACAACACGCACACACACACACACTGGATGGACATCTGACTGGGGTTACACACAATTAGAGTTGCTGTGTGCCTGCGTGTCATGGTTTACGAACAATGACAGTTATGACATTTAATTTCACCATTTAAACCCCTTATTCATATCTTCTGTCTTCTCTAAACACAAACGTCTGTGGATGCAACTTAACCCACCCACTGTGCTGTTGTCTGCCCTCATGACGTCCATCCAGGCTCCACAGCTCCATTAAGGGATAACATCCTGGGTTCTAGTCACAGTTAATAACCACACATGTCAGTCCAACAAACTGTATATCATACAGTACATAGTCTGAATCATCACTGTATCTGTATCTGTGAGGGCCCCTGATGGTTATTATTTATCTATATGGAACCAACTGATTAACTTACTCACCCAGAGGCCAGTTAACTGGAGAGAGTATGACCAACCTTTTGCATAATTGTAAATGGTGAGAGTGAGCGAACATGTGGCCTCACTAATCAGACTATGTCACCCCCGCATCAAAAAGTCCAAATTAGAAGGAATTTTCTCTGAGAAGGAAAAACATTTATTGGAAGGAGGAAAATCAGCAAAATATGCCTCTAATTCTCTATCTGGCGTAGCAGAAGACCATTGACATTGTTGTTCTAATGACATAACGATGTATCATACATTGCAATGGCTATTAGATTATCTACTGTCTTTTTTCACAGAGGCAGTCTGGGTATGAGAGCAGGTTCCCGCGAGTGTGGGTGAGCACTGTCGTGTATCCTAAAATGATCTCACAACCATGCACTTCAGTCTTTCTATTAGCAGTCATCACAGAGAATGCATGGCTTTCTGTTTGTGTAATGCTATTAGGGAAATGTGCCATGTCAGACCTGACCACCATTCCAAACGTCATTGGGTGTGCATCCTTCAATTATGTGACAATCAGTTAACCTTGTAAAAGTTATATGTACATAGTTGCCATTGCTGTCAAGCAAACAGCATTCATATGGAGAAATGCTGGAATGTTGTCTGGTTAAGACCTACGCTTACTATAAATGCAATATGTTCTTGGTAATTTCTTATGAATTAAAATATATCTATAAAATACATTCCCTCCCAAAATATGCGAGTCTGATGAGATATTTGTGATAGTTTATTTCTATCACAATGCCGACAGAGGAAAAGAAAACATGATTTGTTTGTCACGTAAAGAGCCGTAAAAATAAATATCCTCCGAGGCATGACTTTCAATGTATTATGTAAGTTGGATGATAGCTTTGGAAACTTCTAGATCAATTTCTCAGCGCAGATTAGAGAGCTATGAATCCCATTTATGGTAGAGGCTCCCTCATAAAAAGCTTTTTGAAACTTTTATATTTTTGGGATGAAGAGAGAATGAACCTGCTAAGCAAAGATCCGCCGGCGGCGCTTTCATGTGTATATATAAAAATAATAATAAGATAAAGGCACTCCCAAAGCCATCTGGAAGTAGCCAGCACATACAAGGCTTGCTTTTATGCTGCTAATTCCACTTGGTGCAGCATAAACGCAGAGTGTAGATAATGTGTTATAACTGTTGCAAACATGTAAATGGCCCCGGAATACTAATCTTGGTGGTCAGGCCGAGGGAGGATAATTTTTGACTGGAGTAAACAGGCTGTAGTTTGGGGCTCCGAAAGCCTCTCCGAGGAGATGCTACTGCTCTCTGTTAAATGTATGAGCCGTGACTAGCCAGTTGTCCCTTTTCAGGTCTGAGCACAGTCAATGGAGCTACTATACTACCCTTCCAGGTGTCAAAAACCTAGTTATAAATTTGGTATTTTATTAGGATCCCCATTAGCTGTTGCGAGAGCAGTAGCTACTCTTCCTGGGGTCCACACAAAACATGAAACATGACATAATACAGAGCATTAATAGACAAGAACAGCTCAAGGACAGAACTACATCAAAAGGATCAACTCCCCTTTCAGCTGTACAGTGGCAGCTTGTCCTATTTTTGTCCAGCTGATTCTTGGCCTTTGTTGGCTCTCGGCCGGTGGCCTGTCATGTTCGGTTCTATCGTCGCTATATCTGGGTCCTGTGGTGCACGGCAGAGTGACTGACTGGGAGATGCTGAAAAGGAAGAGGGCGGTAGATCTGGAATGTGTGGCAGGACATTGTAAAAAAAAGTTTTAGTGAGGAAGTTAATGGTCTGTCGCACTGTCCACTTTTGTAAAGAAATTATTTTTCTCTATTTTCCATTTCTCACCCTACTTTTTCCTTCCCTTTTCTACTTTTTCTTGCTAGGAAAGATTATGGCTCAGTCCCCCCGACTCCTTCTCCCCCTCTCAGACAAACATAATTACATAATGGAAAGAGCAAGCAGAAAACTCCTTTTGTGTCATTTGGCAAACACCTCGGCCAAAGATGAAGGTTTTTAGACTATTTAAATACTTCTACATGTAGAATTTGTAGAATTGATTTCACATCCTGTTTGAAGTTATGGCAATAAAACTTAAACCTGCGTTTAACGGGGTGAAAATATATTTTTGGATACAAGCGAAATAAGTATGTAAATCAGTGCACCTAAGTGCAGTTAAACGCTGCATGTTTTCTGCATTTCCAGTTGTTCTGGTTTTTGGATTTCTGATAGTCTCCGCTTAGCCATATCAGCAGTTTGTTTCTGTTGGCTCGCAACCATGTTCTCCTAGCTGGACACTTCAGACATCCACATATTTCAGACTGTTCTCATCATTTAGGGATAATCTGTATTAATGATGTTCAACTGATACCAACAAATCTTCAGGTACATAGAGTCCCTTTGTTATTGGCAATGCATTACGGAAATGCTCACAACCCCATTGAAAACGAATTGACTTGTGCATTTTTAAAGTCATCTGTTTACATTTCTGTCTGTCTTCCTTCCCAATCAAAGATTCCCCCTCCTTTTTCCTGTGTCACATTTACTGTCCTAGAGGTCATTGTGTTGCCTGCTGTCCCCTCCCCCCAGGCATTCTGACTCTACTCTGGCCTTAATAAACCCAGGAGTGCCTTTGACAACGTGTGACTTGAAAGCAGGAAATAATGGGCCCTAAATGCTAAATCTTTACAGGTTATTGACCTGTGGAGAAAAGCGTATGCAGCAGGTTCTACCATCGTTTCAGTTTCCCCTTTCCAGCCCTATAGCCATTTTGTTTCACTGCAGACACTGTAGGACTTATTTGTCTACGGCTTCTGAACCAAGTACTCATGCCATCTTACTGGGTGAAATACAGCAACACATGGTTGTCTTTTGTGGCTGCAGCTTGTTGTCTCTTGTGAAATGTGAATACCAGGTTGCCCTGTCTTTAGTTGCTTTTTAGTTGCTGGACTCTTTTATGTTGCTGGTTCATTTTGCCTGGTACTGTTCATTTTGCCTGGTACTGCAGAATATAAAAACTGGCAAATGACAGCCAAAACTGCCTTCCTTCCCCCCAGCCTACCATCCCTTTCTCCTTAGCAATAAAGGCATTTACAGCACTGTAAAAACATGTCAATTGCTGTATCCAGTGGGGTTGCTGTGGCCTGCGGTGGTTGTGGGGGACGAGGGTTCACCTCGCGGTCAGACTCAGGTTCTTATGGAAGAAAGCTGCTGCCTCCCGTCCCGCCGCCAATACCCAACTCCAAGGGTTATTGATCAGCTCCAACAGTTCAAATAAGTGTTTATGTCCAGGAACATTCCATGACTTTCCCGGGCCAGGGGGGTGACGCTGGGTCTGGAGATGTTTGATAGAAAAAACTGTCCCCCACTAATCATGGCTACCGTTGTGAACTGTGGATGTGAATTCAGTGCATTGGTATACATTGCGGCCTGCATTACGCACCGTGGCCTGTCTCTGTTGGTTGAATCCCAGATTCACTTGATTTGAGTGCAAAGAGAAAACCACATCACTTGCATAAAACCATTCAAATGAAAGCTGTCTTACCCAGCAATGTACCAACTACTCAATAGGAAACTCATTCCTAACAGCCGGCCCCAACTGACCTGACATCCACATTAGGAAGTGGTCTCCCTCTGTTGTGGAGACCAAGGCTATTAATATCAGGGCCCTTGGCCCTGAGGAATGGCCCCTGTGTTAGAGGGAGCAGAGGGGGAACAGGGGCAGCCAGCCTTACTGACTGACCTTCGGGATGTCCCGTCCTCATTTCCTGCCACTTCACACCAGGAGAGCCCGGGTGGGTCCTCTCTGCTCCCGGCCCAGCTCCCGTTTCTTCCCCAAAGCTTTAAGAGGCCTTTGTGTCAGAGCGCCGAAACCGAGGGGGAGCATGCCAACATGTCATACCTTAAAAACATCCACTGACCCCTCTCTGGAAAAAAGGGGGTTTAGGAAAAGCCAGAGAAATATGGAACCTTTCACCTCTGTGGCAGAGATGGGAAGTGTTGGGGAGGAAGAGTAAGAGGTCGTTTGGTGGGCTGGAAGGGTTTGTTTGTTTTGTCCCAAACAAGGTCGAGGCTCAGAATACTGTACTGCCTGAACAAGGCTCTGATGTCAGCCCAGGGGAGAGGAAGGGTTATGTGGACTAAGATGCCCCCGGTCTCCCCAGGGCAAGAGTGCTGAAAATGGCTTCATTGTAGTGAGGAAAAGGACGAGCAACAGAGAGAGAGGAAGAAAAAAAAACGTGTCTGTGACCTACTGGACAGACAAATTGGTTTGCAGGCAAAAATGGATTAAGAGTATGGTGACTGACTGTGCTGCAGCGTGTCCATTTTGAGGGTTTGAATTTAGACTGCTTTGGTGTGTGTGTGTGTTTTTCTGTGTGTGCATGCATATGCCCTGACATTTAGCAAGTCAATATTTGTCTGCTTTCCTTTTCTCTAGACATCCTTGTTCTGAGCAGTAGACCATAAAGCTGTCAAATGTGGCCCGAAGATTTTCTCAATCTTCTTTTATTTCCTTTTTCCACTTGTGATAACAATATCATTGTCAACCAGCTAGCCGCTCTCCCATGTCCTTATGGCCAGGATTTGCATGGGGAAAAACACAGGTCTATCTTCTCTTATCTACTGTACAGTGTTTGCTCACACAATCGGTGCAATTCAAAGTATTTGTCTGTGGGTCTGTGTGTGTGTGTGCGAATGTGTTGCACGTGTCTGTCTATAACTAGCTTTGTCTAGTTCTGTACATTACTGTATGTGTTTGTTAGTCTGTGTTGTGTGCCCTTGGTCTGTGTGTGCGTTGTCTGCGTGTTCGTAATACACTGTGTTTTATGAGAGGAATCCTGATTGTGGCCCAGGATTTTTGTCTTGGTTGATGAAAAATATGCTGCCTGCGATACACATCTACTTGAGTGAGGGAACACACAGTTCTGGGCTGTCCTTTCCAATTGGCAGTCTCCGTGCTGTTCTGTGACTGATAAGAGGATAGTGTAAATATAACTGTACAGCTCGTTACCGCTGAAGGGAGAGGTGAGGGAGGGGAAAAAAGGAAGAGTGTTGTGTCTGTACTGTTCTGACGAAAGAGTGTGTGTGTTTTTATGGATTTTTTGCTGTTTTTTTGGTACTGAGTGTAAGTGTCTTACTTAACCCATTTGTGTAGGCTCACTGAACAGCCAGGCTGTGTTTTGTTGGTGCCTGTGTTTGTCTGCTTGAGCATCCCCCCTCTCCCTCTCTGCCTCTCTGCTTCTCTCCCTCTCTGCTTCTCTCCCTCTCTGCCTCTGCTTCTCTCCCTCTTGGCCTCTGCTTCTCTCTCTCTCTGCTTTACCCCTCTGCCTCTCCCCCTCTACCTCCCTCTCTACAAAAGGAGCAAACTGCATCTTCTGTTTGAGAGGTGATGTTGAATGGCAGAGTTATGTGATCACATTGCAGGCTGAGGGCTGGCTCTGTGTGGCTGGTTGGTGGTGTGGTGGGGCTCCATTAGATTGGGTTAGCTCAGACACCGTGTGGTGGGCTACTGGCACTTCCAATCATGGGTACCCCCCTAAACATCCATGACCACTCCAAGGGAGCATGGAAAGGCGGGACACTACACCTCCCCTTCTACTCTGTGCTGTGAGTAGAAGGAGGCAGCTGTTCTCTTTTGTTTAGAAATGCCAAAATCCCACTGCCCGCAGCGTTGTGTAATATTTCAGAGGAGGAAGTGAAAAGGGAAGAGTCAGTCAGTGGCACGTGGCACAACCCCCCCCCTCCTTTTACTTGGGTTATTCGAAGCAACAGTTGTGCAAGGCCCATTATGTCAGGTTAGGGCACGGTTGTGGCAACTTGGAGGGAGGCCGGGGAGAGAGGAAGCGGGAGTTGTTGGAGAACAATTATTTTATAGCCACTTCTTTCTCTCCCTCTTTTTTTCTCTCTCTGGAGAGGCAAGCAGTTATTTTGAGCAGCAGAGTTGGTGTTGCCACGGCACTACCCGGGGGCAGAGGGTTGGGGGGAGAAGGGAGAAGGGAAGGATGGTGCCAGAGTGCCAGGGGGGGGGGTTTCTCTCACCCCTCGTCCCCACCCTTCTCCTCTCCTCTGTCCGGCTAACAAGATGCCTTCTATTGATCAAAGGGAAATAAGAAAGGGGGTGAAAGTGTACCACTTTAATTTGTGTTAGGGTTTTTCTGAGGCCCCCAGAATGGTTCCTCCTTGCCTGCTGGGTGGCTGGCTGACTGGGTGCTGTAGCTTCTCTATCCGTCCTCCTCCCCGCTCAGACAGTAATGAGCCACACCAATGAGATGCCACAGAGGTTTTGTCCTCGTAGAGACACGGCATCACGCTGCCACTTCCTCTAAGAATTTATGTCCATGTGCCTTGGTGTATACTCCATCGTGGGCCTGTTTAGTACACGACTTCGGCCTCCCTGGGGAGAGGTTAGAGTGTTGCGCCATCTGTGGTGCCCTGGTTCACTAGGTAAAGACTGTATTGGCTCATGGCCCCATTTAGTGAGGACTGCTCATGGTTACAGTACGTTGACTGAAACAAACAATCAACTAAAGCATTATAGACAGTGTTAAGGCAAGGAGTTTTTCTAGACCATGTGACCCACCAGGAAAAACTCTTGGCTCTATAATATCCAATAATCTCCATTGGTCTCTGGAAGAAGCAGGGGGAGCTGATTTTATTAATGAACATTTCAAATGAGATACTCTGTCTATATCTCACCCGAACGCGGTTCCCTCTCCAAAGGTTAAGTATTTATTTTAACTGACTCATTTTGCCATATGTTCAACTCTGCATTACACATCCCTGGCCATACGTTATATTAAAATATGCATAACATCAAGAGTATTACTTTGGCAATTTTTTACTGAAGGCCATATCTCAGTGAAAAAAAGACCTATATTAACTATGGTTGGGTGGTATCCAGATTGTCATACCTTCAAAATGTTCCTGTTCTCTACCGGAGTATTCGGTATTATCGGAATAAGGGCCGCTATTTCTTCCCAGGGATCTTGATCTAGGAGTGGATTGATTTGTCTCTGCTGTAACCAATAAGCTTGATCTTGCAAGCTAGCCACTTAACTAGCAAGTTATCACACCAAATGCATAGCTGGAGCCCTGAGCTGTAGATATTTTATTTGGGACATCTTGTATTTTTTACGCTATTGAAAAACATACGGTACCGACCAAGTCTAATATTAACTAATGCCTTGTGCTGTGAGTGTGTGAAATGACAGTTAAGGTCTAGTACAATATCTAATACAGTAAATACTTGTGTTGCGTAAGTTGTAACTGGCAAATTTAGAAGTCCACCTTGTCCATCATGTGTCAGTGTAACTTGTCTTCCTCAGACTTACAGTGCAGCTGTTTTGTAATATCACTGTTTGTCGTTACGAAACCGACACCCAGTTTGTCTCTATTTCTAAGACAAAAAAAAGTTATCTTAGTATTGACTTCCTGTTATGATTTGCTGCTGCTGGAGGGTGTCGTAACCCTTGGAGACATTGCCAAGAACAGAACAGCCAAGGTCTAGTTTAGTGCTCTCCGTGTCCTGGGATCAGGATCACACAGGAACACAGAACATATCAAACAGGTATGTGGGTGGAGCAGGACACAAGTTAGCGAGCTAGCCTAGCAATACCATTAAGCTGTTGCCTGGCTGGGCCTGAGACATGCTCCCATAGCACCTTCTGTTTGTATGTGCTAAATACTAACGCTAGACCTCAGCTTTTCATACTGCTGTTATACAGTTCAATTCAATAAACTTTATTCTGTTATTGCCCCTGGCTGGGGAATAAATAAAGTTTATTCAACTGAATTGGATTGTAGAAATGCAGTGTGAAGAGGAGAGGCCCAAAGTTGGCACACATTTGCATACTGTACTTTTAAAGCTGCTCAGACACGATGGGTCTTGTTATTGACATAGTGCTGAATAATACAAGTGTTTCAAAAAAGAGTTTGCTTGTTGCAGGTGTGTGAGAATATTTTTTTAATGATATCTTAAATGGAAAAGAAAAACTTGCACACTCCTCTTGGCAGTATCACTTTGTACATTTAAAAAACAACTGTTAAACGTCACAATATCTTATGTCTGTTCCAAAGGTTATGTAATCTTACCACACACATACTATACAGTACATGTATCTACAGTTAGTATAGTTTCTACACTGTATTGGGCCTATGTCCATATTAAACACCCTCCTGTCTCCTCTCCTGTGTTGCAGCTGGTGAGAAGGCCATTGTCTGTGACCAGTGTGGGGCCCAGTTCCAGAAGGAGGATGCTCTGGAGGCTCACAGACAGATCCACACAGGTAAGAACACAGCCACCACTTCTGCTTCAATAAGGCTTTACATGTGTTCCCACCATCACTCTGTGTTAGAGAGAATTGTGTTCTCTTTAGAACAGTTGCTCCACTCCCACCAGGGCCTTGTACACCATCTAATTCTGTTTGTTGTGTGAGTGTCTAGTTTGCTCTTGAGGTTAAAGTCTAACTAAGTCATGTGAAGTAGGTCAGATTGATAGCTATAAATAAGACAAAACACAAAAAAGCATACATTTTGGTGTGCCTAAATGATCTGAAGCATATAAACTAATAATGTATGCTTGTTGACTTTGATGATATTTTAGTAATTATTAAAATAGTTTTTACACCACTGTAAACAGTGAGTTTACAGTATGCTACGTCTTACTGCTCTTGGCACTGTACCAAGCAGAAAGACCCAGCAGTGACATTACCATATCCCGTGTCACCGCGTTAAAAGCTAGTAACCATGGCTTCCGGTATAAAGCCGAACCCTCTCAGTCATGGTTATAAGGCGGCTGGCTCGTTCCACGGCGAGGTGGGGGTCTGGAATCCCGTGGGATGGATGCCAGAGAGGGAGAAGGTGAAGGGACTCTCAGACCTGGGCTTACCGTCCAGCTATAGCTAGATGACTCCTGATATCTCCAGGAGTGATAAGTATACATTTTTGTATTTCTCTTTTTTATTTTTGCTAGCTAGGACCATCTACTTTAAGTGCTGTCTGTCTTCCCAGTAGCCTACTTGGTGTGTGAACTGCTGACTGCTCATAACTTGCAGATGATTGTTGACACATCAACCAGGATCAAGGGGCAGGGCAATTTATGACTTGTTTTGGTAATCAGTGGCTGTATTGGAGGGGAGTGGTTTCACCTCTCCTAGGCAATCAGCAATTAGTGTTAGTTCTTCAGTCTCCCCTGGTTTCTCAATGGCAGCTGTAAGCGGAGGTCGTGCCATTGGCGGATTTGTCGGAAAACTAAGACAGTTCTGCCGAGTTGTTGTTCTGCGGAGTTGTTTGAGGAAGGAAAGCGAGGAAGGCTGCTCACCACTCTCTCACTTCAGTATCTTACCTAGTTATTTACAGATGATCTCATTTTGCTCTTTTGTAGCTTTGTCAACTGTGTGTGTGTTTTTTTGTTACCAGTTCGCACCTCTCCCTTTAGGCTTTGCAGACGCTCCCCGCCCCTTGGCTGCAACCCTTCTAATTTAGTGTACCATGCGCGCACAACCCATGTGGAATTACGGGTGTCTGGCAGCGCTTGGAACTGCCGATCTGTGGTCAAGAACGCCGAGTTCATCTCAGCCTATGCTGCCCTTCAATCCCTTGACTTTTTGGTCCTGACGGAGACATGGATCACCCCAGAGAACACTGCTACTCCAGCTGCTCTCTTCATCTGACTATGTTTTCTCTCATAGTCCGGGAGCATCTGGTCTCCGTGTGGTGGCATTGGTCTACACATTTCTCTTAAGTGGAGATTTTCGATTTTCTCCCTCACACCTGTCCATCTCCTCATTTGAATTCCATGCTATCACTGTCACTTGTCCAATCAAGCTTAACATTATTGTCATTTCCTGACGATGGCTCACCGCTCTTTGTACTTGGCGACTTCAACCTCCCGACGTCTGCCTTCGATTCGTTTTTTTCCAACTCTCTCTTTCCTCTACTTGCCTCTTTTGACCTCAACCTTTCCCAATCTCCTCCAACTCACAAGGCAGGCAATACACTTGACCTCATCTTTACTAGAAGCTGCTCGCCTACTGATCTCACTGCGACCCCCCTCCAGGTCTCTGATCACTACTTTGTTTCCTTTTCTGCCTCCCTTTCCTCCAACCCTAGCCACTCAGCCCCTACCCAGATGGTCATGCTTTGTTGCAATCTTCACACACTATCTCCTACTACTCGCTCTTTTTCTATCCTATCATCTCTTCCTTCTGCTAAATCCTTCTCCCTCCTGTCTCCTGATTCTGCCTCTTCGACCCTACTCTCCTCCCTTTCCGCATCATATAACTCGCACAGTCCCCTTTCCTCCCAGCCGGCTTGCCCCTCCTGCTCTGTGGCTGAGTGACTCATTGCAAGCTTACAGAACAGGGTTGCGGGCAGCTGAGCGAAAATGGAGGAAAACTAAACTTCCAGAGGACCTACCATCCTTCCACTCTCTCCCCTCTACCCTCTCTTCCTCTGTATCCGGTGCTAAAGCCACTTTCTACCACTCTAAATTTCAAGATTCTGCCTCTAACCCTTTTCCACCTTCTCCTTAATCCTCCACCCCTCCCCCTCCCTCTCTGCGGATGACTTTGTCAACCACTTTGATAAAGAGGTTGATGATATCCGAATACTCATTCACTCAGCCTATTGAGTCCACTGGTCACATTCACACAGAACTACCCTATGCCCTGACCTCTTTCTCCCCTATCTCTCCAGATGACATCCTGCGTCTGGTGAGGTCTGGCTGCCCGACAACCTGCCCGCTTGACCCTGTCCTCTCCTCCTTTCTGCAGACCATTTCTAGAGACCTTCTCACTTCCCTCATCAACTCATCCCTGACGACTGGCTGCGTCCCCTCTGACTTCAAAATGGCCCAAGTTGCTCCCTTCCTCAAGAAATCAACACTCAACTCATTTGACGTCAAAAACAATAGAGCTGTATCCCTTCTTTCTTTTCTTTCCAAAACACTTGAGCGTGCTGTCTCTGATCAACTTTCTCGTTGTCTCTCTCAGAACGATCTTCTCACCCTAACCAGTCAGGCTTCAAGACGGGTCACTCAACCGAGACCGCTCTTCTTTGTGTCACAGAGACTCTCCCCACTGCCAAAGCTGACTCTCTCCTCTGTTTTCATCCTCCTAGATCTATCTGCTGCCTTCAACACTGTGAACGACCAGATCCTCCTCTCCACCGTTTCAGGGCTGGGCATCTCAGGCTATGCACACTCTTGGATTGCATCCTACCTGGCAGGCCGCTCCTACTAGGTGACATGGAGAGGATCTGTGTCTGCTCCACGTCCTCTCACTACTGGTGTCCTCCGGGGCTCGGTTCTAGGCCCTCTCCTCTTCTCTCTATACACTAAGTCACTCGGCTCCGTCATATCCTCACGTGGTCTGTCCTATCATTGCTATGCGGATGACACTCAACTACTTGCGTATGTGGCCAATGATTCTTAAATTACGAGAGGTGCCGACTCAAGTTTCCCTTCACTCACAGTTGGCAACGGTGGGGCGTGTGTGTATGCTGATACTGTAAGGAGGATGACTAGGTGTGTTGTGATTGCTGGACTCCAGAGTGTGGCAGAGATGGGTCACAACCTCCAGTGTGTGTGTGTGTGTGTGTGTGTGTGTGTGTGTGTGTGTGTGTGTGTAGCATTGATGTGTGTAACCCGTGGTTTACTGGGTTACAGCCATTCTATCACTCCACACTTCTGTGACCGGCCAGACAACAAGCCATCCTATTTCAGAACTATGGACTGGTAATGTGACCCAAGCTGTGTTGTCCTGTATATCAACCTCAATGTCTTCTCAAGTGGTACACTTTACTCTTCCTTTTTTGTAAAACGAGAACATTTTCAGTAGATATAGTTTTCCTGTACTCCGTGTGCCATTGTTAGGGTGATGGTTATTCAACATGTAGGTATTCTCTGTTGTGTTTTTTAAATGGGGGAGGAGCTCCTCTGTGTACCCCAACAGAACCAGAATGGAGTATAACCGAATATAATGGAGACTGACACCGTCATCCAAGCCTGACCCAAACAACTTCCCGGAGCAATCTGGGTGGCCCCGCATTTTTTGACAGGCATGTCTCGGGGCTAACGCTACTTGAGCTGGCCCCCTATTTGACAGCGGCAGGGGCCTTGACCAATCCAGGGTCATATAGTAAAGAGGGGTTAAACGAGACTAATGATCAGACAGTCATACCAGCAGAAAGTCTAAATATAGAATTCTAGTCTGGAGTAGAAAAATAAGCAAGGGACTTGTCTTCCTGCCTGGGTTTGGAACAGCAGTGAGGCCAGTCTCCCCCGAGACCCACCGGGCTTATATTTTAAAATGTGCTCTAACGCATGGCTCGGCAGATTCGGCTGCTCCATCTCTCAATATGCTCACCCATATGCTTAGCTTTACTCAGTCTACTCACTCTGGAAAATGGGTTATCACATAATTCTGCCTGTGTGCAGCTCTATGTGTGCGAGTGTGGCGATGCATAACTTACTGTACACTGTCAGAAAGGAGATTATTCACACTTTAAACCATTTAGAACACGTGTGCATATTATATGCTAACGTTTCCAGGAAGTGTGACTCGTGTAAAGTGAGATTGAGAGGTGAATGAACAGTGAGTGAGTAATCACTCTGTTCTGTTCACACTCTCTCTGCTATACAGAAATGTTTGAGTGACAATAAGGTCGTAATGAGTTGCAATATACACCTTTTTGGATGTAAGAGAGGAGCTCCTCTGGGATCTGCGGTGTCCATCTAACGCCAGACAAAACAAACTGTTACTTAACAGCTAGAGATTCCTTCTCCCCCCTCCCTTTCTACCCCCTCTTCCACAGTCCGGTGGTTGTGTGACTCTGTGTTGCACTCGCTATGTAAATAGTTCATGACCGTCGGCATGGAGGTGGTGTTTATGATGGCCAGAGTTTTGCGTGGCGTTGTAAACATCCAGGTCTCAGTTTCCCGCTGGCAGCGCAGGCAGGCTTGGCCAGCAGAGAGGGTATAGAAGGGCAAAGAGCTAGGGCCGGTTCTTTCCTGTTCCCCTCATGCGATCATCGCACCTTGGCTCTCTCCCTCTGCCGCTGAAATACTCTGTGAAATACAGTCAAGGATGAATGGCATTCCCAGAAACCGCATCGGGTTTGGAAGAAGTGCATTATGTCACCCCTTGGCTCTCATGTATGATTTACAAAACGGAGGAATACACAGTTCTCGAACGATATGTTATAGTCAACTGTTTATTTATTTTTTTTATTGTTTTTTTTACATGTGCACTGTACACTTTAAACTTTGGCTGACAGATTTGAGATAGATGTAAGATTATAAGAATTATTGTGCAATTGTAGACCTCACACTTTTTCTGTAAGGACCACATTTTTTTTTTAAAAAGCACTTTGTTTTTGTGCAGTGGTCGAACACCAGACAGGGGAAAATATTGTTGACCATCAAAGTCAAATGTTATCGAAGTGTCTGCTTGGCAGTAAGGGGTGCTGTTCTCAAATGACAATATTTGGCCTGGAAGTCATGCCCATTTCTGGGTAATGCTGCTCCTTCAACTAATGCTGCTCCTTCACTATTGTGGCATCCCTTCTGGCCAGTTGACGTCAGAGTTATCAGTTGCAGCAGCGCTTCTTTATCCACTCAGACTCACACTGGTTGTAAAACAGGCCGGATCACAAGCTTTATATTTACCGTTACTTGGTATTTGCTTAGGTTAGTTTTATATCCCTGTGCATGTGTGTACAGTACTCTGAACCTTTTCACAGTATGAACACATGAAACCTGAGTAATTGTAAGGGCACGCTACTGTAAAGGAACATTCAGTGTATTTTCTGAACGTTGACATTTTGAAATTAGTATGGCAAACATGACAGTCACTTGTCAATAGAAGAAGTAAAAGAAAATAAACTAATCAAGTTGATTTGTTGATAGTACCATCTCATTTATCATGAAGCCAATACTATGGCATTAGGCCTCATCTCTTCATCTGAAACTAATTGATTGTGGCCACAGTTTAATATATCCGAATAACACAGAGGGGGTCAGCAGTGTTGGCTGGGGATTTTGAGGTGGCAGGACTCAACGTCATGCGCCTGTGTGTTTACGCAGTAGGCTACTGCACTGCCCTGCTCCCGCACTCTGTGCACTGCCCTGCTCCCGCACTCTCTGCACTGCCCTGCTCCCGAACTCTCTGCACTGCCCTGTTCCCGCACTCTCTGCACTGCCCTGCTCCCGCACTCTCTGCACTGCCCTGCTCCCGCACTCTCTGCACTGCCCTGCTCCCGCACTCTCTGCACTGCCCTGCTCCCGCACTCTCTGCACTGCCGTGGTCTAGCTTTTTGACATTGTTTTTAAGGGCAGTCCAACCTGACTCCCACCTATATCACCTCTGGTATAGCTCCGGAGGGTTCCACCTCACACGGACCTAAGTCACAGTTAGAATCACATTATAGCACCTGACATTAATCAACACTTTTGAACGACACACCTCTCACACGAAACGCACCCCTCTCACACAAGCCATATCTTAATGGCTTGGGCTAGTTCTAAGAGAGACTCTAGTCTTGCCAGGAGATCCCATGTCCTAATGTGACTTTTAAGCTTGATTACATAGTATGAATCTCCCCTCAATGCATGTACAGTAGCTAGAGCAAGTTTAACTGCAGAAGGTAATGCACTAGGTTTTTGCCACTCACTAGAGTTCAGTACAAATGCAATAGTGTGATACCCTGGAACAGTGTTCTTGTTTCTGTGCAGATAGAAGGGGAGCAGCCCTGTCAGGACACCATGTGAGCTGTGGCTGAAATGAGTGTTGACAATGCTGTAATGACATGGGGATGGAGAGCTGAAGAGCTGACCTGGGAGCAGTGTAGCCGTCTGTAACAGTAACAGCCTTCTATCCACCGACTAACTGGAGATCCTCAGGGACTGTCTCTCGCTCTGCAATATCAGCGCAGGTCATCTTGTCTGCACCATGTTCAACAGGGGGGGAAACTATTGTGCAAATGATCGGAATGGCACCTTCGGTCATTGGAAAAGGCCATCTGATTTGGCCCGTGTTTGGGAAGCGAAGCAACGTGTTTTCCATGAGATGGTGGTAGTCCTGTTTATAGACGAGCCCCCCCCCCCCCAAGATTCCTGGTCTCAGTGAAAATTCTGAAATAATGGGAGGGACTAACCCCTCATTTTCTATCCCCCTCTCTCCCTCCCTCTCTTTCTCACTCTCTTTCCTCCCCTCTTTTTTAAGTCTTGTGTTACAGGGAAAATATGCAAAACATTTTGGAGGCAACAGTGGATTTAGCTGGTGGGAACACTGCGTGACTCCAGCGGCCGGGGCCACAGAGTAAACAGTTTCTTTCTCAAGCCAGAAATAGTTTGGACAGTGAGCGAGAGAAAAGGGAGGACAACACGCCTGTGTTATGGCGCAGTGAGAAAAGAAGCCTGAGGCCTCTTTCTTTCCTTCTCTCTCGCTTTCATTCCCACCCCCACTTTCTTTTTCACTCCCACATCTGAAAATGTTCACACTGGTGGCCTCCCAGTCAGTCCCCACACACACACCAACACCCACACATACCCCTCTCATGTGCAACTTTCCTAAATTATGCCACTGCCACTGGTGAACTGGGTTCACGTCAAAAGTGTTGATTATCTCAATCATATTAGGCGAATAAGACCATCTCTTTAGCATTTAGTTAATAGTGATGTTATTAAGTTGTCAGTGAGCATCAGAGCCATGATGAACACACAGCCTTGGTATGGAAGTGTTTTTGTTTGCCTTAAATTCTGGATGGTGTTTATGTGGACATCAAGGTTGAATAAATAGATATTTTACCATACAGAGAATAACAACATTTATTCAGCACAAACCATCTAGAAATGGTCATTGGAGGTACTTGAAGGTTATTTGGTAGTGTTTCATTTTTGATTGGTGCGTTAGCCTCATGAATGCCCTCCCACTGTGGTCATCTGGTGTGCAGTAATGCTGCGTTAGCCCTCATATAATAAAGCGTTAGCCCCCATATATCGCTAGCCTTTCATTATTGGGAAAGCTGTCCCTCACTCCGGCAGATTACCCATCTGTCTGTCTGTCTGACTGGCCTCTGTCCCTGTAAACTACAGTGGAGTGCACTTATAGCAAAGGTCTTTGTCCCTTCTTAGTATATTAGTGAGGCATAGTTTTCATAATAGTGTACTGTGTAGCTACTATGTTGATGTTTGTGTCCTTATGAACCACTATGAGTTGCAAGGAGACTTTTTGCTTCAGGTGTAATGCACAGATCTGTGTTCCCTGAGATCCGGAGTGACATATAGTGTAGTTTATTGGAGGGCTGAACTGTCTGTCACTGTAGATCGGCAGGGATTGGTCCCCTTGATGGTCCCTTCCCCCAGGTGATGCGTAGTTCCCACCAAAGGTCACAAGATTCGGAGGGAGTGACACTGTATCTCCTAAATATACACAAGCATGGACCCACCAGACCAACCTTCTGACTGAAAGAGGAGACGGTCGCAGAATCTCCTTTTGATGTGACTGGTAAACAAAACTCCACCATTCCCATTGTGTTTTTACCTTCTCTAGTTTTGCCTAAAGTCTTTTTTCATTCATCATTATGTGCAAAAGCTTTTTGATAAGTGAAAAGACTAAGTGAGAATACGTCAGGGTAATTTGAGTTTATGGGAGAAGTTTAACAGGTGGCATAGGGCAAGCTTTGCAACCCAATCCTCCTTCTGTCCCAGTTAAAATAGTTTTGCTATGCAGTATGGGTAACATTTGCTCAAGGTGTCTTGTGACCAGCTGAAGTGCAGTTGAGAAGAGCCCTTAGAAATCTTTCAGCTGACTGTCATTCAGAATCGTACAGGGTTATTTTAATAGTGGATCTATCAACCTCTCTCTCTGAGACAGTGGAGGCCTTCTACAGCTCTAAAATACCTTCAATTCAATGCTCCTCTTTTCTCCACTCTCCTGGACAGATAACTCTTTTTTTTCTCCCTCCCTCCATCTCTCTCACTCACTTCCCAAAATAAGAAGTGTACAAGTGGTCTGAGTCAGTATCAGTGAACAAATTAAATCAAGTGCAGACCTAGACTACAGTCTCTTCTTCTTCTCCCTGTTTTTTTTTCTCCCTGCTCCAAACAAATTTTTTCGCCAGATAGGATCTAAATGAGTTTTCCGGGCGCAGGGATGCTCAGCTGGCCTGATAGATACCATGCGGGGGGGGGGGGGGGCGCGCAACACCCAGAAGTAATCATCCTCCGTGGCAGGAATGTTTAGCCATTAGACCAAGTGTAAATTCCCACAATGAGCTCTGCGCTTATTGACTGGGCCTTGTGCATTATGTGAGGCGTCTTTGCGAAGGGCCATGTGTCTGTGGGGGCTGGGGGGAATGCGACCTGGCACCGACACAGCTTCCTTCCACCGCCTACCCCAGCCAGTGAGAAGTACCCAAGCAGGTCTCTCCGTTCTCTATTCGCGGCTTAGTAGGTGTTTTGGTGGCACGGCCGCATTGTGGCATGACCACGGGAACCTGGGGAACAGCTCTGTTTTGGGGGGGTAGTGGAGGAAGAGCCGGTCGGGGTGGGGGGGGTCTGGCAGCAAATTGGGATATCAGAATCCGTTTTTGCGGCGCAGTCGGAGAGAATCCCTCCGTGCGAGCAGGCTTTGTGGCGCATTGTGAGTGAGAGACAGCAGCGAGCGTCCGGAGGGGGAAATAAAAAGTTTTGTGGGGGAGATTATGGACTCCCGGAGGCTCGGCGATTCACTCTCTGAAAAAGGAGGCCAGCAGGAAGCTGGGCAATCTGGCCGCCAAACCCCCTCTCTCTCGGAGATGTCTCTCGGCACGTTACAAAGCGACCCCAGCAGCCCATCTTGTGTCTAACACGCATTAACTCCCCCAGATTCCACACTCACAACACTGTAGCCTGGTGATCTCCGGTTTGTCTCCCAAGGCTTTGTTCAAGACGCCTTGGTTAAAAATAGGTAGATAACAGATAAAGCCTTCGACAGAGGGAACAGAAAGCCTTCCTTTGTCACTCGGTTTCCCACCTTGAAATATCCCTGTCACATATTAACCTTGTGGCGTGAGGTCTTTGAATAGGGAAGGATTCACAGGAAAAGGAACAGCGGCTTGGCCATCACAATAGCCAAGGCCCCTTTGTCCATGGCAGTATTTGGAGTAAATCTCCTTGTGTAATAAGATTTGAGCTGTTTGCGGACATCTTTAGAAGCGGTTTGCAGTGTAAAAAAACCAGCGGCGTGAGAGGCCACTTAATTTGGGGTGTAAATACCTTCGATTAGCATGGAGGGAATTTGTAGGAGATGGGGGTTGACTTGCTCCCTTTTTTTCTGCCACAAAAAGAGGAGAGGGGTTTGAAATGGCTCTTCTGTTACTTAATTGTGAAACGGGGAGATTAGTGTGAGCACTTCCAACCTTTCACCCTGGACAAAGGAACCATCAGATCTGGTTGCCTAGATACATGGGTTTCACACTGGCCAATTTAGCCGGTCACCAACGCTCGCTACCTGTAGTCTGTGAAAGGATGGAATGGCCTGAGTGTGTGTGTGTCTGTCTGTCTGAGTGATTACACAAACTAACCACAGATCACCTGCCAATCCACTGGACTGATGGCGCAAGGAACAATACAAATTAAGATAACCACCACATCCTCTCCTTGTCCATCATCAAATCATATAAAAGTTAATGTCCCCAGAACAGACATTCATAAGCCAGTTTAGGCTTGGTGAATACTCAAGCTTCAGACCAGCGAGAGCACCACGGCATGCAGAATGTCCATCTCCAGTGCACACCGTGCAATCAAAGTGCACTTAACAGTGTCATATTGATTATGGTGGCTTAACCTCTGTAAATCTCTACTCTGTGTTGGCATTAGGCCCATAGACTCCGTGAGATACAATTAACTGTTCGGCCGCTCATCAAGCCAGATAGGCTTGAGCTTTTGAGTTGTTCTGTGGCATGGAATTCTGGGGATTGCTGTCACTTACAGTATGCTGGAGTTTGTTAAAGTCTGACAGAATTCTGTGTGACGAGGGTCATTCCACATTCTTCTCCTCTGCTCCCCTCACTCAAACTAAATCTGAACAATCCATAGAATCTCACATAAATAATGTGGACTAGATTGTTTAGCTGATCGGTCTGACAGAAACAAAAACTGAAGCAGAAAAAGAGAGGAATGTGAAGGTATTGTACCTCAGAGGAAGGGACTAGTTTTCACTCGATGGCGGCGGATGACAGTGCAAATTGGGAACTCAGGTGGGACCCATTATGCCCATGGAGGGTTCGGTTCTTATCAGTTCAGAACAGGTTTCTGAGGAGCAGAATTGTTTTGATGGTACCTGGTCAGGCCTTTCACAGAAACTCCACAAAAGGAAACGTTGCTAAAGCTAGATAAGGCTATCTCAGAAACTATGTGGTGGGTGGGTAGGTCTGTGTGGGTGAAGTGGTGTTTTTTTCTGTGTCAAGCATGTCAGAAGGGGTATTCCTGTGTTTGGAAATCCAAACTGGCTGGATAAGGTCTTTGTCAATTTGCACAAGTGTTGGTTTTGAGGGGCTTGGCCCTTCTACCTAATTAGCCAGCATTCCTCTCGAATGCTGAACGTTTAATTTGCCATTTTTATCGGTTTGTCTACTTTTAAGCCTTTGATCTGGATTTTTTATTCAATATCTTGTTTGATTCAGTTTCACCTCATGTCACCTCAACTTTTCCTTTTATTTTTACACCTTTATCTACAATCCACAGTATAAGAACAAATAGAGAAAGTGTGATTTACAGTTGAAGTCGGAAGTTGATTTATTATGATTTATTTCAGCTTTTATTTCTTTCATCACATTCCAAGTGGGTCAGAAGTTTACATACACTCAATTAGTATTTGGTAGCATTGCCTTTAAATTGTTTAACTTGGGTCAAATGTTTTGGGTAGCCTTCCACAAGCTTCCCACAATAAGTTGGGTGAATTTTGGCCCATTCCTCCTGACAGAGCTGGTGTAACTGAATCAGTTCTGCCCACAAATTTTGTATAGGATTGAGGTCAGGGCTTTGTGATGGCTACTCCAATACCTTGACTTTGTTGTCCTAAAGCCATTTTGCCACAACTTTGGAAGTGTGCTTGGGGTCATTGTCCATTTGGAAGACCCATTTGCGACCAAGCTTTAACTTCCTGACTGATGTCTTGAGATGTTGCTTCAATATATCCACATCATTTTCCTACTTCATGATGCCATCTATTTTGAACTGCAACCTCCTGCAGCAAAGCACCCCCACAACATGATGCTGCCACCCCTGTGCTTCACGGTGGGATGGTGTTCTTCGGCTTGCAAGCCTCCCCCTTTTTCCTGCAAACATAACGATGGTCATTGGTCAAACAGTTATATTTTTGTTTAATCAGACCAGAGGACATTTCTCCAAAAAGTACAATCTTTGTCCCCATGTGCAGTTGCAAACCGTAGTCTGGCTTTTTTATGGCGGTTTTGAAGCAGTGGTTCTTCCTTGCTAAGCGGCCTTTCAGGTTATGTCGATATAGGACTCGTTTTACTGTGGATATAGATACTTTTGTACCTGTTTCCTCCAGCATCTTCACAAGTTCCTTTGCTGTTGTTCTGGGATTGATTTGCACTTTTCGCAACAAAGTGCGTTCATCTCTAGGAGACAGAACGCATCTCCTTCCTGAGTGGTAGGACGGCTGCATGGTCCCATGGTGTTTATACTTGCGTACTATTGTTTGTACAGATTAACGTGGTACCTTCAGGTGTTTGGAAATTGCTCCCAAGGATGAACCAGACTTGTGGAGGTCTACAATTCTTTTTTCTGAGGTCTTGGCTGATTTCTTTTGATTTTTCCATGATGTCATGCAAAGAGGCACTGAGTTTGAAGGTAGGCCTTGGAATACATCCACAGGTACACCTCCAATTGACTCAAATTATTTAAATTAGCCTATCAGAAACTTCTAAAGCCATGACATCACTTTCGGGACTTTTCCAAGCTGTTTAAAGGCACAGTCAACTTATTGTATGTAAACTTCTGACCTACTGGAATTGTGATACAGTGAATTATAAGTGAAATAATCTGTCTGTAAACAATTGTTGGAAAAATCACTTGTGTCATGCACAAAGTAGATGTCGTTACCGACTTGCCAAAACTATAGTTTGTTAACAAGAAATTTGTGGAGTGGTTGAAAAACGAGTTTTAAAACCTGTTGAGGCCAGGGGGCAGGATCTAATCCCGGTATTGGGATTCATTGTCATGTGACCATGGCGGGGAATTCAAAACTGCAAGAGTAATCATTTCAAATAATCAAATAATCAACTATTTTCCTCCATTTGAAAGATATATCTCCTAAATCTAACCACGCTGTCCGATTTTCAGAGGCATTACGGAGAATGCATAAAGTTAGGTTATGTGAGGAGAGTACATTGACAATAGCTGCGTGTAATGTTTAGCCAATTCAAAGAAGGGCATCAACAGACAGAAAACTAGCTAGAATTATGCACTTACCTTTGACAATCTGCATCAGATGACACTCATAGGACATTATGTTATACAATACATGCATTTTTAGTTCCATCAAGTTCATATTTATATCCAAAAACAGCATTTACAGTCGCGGTGAAATTCAGAATTTTTTTCGGCTCGAATGCTCCCAGTGAATCCAGCATTACAAATCACGGAATTACTATTCGAAAACATTGGTAAATTATAATATTGTCATTCAAAGAATAATATATTATCATCTCGTAATTGCTACCGAATGGCCAGATCTCAAAATAACTTTACTGGGAAATCACATTTTGCATAAACTGGGTACTATGCTAACAACAATAAGCTATATGCTAAGCTAAGCTATACCGTTAGCATTAGCATCATCTAATATCGATAATAACATTCTAAATATCCCCTTACCTTTGATTATCTCCATCAGAAGGCGCTGCCAGAGATCCCAGGTCCAGAACAAATGTGGTTTCTTTTGACAAAGTTCATAATTTATGTCCAAATAGTTAGCGTTCAGTAGGCTCCCACAAAATGAGGTGGGCAGTGTAAAGTCACGTCGAAAAGCTAAAGAAAACCTAGTAAATAATCTATTTACGTTTGTTTAAACATGTCAAACGTTGTTTAGCATTAATCTTTTGGTCCATTTTTAACGTGAAACATCAGTAAACATCAGTAATATTTTCACACAACCTATCAAGTGTCTAGAATAAACGATAATGACAAAGACACTCTTCTCAGATTCATGCGCAGGCGCAAAAAATGAAGTGATGACGTGTCAACTTGTAAGCTTTCTAATTCGGTCTGTATTCATGACAGATGCTTCCAACAACTTTCTAAAGATCGTTGACATCTAGTGGAAGCAGTAGGAGTTGCGAACTGAATCCTTTCTCACTGTGGTATCTTTAAAACAATGACACTAAATAGTACAGTCACAAAATTCTCATTTTTTTTAATCTATTTTTCACAGGTTTTTGCCTGCAATATGAGTTTTGTTATACTTACAGACACCATTCAAACTGTTTTAGAAAATTCAGAGTGTTTTCTATCCAAACCTAAACAATAATATGCATATTCTAGCTTCTGAGTTGGTGTAGGAGGCAGTTAAAAATGCGCACATATTTTTTTCCAAAATTCTCAATACTGCCCCCTGGCCTCAACAGGTTTTAATGACTCCCACATTAAATGTTTATATACTTCCGACTTCCACTGTATTTAAAAAATGTACTTTAAGACTGTTTGAAAGACTTTCTCTGGGAACTTTGGCTATTAGTACGTTGTTTTTTTTACCTCCCGCTTTGTGCTGCATGTGTCAATGTGTAGTTCATACATGCCTAATCTATGAGTGGAATTCCTTTCTAATATCCACGTCATCCCTAGTTAGAAAGTGACTGTTTACTGTACTGGAAGTAAATTTCCCCTATATTTCCCTCCCATGTGGGCCAGCCTCCTAGCAATTAGAGTTCTAGCCAATGAGCTTTAGCTCCTTTCCATTTGAGTGACAGCTAGCAAGATGCACACACAGCAGAGCGAGCGAGCAGTGACTTGGTGCACATATCTGCACTGTAGTATACAATTTTTGGGGACCGCTTTTGGCTTGTGAGCGCTACTTTCAGAACTACTGGCTAAAAAGTATACTAAATTACCAGAGGATCTCTTTTAAGTTAGTTGGGTTAATTGAATTGGTTTAGTGTAATTCTGGTCCGTCTTGTTTGGTCAGTTTCTCTTGGGTAATTAGAATGTTTTAGTTAGTGGCTAACTGTGTTTAGGTTAATTTCTAGACTGTAAATGCCTGTTGGTGTGTCCATTCTGGCCCCAACTGAACCTCCAGGAGGGTGGTGGGGACCGCCCTCCCATAGCCCAGTGTCCATTTACAGTCCAACCACACGGCCCGCTGACCACTGCTCCTAGAATGTGATTGATTAGGTGGTATTTGGGTCATTGAGGACCTTTCAGCAGCTTAGGGATCAAGGGTCATCTCCTCTGCAAATCTGCTTCCTTTTGTACAGTGGAGCACCAGAATAGAAGCCTTACAAAAAGTATTTTTTTCTCCCTCTTCTGTTTCTTCATCTTCACACTGGGAAAATGAGGGAGGGGGGAACATCAATCTAATGTTTTGCTCTCCCAATCTCTTCTTAAATCACTCTTAAACTGAGCGCCTTGGTCTTATTCAGAAGGTGGTTTTCTTTTACGGTATTGACAGAAAATCTATTAAACAAAGTGTGGATTTTAGTGCAGATTAGGGGGCCGTAAAATGTGTTTATTAACGTTTCCTCAGGGTAATTTTTTAAAATAATGGAGCACAAACTCTTATTTGAAGATTTAAATAGATCTAAGCAGCAATGAATGAATGTACACTCTCAGATATTGAGCCTTAATCTTTGTGTATAGATTAATCTTTTCTGAGAAGAGTTGACACAACATTTACAAACAAAGTTTGTGATTTTCCAATAGTCCAATTTATTTCATGCTTTAGAGAAGAAAGCGGAATTGGTTTGGCAATATGCTGTCTTAACACAAGTGGAGGGAAGAGGCCTAGCCATGTAATCCTTTGATGTGCTGTCAGTCGAGGCTCAAGATGATGGTACGATTCAGAAAATTTGCCAATCCATGGTCCTCAGGGGCCAGTCGTTGTGGTCACAGGACCTGGATTATACCTTAACCCAGACTAGGGCCCGGGGGACAGGTGAAAGGGGGGTAGGAGTCCTAACAAAAAAGGATGCAGAAGAAATATCAGCGTCCTCAGAAGCACGAGATTGAACTTAACTCAACTTTCTAGAGTTTTCCCTGTTAACACTATCAGCGTTTCCCTTTACTGTGGGAATTGTCATCGAATCAGCGCAATATTATCCCCTTTCAATGCAACTTACCAAAACGAACTACGTAAGACATTTTGTTGGAGGCAGAACTCATCTGAGTAGGATTATATTGCATTGACAGGCAAGACTCAGGCCCATACACAAGACATAATCAATCAGAGCTGCAGTAGGCCTATATGCAAATAAACCATTACCATATATGGATTTGTGTCATTCATTTTGACCTGGACTGTTTTACAGTATGAATGGTCAC
Organism: Salmo trutta; assembly: GCF_901001165.1. Lineage (NCBI taxonomy): Eukaryota > Metazoa > Chordata > Actinopteri > Salmoniformes > Salmonidae > Salmo > Salmo trutta. Next base: position 24,961,200 of record NC_042975.1, read on the forward strand.
AATTATTATGTGCATGTTTTGAGATCAAAGCTAGAGCTGCATGTAGCCACGTGTGCACATTTGGTCATATTCTTTGCTAGTTAGTGAGTTATTAACTGAGTTATAGCTAATTTGTAGTCATAAATGGGGGAGTGATTGATTCCTACAAGAGCACAAAACGTGAATATTTCTAGCCATCTTGGAAAAACAAGTCAGGAGCTTTTTTTATGTCTTAAAGGGACAGTGTTGTATTTTGAGACAGAATAAGCTAAGAAGCCAATAGGCAGAGGGTAGCATAATTTGTCTGATTCTCTGTGATAATGGTATGGGAATAATAATGCATTTTATTTTCTAAAGTGGTTTCTTCCATCAAACAACAAAATGTTCAGTCAACTCCTTGTCTGAAGGATGAGTGTGTAAACAGGTTCATCTTTTCACATTATTCTACAGTGGTCCCTGCAGCGTACGCTCAAACCGGTTTGATTAGAATGCTTATTTAGAACGTCCAGTTTCGATTACATTTACATTTACGTCATTTAGCAGACGCTCTTATCCAGAGCGACTTACAAATTGGTGCATTCACCTTATGATATCCAGTGGAACAACCACTTTACAATAGTACATCTATATCTTTTTTGGGCGGGGTTAGAAGGATTACTTTATCCTATCCCAGGTATTCCTTAAAGAGGTGGGGTTTCAGGTGTCTACGGTAGGTGGTGATTGACTCCGCTGTCCTGGCGTCGTGAGGGAGCTTGTTCCACCATTGGGGTGCCAGAGCACGAACAGTTTTGACTGGGCTGAGTGTGAACTGTGCTTCCGCAGAGGTAGGGGGGCCAGCAGGCCAGAGGTGGATGAACGCAGTGCCCTTGTTTGGGTGTAGCTTCTGATCAGGCCTGAAGGTACGGAGGTGCCGTTCCCCTCACAGCTCCGTAGGCAAGCACCATGGTCTTGTAGCAGATGCGAGCTTCAACTGGAAGCCAGTGGAGTGTGCGGAGGAGCGGGGTGACGTGAGAGAACTTGGGAAGGTTGAACACCAGACGGGCTGCGGCGTTCTGGATGAATTGTAGGGGTTTAATGGCACAGGCAGGGAGCCCCGCCAACAGGGAGTTGCAGTAATCCAGACGGGAGATGACAAGTGCCTGGATTAGGACCTGCGCCGCTTCCTGTGTAAGGCAGGGTCGTACTCTGCGAATGTTGTATAGCATGAACCTACAGGATCGGGTCACCGCCTTGATGTTAGCGGAGAACGACAGGGTGTTGTCCAGGGTCACGCCGAGGCTCTTAGCACTCTGTGAGGAGGACACAATGGAGTTGTCCACCGTGATGGCGAGATCATGGAAAGGTCAGTCCTTCCCCGGGAGGAAGAGCACCTCCGTCTTGCCGAGGTTCAGCTTGAGGTGGTGATCCATCATCCACACTGATATGTCTGCCAGACATGCAGAGATGCGATTCGCCACCTGGTCATCAGAAGGGGGAAAGGAGAAGATTAATTGTGTGTCGTCTGCGTAGCAATGATAGGAGAGACCATGTGAGGATTTGACAGAGCCAAGTGACTTGGTGTATTGCGAGAATAGGAGAGGGCCTAGAACTGAGCCCTGGGGGGCACCAGTGGTGAGAGCACGTGGTGCGGAGACGGATTCTCGCCACGCCACCTGGTAGGAGCGACCTGTCAGGTAGGACGCAATCCAAGAGTGAGCCGCGCCGGAGATACCCAACTCGGAGAGGGTGGAGAGGAGGATCTGATGGTTCACAGTATCAAAGGCAGCAGATAGGTCTAGAAGGATGAGAGCAGAGGAGAGAGAGTTAGCTTTAGCAGTGCGGAGAGCCTCCGTGACACAGAGAAGAGCAGTCTCAGTTGAATGACCAGCCTTGAAACCTGACTGATTTGGATCGAGAAGGTCATTCTGAGAGAGATAGCAGGAGAGCTGGCCAAGGACGGCACGTTCAAGAGTTTTGGAGAGAAAAGAAAGAAGGGATACTGGTCTGTAGTTGTTGACATCGGAGGGATCGAGTGTAGGTTTTTTGAGAAGGGGTGCAACTCTCGCTCTCTTGAAGACAGAAGGGACGTAGCCAGCGGTCAAGGATGAGTTGATGAGTGAGGTAAGGGACAAGGTCTCCGGAAATGGTCTGGAGAAGAGAGGAGGGGATAGGGTCAAGCGGGCAGGTTGTTGGGCGGCCGGCCGTCACAAGACGCAAGATTTCATCTGGAGAGAGAGGGGAGAAAGAGGTCAAAGCATAGGGTAGGGCAATGTGAGCAGGACCAGCGGTGTCTTTTGACTTAACAAACGAGGATCGGATGTCGTCGACCTTCTTTTCAAAATGGTTGACGAAGTCATCCGCAGAGAGGGGGGAGGGGGAGGAGGATTCAGGAGGGAGGAGAAGGTGGCAAAGAGCTTCCTAGGGTTAGAGGCAGATGCTTGGAAGTTAGAGTGGTAGAAAGTGGCTTTAGCAGCAGAAACAGAGGAGGAAAATGTAGAGAGGAGGGAGTGAAAAGATGCCAGGTCCGCAGGGAGGCTAGTTTTCCTCCATTTCCGCTCGGCTGCCTGGAGCGTTCTGTGAGCTCGCAATGAGTCGTCAAACCACGGAGCAGGAGGGGAGGACCGAGCCGGTCGGGAGGATAGGGGACTTAGAGAGTCAAAGGATGCAGAAAGGGAGGAGAGGAGGGTTGACGAGGCAGAATCAGGAGACTGGTTGGAGAAGGATTGAGCAGAGGGAAGAGAGGATAGGATGGAAGAGGAGAGAGTAGCAGGAGAGAGAGAGCAAAGGTTGCGACGGCGCAATACCATCTGAGTAGGGGCAGAGTGAGTAGTGTTGGAGGAGAGCGAGAGGGAAAAGGATACAAGGTAGTGATCGGAGACTTGGAGGGGAGTTGCAGTGAGATTAGTAGAAGAACAGCATCTAGTGAAGATGAGATCAAGCGTATTGCCTGCCTTGTTAGTAGGGGGGAGGGTGAGGTCAAAAGAGGAGAGGAGTGGAAAGAAGGAGGCAGAGAGAAATTAGTCAAAGGTAGACGAGGGAGGTTAAAGTCACCCAGAACTGTGAAGGGTGAGCCATCCTCGGGAAAGGAACTTATCAAGGCGTCAAGCTCATTGATGAACTCTCCAAGGGAACCTGGAGGGCGATAAATGGTAAGGATGTTAACCTCTTGGCGTTCCCCTAAGATAGGGGGCGCTACAGCGATTTAAAAAAAAAAATTCGTGCCCATTTTAAACGGCCTCCTACTCAAACTCAGAAGCTAGGATATGCATATAATTAATACTTGTGGATAGAAAACACCCTAAAGTTTCTAAAACTGTTTGAATGGTGTCTGTGAGTATAACAGAACTCATATGGCAGTCAAAACCCCGAGACCGATCGTAACAGGATGTGGAATTCTGAATTGTGGACTCAACTTCACATCTTTGCCTGTAATTCACACAGTGAGCAATGGTTCATTGAGCACTTCCTATTGCTTCCACTAGATGTCCCCAGTCTTTACAAAGTGGTTTGAGTCTCCTACTGTTAAAACTGAATGAATGAGACGCTGTTGAGATTGGTCACATGAGGAGGGCCATCACCATTATGACGCCGGCGGCCCTGGCTTCCCTCCCCTTTCGAAACGTTTTGAAACACAATGCAATCGTCCCCCTCGAATCTTATTGGCTCTCTTTTTGAAAAAGGCCCTGAAGATTTATGTTATACAACGTTTGACATGTTTGAACGAACCTAAATGGAAAAAAATGCATTTTCTCGAAATAGCTGTCCCGCGGCCGACGGAGCATTTGGATCAGCCTTCAGACGCGCTAACAAGAACAAGCTCTTGGAACATAAAGGAGTAATTTTTTCGAACGAAAATACATTTGTTGTGGACCTGGGATGCCTGGAAGTGCTTTCTGATAAAGACAACCAAAGGTAAGGGATTATTGACAATAGTATACAAGACTAGATGTGATATGCGATTGTTCCAAGATGGCGCAGACCTATATTTACTAGGTAATTGTCTGAGTATCGCATCCCCTTTTATCGCAAAGTGTGATTACCCAGTAAAGTTATTTTTAAATCTGGCATTACAGGTGCTTTCAAGAGATATTCATCTATAAATCTTAGAATGACAATATTACATTTTAAAAATGTTTTCGAATAGTAATTTAGTAAATTGTAGCACTGTTTCACCGGATGCATTTGAGGGAAAATAGTTAGTCAACGTTACGTGCCGATGTAAAATGCTGTTTTTATATATAAATATGAACTTTATCGAACAAAAGAATGCATGCATTGTGTAACATAATGTCCTAGGTGTGTCATCTGATGAAGTTTGTAAAAGGTTAGTGCTGCATTTAGCTGTTTTTTGGTTATTTGTGATGCATGTGGTTGGTTGGAAAATGGCTATGTGGCTACTTTTACGATATACTCCTCCAACATAATCTAATGTTTTGCTTTTGCTGTCAAGCCTTTTTGAAATCGGACAACGTGGTTCGATTCAGGAGAGGTGTATCTATAAAACGATATAATTTGAAAAAAAAATTGAAAAAAATGTTGTTATGCTAATGGCGATAGGATTTTTCGCATACGGGACGGAGGCCGCACAGGGGTTAAGCTTGAATGGGCTAGTGATTGTGACAGCATGGAATTCAAAGGAGGAGATAGACAGATGGGTCAGGGAGAAAGAGAGAATGTCCACTTGGGAGAGATGAGGATTCCAGTGCCACCACCCCGCTGACCAGATGCTCTCGGGGTGTGCGAGAACACGTGGTCAGATGAGGAGAGAGCAGTAGGAGTGGCAGTGTTTTCTGTGGTAATCCATGTTTCCGTCAGCGCCAAGAAGTTGAGGGACTGGAGGGTAGCATAGGCTGAGATGAACTCTGCCTTGTTGGCCGCAGACCGGCAGTTCCAGAGGCTGCCGGAGACCTGGAACTCCACGTGGGTCGTGCGCGCTGGGACCACCAGGTTAGAGTGGCAACGGCCACGTGATGTGAAGCGTTTGTATGGCCTGTGCAGAGAGTGCGATTGACGCAACAATCAGCATTTGAGCTGGCCACACTGTTTTTTCACAAACATTTTGCACAAACACGGTCCTTACAAAGTTATGTCCTGAATGTGACCAGTTTATTTTTGGATGCAATGTTTAGAAATTCACAGAAGTAGCAACAGCGTACACAATTATCCAAACCGGAAAATGTAAGCTACATTAGCCATAGCGCTAACTGAGAAAATATTGACCTAACACAATCTGTCATAACTCTCAACTGACAAAACCACAATATGAATTAGCTAATAACAATTACTATTTACAAATCATCACATCATGGGTGAGCTCAACATTGATCGAAATAATTGAGTAAAGCACTTTATAGAAATCGAAAGTAATTTGATAATGGGTAGTTTGTGGGTGCCGCCATGTTTGTTTTTCGCGTCAACCAAAGATAAGAAGAGGAGACAAGATGAGTTTGGTCTGTTTGCAGTATGCATGTTGAAGGGGGTGTGTCGTTTACGATCATTCACTTCCCTTCATTCTCTTCGGGAAGTTTACCTGAAAGATGAGTGAACCATTCCTTCACCTCGTTATAACATCTTTGGTCTGACAGACATTTATTTGACACACAGAATGCATTGTGTAATGTCAACAAACATGGTGCCACACATAGCTGGCAAATAGCTTAGATCATTATAATCAGTACAACCCTCCAAAAAGTTTTTTTACACACATCATAGGTGTCCATTACAATCTATGCAATAATCGGAATACATTATTTGTCACCAGTACGTGAAAAAGTGAATAAAACTGTAAATACATTATGATCCATCCATCCATCCATACATACATATTACATGCTACAGTAGAAATGACAACACAATATACAGAAAATAAGGCACTTACTTTGATAGGAACGCACTTATGTCCAAGTTATAATTTTTAAGGAAAACAACAATGGAAGCAATGTGAGCGCCAGCCAGAAAATGTGGCAGTTCGTGCAAGACTGTGCAAATGTCTGCATACTTGATGTGCGGAAAAAATGGGTAAGGGCTCTCGAAGAGGGAAGTTTGTCCGGCTCAGTAAAGCATCAAACATAAAAAGTCCGCAACACTGAAATGGGCTACTTCTATGTGAATTAATGAGGAGGCGGAACACACCTCAATTCAAACTGTTGTTATAAAATACAACTTGTTAAAAAAGAATTTGAAATTGCCAAGTTGAAACAGCCTATAGATAATTAGCGGGCAGCGTGTGTTAACTGTCCTGTTGCGTAACAAACACATTTTGGAACAGTGAGTGCCTTCTGACATTATGTGCATAAAACAACTCACGCTGGGGTGACTGTTAGATATTTGGAACTCTCGTATGAAAAGGTTAATGTCAAGCCCTGCATGTTTTTTCAAAAGTCTCATTGAATGTAGGCATACTTTAAACACCATACATTGGCTGCTACTGTAGGCTGAATGATAGAACAGCTAATTCCATGTTAAAATGTTATGTGATACATTTTCGCTATTGTCTTTTATGGTAGGCCTACATTATGATCAAATAGGCACAGTAGCCTACTTGGCCACTGTTAAAAGAGCAAGTTAAAGCGGGTATAGCCTCAGTGTTCACAGGAAACCCGTGCCGGAAGTTGAACCCGTGCCGGAAGTTGAACCCGTGCCGGAAGTTGAACCCGTACCGGAAGTTGACCTGAAATTTGCACAGTGGCAACATTTTTTGGAGGGAACATTGGTTGGGTTCCCTTGTTAGTGAACGATTAGGTAGGTGTTCAGTTACTAAAAAGTATATCCTTGCTAAGATTGTTGTATATTGAATATTTTGCAGTTAATTGACATGCATGTGTACTTAATCCTTGTTGGAAGTAGTTACTTGGAAAAGTAATATATTGTAACTTTTTGGGCGACCCTGTCACGACTTCCGCCGAAGTCGGCTCCTCTCCTTGTTCGGGCGGCGTTCGGCGGCCGACGTCACCGGCTTTCTAGCCATCGCCGCTCCATTTTTCATTTATCCATTTGTTTTGTCTTGTTCCCTGCACACCTGGTTTTCATTCCCCAATTACACTGCATGTGTATTTTTTTTAACATAATTATTGTGACTGTTTGCGAGTTTGGAACTTTTGCCAATTGGCTGGAGGTTTTGACGCAGTGGCGTCTGTCTGTTGGTTTCTCCTGCCTCAATAAAGTGTGCGCCTGTTCACAACTCTTTGCTCTCCTGCACCTGACTCCGCTACCAGTACGCACACCATTGACAGACCTGACAAAATTCACATAGAAATGTGAGTTATGGAGCTGTCATTCTCATTGAAAGCAAGTCTAAGAAGTGGTAGATCTGTTCTATGTGTGCCATTTCTATGCTTCCCTTAAGTTTATTTTTTTGCATCTTTTAGTTTCGGTTTTGTACACCAGCCTCAAACAAGCTGAAAATACAATATTTTTGCTTATTGGAAAGATATTTCACAGCGGTTTAGATAGTACAATGATTCTCTACATTTGCTTGATTTGTTACATGAACTGATATTCGGCAAACTTAGAATTTTAGCAATCAGGAAATGGCGGAGAGATTTCTACATATTACACCTTTAACCATATTACTTTATGTGGAAGGTAGTGTGTTATATTTCAGCAAATAAGGCACCTCGGGGGTGTGGTATATGGCCAATATACCACAGCTAAGGGCTGTTCTTATGCATGACGTGTCTGCATACAGCCATTAGCCATGGTATATTGGCCATATACCACAAACCCCCGAGGTGCCTTATTGTTATTATAAACTTGTTGCCAACGTAATTAAAACAGTAAAAAGTTGTATTTTGTCATACTTGTGGTATATGGTAGAGTGGCCAGACGGAAGCCACTCCTCAGTAAAAGGCACATGACAGCCCGCTTGGAGTTTGCCAAAAGACACCTAAAGGACTCAGACCATGAGAAACAAGATTTCTGGTCAGATGAAATCAAGATTCTCTTTGGCCTGAATGCCAAGCGTCACGTCTGGAGGAAGCCTGGCACCATCCCTAATGTGAAGCATGCTGTAGGGATGTTTTTCAGCAGCAGGGACTGGGAGACTGGTCAGGATCAGGGAAAAGATGAACGGAGCAAAGTACAGAGAGATCCTTGATGAAAACCTGCTCCAGAGCGCTCAGGACCTCAGACTGGGACGAAGGTTCAACCCTAAGCACACACCCAAAACAACGCAGGAGTGGCTTCGGGACAAGTCTGAATGTCCTTGAGTGGTCCAGCCAGAGCCCGGACTTGAACCTGATCTCTGGAGAGACCTGAAAAAAGCTGTGCAGCTACGCTCCCCATCCAACCTGACAGAGCTTGAGAGGATCTGCAGAGAAGAATGGGAGAAACTCCCCAAATACAGGTGTGCCAAGCTTGTAGCATCACACCCAAGAAGACACGAGCTTGTAGTCACTGCCAAAGGTGCTTCAACAAAGTACTGAGTAAAGGGTCTGAATACATATTTTTGCAAAAAAATATGAAAACCTGTTTTTGCTTTGTCTTTATGGGGTATTGTGTTTAGATTGATGAGGAATAAAACCAATTTAATACATTTTTGAATAAGGCTGTAACGTAACAAAATGTGGAAAAAGTCAAGGGGTCTGAATACTTTCCGAATGCACAGTATATCCAAGCAGACCTACAAAGTTTGGGGCTGCTTGCAAACTCCTTGAAAAGTCTGGCGATTTATAGCAGCTACTCTGGCCAAGCGATAGCAGGCTCTCTCCTCTCCACACTGTAATTTCCTGGGGTCTGTCAGGCTGATATACTGGCCGCTGGGAGAGAAGACTGCCAGCTGCAGGGGGAGGCAGGAGATAGAGGGGAGACCCACACTGTGGTCGTCTGAGTGGACTCTCAAAGTAGCACTGACTGACTGTGACTGTACATAGCGAGATACTGTAGCATTTCACTAAGAGGTGTCGGAGGATGGAGAGACAAACGTCAGAGCGACAGGTTTGGTGGTTGAGTCGGAGAAATAACAATGTGTGATGGGGCCACGCTCCAAAAGATGCATAAAGCTTACTTCATGTTTATTTCATTTTTTTTACTGCAGGGGTAGCGTACACACGTTTTGCGCTTGCAGCCTTCTTCAGTGTGTAGGTACAAATCTTTTTCATTCAAAACAGCATTTGTAGGGAACACAAACAATGAGCAGCAGGTGCTTCTAATCAGGGTTGAGTCACTGTGAAAACCCTAAATGAATTTATGTCATAACTGCTGTAAACATCTCTGAGGTTGGGCTTTGAGCTATGTCACCTATATCTCTGTCTGAATGATGTTTCCAATACAAGGCAGATTCAATTATCCCCATTCCTCCTCTTTATGTTTTGAGGCTTCGGCAGAGTAGTAACTCTCATTCATTGACTGGGGTAATCTGGTCTTTTCCTGTTCCCTGAGTGACTTTTTGTGCAACACAACCAGCTCAGGAGCCCCCACCCTAAACCTACTTTCTATAATCTTCAGGCACTGATCCGTATCTTAATTGTACACATTACAGCTGTAGTAAAGTTGAAACATTCAAAACAAGAGGATTTCTGGGGCCTGTTCCCACTTGGTGAGGTCATTTGAGGACTTCCCCCTGACTGCGCTAGCTTCACTTGTGGAGCCGAGTGTTGAGACATTGAGAACACTGTGGGGTGGTTGTCAGAAGAGCTCCCCCTGGTGTTCAGAGGCAGTTAGGTGAACTACACACACAGCCAGTTATGCACTGTATAATGGCCATAGGGTATTCTTTCTGACCAGTCTCTTTCCTTTTAGCAAGTTTTTCTGTGCTTTTTTTTTTTACATTTTATTTACAAATTACTTCATTGTAAAAAAAAAAAAGAATTGCGGCTATCATTACCGTTAGATTATTATTTCCCACTAATCTCCCTCTCATAATAGTCCTGCAGGACCAATTTCTTTTTTACGAATTTCCATCCCGTAGCACATATCTATGACTCATCGGAGGACACGGTATTTGGAATTCATTTATTGTGCGTTTTATTGTGTGCACTATTAGTCTGCATTCAGACTTGCAATAGGCATTATTAGAAGTCCATGGTCCTTTATATATGTCATCTGTCTAAGGGTATAGGCAATGAATGAGGATTACATACAAGGTTACTCAGGAACCGCCCCTCTAAACTCTAGGCCTACGATGGTGTTATCAGTTCTAGATTACCATACTTGTTGCTCATTTTGATACGAAACTATGACTATGTTCTTGACAGGGTCTCTTTGCCTCACCGAGTCTCTCGATTCACTTTGATATCCCTTTGAAACATGCCTCTCTACTCTGGGCTGCCAGACGCTCTGCGCTGCAAATGACTAATTGAACTACCTTTGAATGCGAAGTCGACTGCCTTGTAACTTCACAGCGAAGAGAAGATCTTAATCGGCCATAATACCATTTCTGATAGGATCTGGCTGGCAATATTGATTTTAAAGTGCACTTCCAACAAGCCGATGTTTGTCAGTTCACACTGCGCATGATAATTCCTGTCTATTAGGCAGCCCATTGAGAAACTTCTGGGTACGATGGGTAAGTTGGTAGACTAGATGGGCTGGGATCCTTGCCTGTTCACATTGTCTTGATAGGCAGGAGGCATGGATGTCCGTCTCGCGCACGCACACAGTGAGACTAATGCCTCTGGACATTTGTTGGTTTGTCTCCAACATAATTACCATTACTTGCCATTCAAGGTGTGAAGGTTCTCCTTGAATTCCTTCTAAATCACAGCTGAATGCAACAATAACAACTTATCGTCCTTTTTTAATAGACAAAGAAAAACTTTCCTCAAAAACAATCTGATGCTCAACTCACAATAACTGAGATTCTTACTTCTAATCAGTCATCAAGTTGATATGAAATTAAATCAAATTGATATTCCTTTTCCATAGCCATATTTAACATTATACCAACATCGGCAGGCTTATTAAATCTTGTTAGTGTCCTCTCCAATATTTGTTTCGCCCAAAATTGAGTGTCATAACTCATGTTTTTGGAGTGAGCGTGTAATAGAAAAAACCAACAGAACCTGAAGGTCAAAGCGACCTAGCTTGCGGAGGCTGTGTTATTGTATTGTGCTTCAGTTACGTGATTAAGACATAGCAACGACAAGGCTATGTGATTACACGTTAAAACCTACAGTAGAAGGCCAAGTATAGTCAGACTTGTTCTAGTTCCAGTTATACAAAGATCTCGTCAGTCACTACGAGATCAAATTCTCGCCAGACCGTCGTCACTCATGCTGTAAGCCTGTGCTGATTTGAGATAGATGGTTGTAGATGAGATGTTTGATTGTGACTTCTGTTTTCGATGAATTCCCCGCGTGTTGTCAGACTGACAGGTGTTATCTCCCAGGGATAGACGACGATGAGTGTCTCCTCTAATATGAAGAAATACATTCATTAGATTACACACACATTAAATGAGTGAATCATAAACTGACTGTGTGTGCTGCTTCTTTTGAGTCCCTCAAAGCATATTGATCTCTATATAATGTACACACATCATCTTTGAAAGCCTTGCGCTCCGCCTCCACTGCCTCTTCTCCAGCTTTGTCCAATAACGCCAAATGTATTTCTGAGAAGAATGAATACATTCACAACATCCTGGCAAACCCACTTCAATTATTTTGTTTTCCATCAACCATTTCAACGTGTGAGTGCATGTGTATAGGCTTCGCGCGTGCACACACACACACACACACACACACACGTGTGGCTTTGTGTGTGTGAGAGAGCGAGCAACTGGTCTTCTGTGGCCGCCAAGAGCCAACCCAAATCAATTTCCTTTCTAATCGAATTAAAAGGTTGGACAGATTGAGGTGGACTGCTGTATTAGCTCTTCAAAAGCGCTCCCCCCCTCCAACTACCCCCCCCCCCCCTCCCAGGCTTCCCCAACTACCCCCCAGGACCCCTCAACTACCCCCCTCCTCCAGGGCCCTCTTCCCCGATTCTGCAGCTTGAGTGACACTCGGCTGGTCTAAAAATACTTTTTGAGCGTTGTGCCGTTTGCTGTTTGGCTTCAAGGTCAGGGCCGGACCACTCTCCAAATCAACATGTTTCAGAGATCATTAGCAAAATGGCCCCCAACCTAATTGAGACGGTCAACCTTCTGTCAACCATTAGGAGAGACAGGGCAGTGGCTCGGACCAGTGCATTTCTTTCTCTCTCTCTCTCTCTCTCTCTCGTGTCTGTCCTGTCTGTGTCTGTCCTGTCTGTGTCTGTCCTGTCTGTCTGTCCTGTCCGTCTGTCCGTCTCTGTGTCTTTTAACTGCAGTCTTGTGCAGCTAGCAAACAAAACAAAATTGATCCTCGTATTTTACATTTTATTCAGTTGTTTACACCGGAAAAACAGAACAGTGTAGCACTATAATGTCAAGGGCTCCCAATTTCTGGAAGACACGTTGATTACTGTTCATTTTTCTATTTAGAAATGTTGTGGTTATGTAGGCGCAGCCTTCACTTGGGCTCAACAGTTGATCTCGAAATGGCATTCATTCCCTGGGCCGCGAGGTTGGAAATGTACATCGCCCTTAACCCAAAATGCCAACAAAAGGGATACTTGTACTGTAACACCCTCAGACTTCTGCTCTGCCCCCCATTTCCTCTAACAGCCCCACAAAGGCCTACATTAAGCTGGGGTGAAGCATGCAAGACCCATTATACCTAAAACCTTTATAGTTAGGAGTCATTTGGCCATGCTTCTGCCATCGCATTCAGATTTGATTAACTTGACGTTTTTTCTTATTTGCAGCAATCTCCCTCCCTCCCACACCAACTCAACACCACCCTAACCCCCTCCCCCACCAACTCAACACCACCCTAACCCCCTCCCACACCAACTCATCACCACCCTAACCCCCTCCCACACCAACTCATCACCACCCTAACCCCCTCCCCCACCAACTCAACACCACCCTAACCCCCTCCCACACCAACTCAACACCACCCTAACCCCCTCCCACACCAACTCAACACCACCCTAGCCCCCTCCCCCACCAACTCAACACCACCCTAACCCCCTCCCCCACCAACTCAACACCACCCTAGCCCCCTCCCCCACCAACTCAACACCACCCTAGCCCCCTCCCCCACCAACTCAACACCACCCTAGCCCCCTCCCCCACCAACTCAACACCACCCTAGCCCCCTCCCCCACCAACTCAATACCACCCTAACCCCCTCCCCCACCAACTCAACACCACCCTAGCCCCCTCCCCCACCAACTCAACACCACCCTAGCCCCCTCCCCCACCAACTCAACACCACCCTAGCCCCCTCCCCCACCAACTCAACACCACCCTAGCCCCCTCCCCCACCAACTCAACACCACCCTAACCCCCTCCCCCACCAACTCAACACCACCCTAGCCCCCTCCCCCACCAACTCAACACCACCCTAGCCCCCTCCCCCACCAACTCAACACCACCCTAGCCCCCTCCCCCACCAACTCAACACCACCCTAGCCCCCTCCCCCACCAACTCAACACCACCCTAACCCCCTCCCCCACCAACTCAACACCACCCTAACCCCCTCCCCCACCAACTCAACACCACCCTAACCCCCTCCCCCACCAACTCAACACCACCCTAACCCCCTCCCCCACCAACTCAACACCACCCTAACCCCCTCCCCCACCAACTCAACACCACCCTAGCCCCCTCCCATCCAAAACCCCAGTTTTTGTAGCCGTGCAGCTTTAGTCCTCTTTTCGTTAGTTTCCCCTGCGTCTCAGAAAACAAAACAAACTCCATTCCTGTCAGATGGGACTAGAAGTTGAAGGGGGAGAACTGGGGGTAGAGTTTGAGGGAGGGAGAGGGGTGACAGTAGAAAGGCGCTGAAAGCCTTTTGTCCACTGGGAAAGACCATGTCGGCACTGAGTGAGAGAAAGAGAGAGAGAGGGGAGGGAGGGATAAAGTAAGGGGGGCCTAGCTCCAGTCATTTGGCCACAGCAAAAGACCAAAAGTGTAAAGATCAGGGACGTAAGAGGTCAAGCCTAAGAGCCTATGACCTATGACTCGTTCAGAGCCCTGGACACATTATCTGTCCACTGTCCAGATGGCCACTGGGAATAAATCATGGCAAGATGCAGAGTGAATTCCAATGCAGGGGGGGGTTGCTCTGTTCTGCTCCCAGCCAGATTATCAACCAGTCAGACCAAGGGAAAAGAAGCAATAGGAATGTTTTTTTCTGCACTTTAAGCGTGTTAATGACTACAGCACAGCCAGCCACAGTAATGCCCAACAGAGACCAACAGAGGGGGGGGGGGGGGGGGTTTAGTCCCCCAACCCTTCATTTGTATGGATTACAGCTAAATCTCTCACTGTGCGGTGATGGGGTAGTGGAGAAAGGTGAACCACTGATTGGTTGTGAAGTTACTGGCCTATGTACAAATTCACTACATGGGGCTGAAAGTGGAGGAAATAGTTGGTTGGAGAAGTAGTAGAATTCAGTGGCGACCCACCTGTTTTGAGCCCCACCTGTTTAGCTATGAAAAAAAATAAGATTATTATTTTGGCATAAGTACGTGTCACATATCAGTTTGCAAACAATGTCAAAAATAATAGAGTTAATAAAGCCATAAATATGGGACAGACAATTGAGTATTTTAAAACAGGACCTACAAATGACTTGTCTGTGCAAATCTCTTTTCACTGTGGCAGGTTGTCATCCAAGTCAACACTGTCATTTATTTTCATCTTTCCAATGTTTTTTTCCCAGTAATGGACTTAATTGAATAGCACTTTTGCATTTGATCCTGAGGGGAAAACACAAACACATAAACGATAATGTTGTCAAACACGCGATTTGGCCAGTGGAGTGGGATTATGTGAATGAAGAGTAATACTGTAGGATGTTCCCAATACCAAACAACATGACTAGAAATATGAAGGATTTTTCGACTGAATGCATAATCTCCTCATAGTTCTGAATTACATTTGACAATGCTATATGACATTATGTATGTAACCGAAATTATATAAGATACTACAAAGTAGTGTAGTTACTTAAAATATAAGTGCAATTGTCCCCAAAAAAGTATACTTTTTTTAGCCACAAAATGAATTTTACATTGATTACATTATTAGCTGTCCCCCTTAATGATAGACCAGACACTTTTGGGGCGGCAGGTAGCCTGGTGGTTAGAGTGTTGGGCCACTAACCGAAAGGTTGCTGGATTGAATCCCCAAGCTGACAAGGTAAAAATCAGTCGTTCTTCCCCTGAACAATGCAGTTCCCACTGTTCCCCGGTAGGCCATCATTGTAAATAAGAATGTGTTCTTAACTGATTTGCCTAGTTAAATAAAGGTTAAAAAAAAATATATAAAAGTTTTTACAACCGCAAATTTTGACCAATCAGCCACAGTGACCCCTACTGGCCGCCCACTTGAACAACGCCCTATATTGTAAATGCCCATTGCTTGTGGCCAATGAGGGGACTGTGAGCATCGACACCCTTGGCAACCATTGGCCCAGTTGCCACGGCCAGGCCAGGCGAGCTCTGTGGAAGACAGCTGTACTGCATGAGCTCTTCCCTCTCATTTGTACTCCATTTATCTCACATCTCTCTCACCCCCTCCATTCCCTTCTCTCTCTCTCCATCCCCGTCCCCCTCTCCCTTACTCACTTTATTGTCCCCATGGGGAAATGTTGTTGCAGTGTCATGTACACCTTTAAAGTGGCATTTAAATACAAAACAAATTGACAATACAACTTTCATAACAGTTACATACCAATAAAAAGAGTCTAACCTGCTGACCTTACTGGGTCGATAGGAACTTTAGTCTGAGATATTTAGGAGGGATATCACACCTGGCACAAATGATTGTCTCTCCCTGGACTCCCTCGCTGGCCAGCGGGCTCCATCTCTCCCATAGTTAGCCCCATCCCATCTCCACTGTGCCCAATCAGCTGTGGCAAAGCAAATGGCATCTCTCTCTCTCTCACTTCCTGTTTTCCATTCAAAGCAGACGCACAGATGCACACACAGATGGACACAAATGCACAGTAAACACAAGCTGTTTGGTCACAAGCAAAGTAAAAACATACAAACACATGCGCTCCCATTCCTATGGAAGTACATACACACACGCTACACTTATATGAATATCAGTAAGTATGATAAACTGGTCAACCCACATCTGAGTGGCAGCCTGTTGATCTAGTTCCGTCCCTGTGTGACGTAATGTCTGTATTGCTGTCAACCCTACATAGGATTTAGTACCCTACATGTCTATTTCTTAGGAATAATACATCATGGGTTTGTTTATTTGTATATAGAAAACAAGACTACGATAGACATGGGTGAATTTCTCTCAGAACCTAAACAGAAGGACAACAAAGCAAACAAGAAGAGCGATGACATGGGGTATGGTGACAGAGGCGGCCACGGCGGAAATAGAAAAAAATAAAGATTTACAATCTGAGCCTTGGCCACTGTAAACTTGAATGCGTTCCAGACATCTTCCAGACAGTTTCCCCTCCTTGGTATGAATCTGTCGTATCTCATTCCCCCGCACTAATTCCAATTTAATTGCCAGTGGCCCGAAGCCTCCTCAATAGGAGTAACAAATGGTTTGATTTTGTAGACTTCATCAGACTGCATTTTAAATGCGACACAGTAACCCGGCGCGAATGCCAATGAAGCCGCCGAGTAGCTCTCTGTTTACTAATTATCCTTTTTCTTACTTCAAGCCACACTGCGCAAGTTGTCTGATTTAAATCGGATTTGTGGGATTGGGAGAGGGAGGGGGGGGGGGCACGGTCCTCTGCTTTGTAAACGATCCGCAGGACCAAGGCAAGGGCCGGCTGTGCACTGTAAATTATATTCTCTTAAAGGCGCATGCCCCAACCCAACTCTTTCTCTGATACACGGCCTGCTGATGTCGAAAATTCTCGACATATGCCGTTTATGATCTTTAAGAGCTCTATCCGTCAGCATTTATGGTCTTTAAGAGTTCTGTCAGTCAGCACGGGGCAGATGTATCAAGAGGCCCGCAATCTAAACTAGACAGTTGACACCCCCTGCATACAGGGAAGGTGGTATGGCCCAGAACAGACCATTATGTAATATAAAGAGATGCCAGGCAAAACCCTGTCTGTCACCGTCAAAGTCTGAATATTGGGGAAAGTTCTTGAATGATTAATATATGATACACCTGTACCTTAAACGTATCAAAAACCTTATCTAGTGTATCTCACGAGGAAGACAATACGAGTGATGAACCTCCCGGGATAGAGATGTTTCCCCTGTCAACTAAATGGACAGTTGAGCTACCATATGGTTCCCTGACATTATTTCTGGGTAATTAATATGGCATCTAGTCTGGCATCTGGTGACATTAATCTAACTGGTGAACGGTTCATCTCACGTTGCCCGCTTCATGACACACCGACGTGTGAATTATCACTCACTGTTATTGGCATGGATGGCACCACACGGCACATTGAGAATTGTGCTTTGTATGCAGACATGGTAGTTTCTCTGGGTGTGTTGTTTACACTGTCTAGTCTTTTTGAGCTCGAAGAATGAAGGTTTTATTCGGTGCTGGGTTCCTTTAAGCAGTGGTGTAAAGTACTTAAGTAAAAATGCTTTAAAGTACTACTTAAGTCGTTTTTTGCGGTATCTGTACTTTACTATTTATATTTTTGACATTTACTTTTACTTCACTACATTCCTAAAGAAAAGAATGTACTTTTTACTCCATACATTTTCCCTGATACCCAAAAGTACTCGTTACATTTTGACACTTATCAAGAGAACATCCCTACTGCCTCTGATCTGGCGGACTACATAAACACAAGTGCTTCATTTGTAAATTAATGTCTGAGTGTTGGTGTGCCTCTGGCTATCCATAAATATATAAAAATTGTGCCGTCTGGTTTGCATAATATAAGGAATTTGAAATTATTAATACTTTTACTTTTGATACTTAAATATATTTTAGCAATTTCATTTACTTTTAATAATTCAGTATATTTAAAACCAAATACTTTTAGACTTTTACTCAAGTAGTATTTTACTGGGTGACTTTCACTTTTACTCTAGAGGGGGACAGTAGAGGGGGGACATTAGACTGTAAAATCCCCAGGAAATCAGCTCAATGATTTTAATTTAGGAAACCTGTTCCCAAGTATTCCCACGCATAAATAGAGGCATATGTGATTGTATCCCAATGTAATCAAGGTTTGAAATGATTGTTTGTTCAATTATGTTCCGGCCCCCGGACCATCCCCTCAAGAAAACTGTGGTACTGTATTCAGCACGTGGCTGAATAGAGTACCACAGTATGAGTCATAATACCCATAAAACCTAGCGGTCAAACAAGGAAATTGTTCCAAAAGTTTTCCCACCATTCAATTTTCCCATAGGGGATTTTAGAAACACATAAAGGCTGTGTTTCATGTAGGTTTACCCTGGCGTGATGATAACTGTATACATCTTGCTAGGACAAAGTTACTTTTATCAATATATTCCCCTGTATTTACCCCCCACCCCCCCAAAAAAAATGTAACGCTAATCATCTACTAATGTGGCTATCATAAAGAACTACAAATGCCATGATGATCTGGACGAGACTGCTGAATCGAGGCAAAGGTTAGAATCTCTGGATTAACTGTCTAATGTTAGCTAAATTTTGTCATTAATAAATTGGCAAAATTCCTTTAATTGACAGTTCTGTGAACTGTCCTGTGCGAGTTTTAAATGGATACAATACCTGTTAGCATAGGTGTCAGCTAGAGATGATGTGCAGGAACTTGCAGGGATTTATAGTCTTGCATAATGTGTACTTTGATGCTAATTAGCATTTTCGAAATCTGAGAGTAAATAGAGCTGAATATATTGATAAAAGTCCCCTTGTCTGAGAGAGATTTAAATGGCTATCAAAACATCATGCCAGGGTAAGCCTACATGAAATAGACCTTATTTTAAGTGTTTCTAAAAATCCCTATGGGAAAAATGAATTTTTTGTAATTTTTTTTTTAGTCATTTAGCAGACGCTCTTATCCAGAACGACTTACAGTAGTGAATGCATACATTTCATTTTTTTTTGTATTTTTTTGTATTTTTTTTTTTTTTTTTTTTTTTCCCCGTACTGGTCCCCCGTGGAAATCGAACCCACAACCCTGGCGTTGCAAACACCATGCTCTACCAACTGAGCCACACGGGACCAGTGGAAAACAATTGGAACTGTTTGACCACTAGGTTTTTTGGGTATTATGACACCTCCAATTTGGTGCTTTATGTAATTGGGGACCCCTGCTTTAAGGTCTCATATGTATTATTTGATCAACATCGTGTTCGATTGCGTTTTAGAGAAACCATATCGCATTATTGTAAATACAGCAAGCCTATCATTTGATTGGATGTCTGTTTTTCACAGATCATTATATTCCGGCAATGGATATTTATTCATTGCATGTAGATCTAATTATCTCTCTCTCTCTCTCGCTCTCTCATCCTCACCCTCTCTCCCGTTCGATCAATAAACAATTCACTGAGGCTCTTTTCTTTGCGTTTCTTGTCAAAGCCAGTGAGGCGTTTTGAATGAATTAGCCTGTGCGGCTCTTTTTCTTTCTCTTTCTCTTTCTCTCTCTCTCTCTCTCTGTGTTTCTGTTTCTCCCTTCCTCTCTATCTATTCTCCTCTCTCTCTCTCTCTCTCTATCTTCTCTGTATTCCGGTCCAGATCTGTCGTCCAGGCCTGGTGCCACTGATATGCCAGGCCACTCTCAGGGATTAGATCGCTCTGCCCTTTTCCTCCATATGTGTGTGTGTGCACGCGTATTAAAATAGTTATTAGCAATTTGCATCAATTAGCTCACCATGTTCCTCCATTGTTCAGAACCTCTGTGTCACCAACCTCTCTATGACGTGTTGTGTTGCTGCATGTTTCTAGTGCTGCCATACCGCCTTGTTTGGCCTCAGACAGAGAGGCTGCTGGGAGCTAGACAGTAGACACAGTTTACCTCACAGCGTCCGTCTGGTCACTGGTTCCTCTCGACCCACCTCACCTACGGAGTCCGCACAGCCCCACAGTCCAAATATGACTATGATCTGTGTAGGTGACTGAGGTGAGATGTAGGGTTCATCCCAGATGGAACACTTTCCTACATAGTGTACTACGTTTGACCAGAGCCCTATAGACAAGAGGGACAGAGGTGTTTTTTATCATGCCTTCTCCTTCAGCTTTGCTTGTCTCAGACACAAGACCCCTCAGTGGTTGGTTTTCACCGTGTGTCAGGTTACCGTGGAAATGAAAAGGTCATGGAGGCTTTCGATGCTGTGCTGCCCCTCACGGGGTGTAGTAGAGAAAATGGGTATCTTTGTTAAACTGCTGTGGAGATTCTACTCTTGATTTTTAAACTCTTCAATGTGTTGAATAGGAGGGGAAATATATTGGTATCTACATTTCATTCAGAAAGTATTCATACCCCTTGACTTATTTTACATTTTGTTGTGTTACAGCTTGAATTCAAAATGGATTCAATTGATAATGTTTTCTCACCCATCTACACACAATACTCTTTAATGACAAAGTGAAAACATGTTTTTAGAGATGTTTGCAAATGTTTTGAAAATTAAATACAGAAATATTTAATTTACCTAAGTATTCACACCCCTTTGCTATTACGCTCCGGTGCATCCTATTTCCTTTGATCCTCCTTGAGATGTTTCTACAACTTGATTGGAGACCACCTGTGGCAAGGGCTGTTGCAGGGATTGTAATACCGCCACACCGGCGTTCACAAGTCATGAAGTTAGTCAAATTCCACATGACCGTTTAGTTTTCCGCTAATGGAACATTCGCGCTTATAGCCTACTGCCATGTGCCCATTGCTGCACTTATAATGTGAAGAAATAGCCTTATACTTTAGCAACATTTTAAGCTAAACTTTCTGATCTGTAGCGTCAGCCACATTGCATAAAAAAATATGTTTTGATGCTAGTAGTTGTATTAATTTGTGGTCTATCGCATCCCACAACTGTCCCAGACTATTTATTTCTCGCACAGAATAGAATAGGTTGACTTTTGTACTATGGGGGATAGTAGATTGACATAGGCTAGTGCTTTTGCTGTTTGCTAAGCTTACTCATCTTGTTGGCTGACGAAAAGTAAATGTGGACAGTTCTTCCAATATCTTCAATATGCACCTTAGAATTGAATAAGGACACGCGCAGTTGCATCCCCGATGTGTCTGTCTTCACTTGTAGCCTGTGAGAACCCGATCATGTTATGGAGAGCCATGTGAATGAGCAACACTTCCAATTGTGCAGCACACTCAGGGAGAAGGGCACAACGCAGCACTCCGGGCAGCAAAAGGCATGGATTTTTTGGGGTGCATTACGGCCACAAAGGAGATTCAAGGCATTATCAAGTGCTAGTGAAATTGTGAATGAGAAACTATTGGAGTTGTACAGCCTGCACAAAAAACAAAGCAGAGCTCAAAGCAGAGCCTTTCAAGCAACTTTTTTCAAATCAGAATTAGAATCTCATCATGCAGCCTTACAATGTATTAAAAATCTAAACATATAGCCCAACGTTTGTATAACTAAAGTTACATTAAAAACTCTAAATTAAGCATATAGGAGCACCTATTTCTGAGTTAACCGCTCAACACAGAATAGCCGCATGTGCACACTCCCTCAAATCGTTTGGAGAAAATATTAATATTTTATTCAGCTTTGTTCAATTGTTTTCTTCATACTATAAAATAATATAAAATAATGCCACGGAATTATAAGCAAATCTTGTCTGCTAAATGAACTAGTGTAGCCCACAGCCATATGCCATAGCCACATCAGGACCTAACATAAGGACAACTCAGAGGATGCTATTAACTTCTTCTGAAATAGACTACATTTTCTACATATCATGCTTCTTTAGACCTGTCTTTAATAAATAATGGATTTATTGTGAAGGTGTAGGCTATATTTCATGGATTTATTATACTTTTTTGGAAGCCAGGAGATGCTAAATGTGTTTGTTAATTAACGGTCAATTACCGTGAGACCGACAGTTATTTGCTTGACAATCACTGGCTGACTAAATTTTGTGACCGCCACAGCCCTACCTGTGGCCAATTCAATTGTTTGGACATGATTTAGGAAGAAGCACACCTGTCTATGTACGATCCCACAGTTTACAGTGCATGTCAGAGCAGAAACCATACCATTAAGTCCAAGGAACTGTCTGCAGATCTCTGAGATTGTGCAGCATATAGGTGGGGAAGGGTATAAAACAATCTTGAATGTTGAAAGTTTCTAAGAGCACACTGGTTTCTATCATTGGGAAATGGAACAAGTATAGAACTACCCAGACTGCCTAGTGATGGCCGTCCAACCAAACTGAGCAACCGGGCAAGAAGACCTTGGTCAGGAAGATGACAAAGAACCCAATGACCACTTTGACAGAACTACGGAGTTCCTTAACTGAGATGGGAGAACTGAGATGGGAGAACCTACCAGAAGGACAACAGTCTCCACAGCACTTCACTAATCTGGGCTTCATGGGAGAGTGGCCATGGAAGCCACTCCTAAGAAAAAGGCACATGACGGCACACCTGGAGTTTACAAAAATGCACGTGAAAGACTCTGAGGTCATAAGGCAAAAGATTCTGTGGTCTGATTAACCAAAAACTCTTTGGCCTGAATGCGAAGAGCTATGTCTGGAGAAAACCAGGCACAGCTCATCACCCATCTAACACTATCCCTACCGTGAAGCATGGTGGTGGCAGCATCTTGCTATGAGGATGCTTTTCAGAGGCAGGAACTGGAGACTGGTGAGGATAGATGGAACAATGAATACAGGAACATTTGAGTGGAAATGACCTTAGACTGGGGCAAAGATTTACATTCCAACAGGACAATGACCCCAAGCATACAGCCAAAGTAACGCTGGAATGACTTCAGAACAAGAATATGAAAGTCCTTGAATGGCCCAGCCAAAGCCCAGACTTGAATCCCATTGCAAATCTGCGTAAAGACTTGAAGATTGCTATTCACCACCACTCCCCATCTAACTTAATCTGCAAGGAAGAATGGGAGAAAATCCCCAAATCCAGATGTGAAAAGCTGATACAGACATACCCAAGACGACTCAATGCTGTAATCGCCACGAAAGGTGCTTCTACAAAGTATTGACTTTAGGTGTGAACTTATGTAAATGAGATATTTCTGTATTTCATTTTCAATACATTTGCTAAAATGTCGAAAAGCATGTTTTCACTTTGTCATTATTGGGTATTGTATGACGAAATCAATTTAGAATTCAGGCTTTAACACAATGTAGAATAAGTCAATGGGTATGAATACTTTCCCTCCACACTGCAGCCCAGGGTCTGGTGGGGTCTGGGTCTTGGCAGTCCTCTGGCAGCATTGTCCCCCTCAGTGAGTCCCTGCCGGCACCCATTGTCCCCCCTGCCCAGCGGGGGCTGTCAAGAGCCCCCTTTACGCCTCCTCTCTGGGTGCACACCCTTGCACCCTCGCGCTACCCCACCCCCACCTTTCCCTCCACAGCTGCCCCCTCTGACCTCTCACCCTCCCCCCATGCTGTCAGGCCCAACCTCTCTCACAACACACACTCTTCTCTTCCAGCCTGCCCGTACCACACTACCCACTTCATGTACTTATTTACCCATGAATTCCTCATTCATCAAAGGGAATGATTAATGTGACACATTTTTTACCAGCCAGACCCATTGCTGTTGTTGTGCGTCTTCATTTTTATACCCATATTGTTTCACCAACAGCAAAGTATTAGTCAAGAGGCAGACATTTTGTTGTTCTCCATGCAGGAGCCTTGTAAATGCTGGAACATATTGATGAGTGAGACCAGGGTGTAAAAGACAGGGATGTGGATCCTTAACCCCAATCTAATGCTGATTTAATGCCTATATTCAGGTTCCTAGAGCTCTCTGCTTCATTAACCCTGTGGTGTTTAGTACCCTAACACGCCCATGGACAGGACAGCAGTTCTCAACCATTTAGGTGTGGCACCAACAGGAAACACGAGGACTGCCTCACCATTGTAGATACATAGGCTAGAAATGCCTAGTGCTCATGTTCTTTCACACAAAGGAAAGTGGTGAAAGCAGACGGTCGAAGCCAAGACTTTCTGTGAGTTCAGCTTGTTTTTTTTATTGATTTCATCTGAAGGCAGGGACACTTGACAATCAGCAGAAGACCTTAAGTCCACAGCACGTCATACATACACTCGGCTGGTTACATTTTAGTACCTCCTCATGCACTAGGCACCAGGGGAAGCAACCTGAGTGATGAAAGGACGTCTGACAATCCCCATAGCTCCAGGCCATTAGAAGTAGTAATGGTGATGGCAGCTGTGGTGTTATTGTGATTATTCAAACTCGGTGTAATATAATGGTCACACCGATGGTTTTTGACTAGATAAGTGTGTACCCAGGTTTGTGCAGCCTCATTTAATATGCAGTGAAACGTGTCAGCGAAAGACCCTCATCATATTAGGCTCATATCTCCCTCTTTGTTTGGGTTAAATGAAACAGAAAGGTTGACATAAATGCAACCTTGTGTGTGTGCTCTCATGCTCTTGCTATCTCTTTCCCTCTCTCTCTCCTTCTCCCCCCAGACAGAGGCACACACACACTCAGTCATCCACTCATACACACAGTTAGTCACTGTTATATATACACACACACCGTCGTACGATACATTGTTCAGTCCCTACACAAACCCTGTATATTTTCATCCACACAAAATAAACCACAAGCCGACCCCCCTCGCAGGGCTTTGTGACTGTACTGAAAAATCTATTCACATAATTCCCATAATTGAACTGTGAATGATACAGTGGCTCATTTGAAAAGCAACCGGTGAAGAGAACCCAGCTACAGACAGATGGTTGAGTTGGAAGACAGAGCAGCGGGAGAGAGAGCTGCTGCCATCATCCTTGCGGAGCTGAATGAGGAGAAAGAAGCTAATTGACTTCAGTCCTCGCTCACACCTACTGTATGACTCATGCGTTGTCATGTTCTAACAGCCAGCTAGACACACCGTAGTAAAATTGCTAATAGCAATACTGTAATTTTATTGCAAAGCAATGTTATCTCTGAAGGTGGTGTTGGTAGAGTTCATAGAATGCATGGGGAATAAACTCAAGGGCACTTTCTACTTCGCTTCCTCTCCTCAAACAGAAGAAAGGCCATGGCAGACAGACAACGTCTAGCCCCGTGCCCCACCACCACTACCAGCATGTACACCTGTAGCTTTTCCCTCCTCTGTTTGTACCTCTCACAGACGTGTCACCGGCTCTCTGGGAGTTTGCCTATCCATTAAGGGCCCCGTCTGGCTTCGCTTAAATAACTGCTGCCGCCACTCCAGGGCCATTAAGTAACCACCGCCGCCCGCCCAGCATCCAGACGAGAGCAGAGCCCCCTCCCCAATGTACTGTGGCCTGGCTGTTAGAAAGATTTCCAAAACACCAGAGCAGGAGTGAGACTAAGCCCCCCCCCCCCCCCGTTCCTCTCTTCCTCCTCCACCACCACCTCTTTTCAGGTGTCACTTTGGGCCGACTCAATATTACACTGTAATAGACCACCCAGGTCAGCTACTTTTCTCCTCTGCTTCCACCTTCCTTTTTTATCACTGCACCTCCCTTCATTTGTCAGCCCTTCACCTTGCCGCCCCCCCAAGACTGGACCGGCCGCATCACTTTGGAGCACTTAATTCCAGTTAACGCTAATCAGCGCAACAGCACTTTCCCAACACACAGGAGGCCCAGGAGAAAGACACTGTCTGTTCACCTCTGTGTGTACCCCTTTCTCTCACTCTCTCCCTCTTTCGCTTTCTATATCTCTCTTCGTAATGTCTCTGTGTCCTCCTATGTCCTTCTTCCTCCTTCCAAGCAGAAAAAAGTATCTGGTATTATTTAGCTGTCATGGGTTCAAATACTGTATTGAATTGCAAAGCGCTCAAAACATGACATACAGACTCTGAAAGCTTGTATGTTTTGAAAAGGAAAGAGCTTTTTTATTACTTTGACTAGTGCAGCATATACTGTACTTCATATTGATTAATTGTACTCTTCTCTTTTGCTCTTAACAAAGAGACAACAACCCTCATATTTTCTCTGACCCCAAGATTGCAGCTGACATCTTGTTTGCACAACAGCATGGTAAACACGGTTCTTCTCAGAAAGACAGCTGCACTATTATGTCCATTTGTGTGAATGTATATATTGCAGGATGTATACTATTGTGGTGCTGGAGGGTGCAGGCAAAGAACTGAATACATGTTACTGTACCACACTAGTGTCTGTGTGTGTGTGTGTGTGTGTGTGTGTGTGTGTGTGTGTGTGTGTGTGTGTGTGTGTGTGTGTGTGTGTGTGTGAAGGTATATCAGAGGTTAAAGGGCAATCTGTCTGCAAGAGCAGTGCCATTAGGATTAATGCACACACACTTACACACTCATACATGCTGCACACGGTCATGTATGTGTATACACTCTCTCCCACACAGCCCTCCTGTGTGCCATTCACTTAACAGCATTAAACAGGTCTGGGTTTTACGGCCATATTAGTGTTATTATTGTGTGGGGGAATTACTAGTAGTTGTTGTACATTGAAATGGGAGAAGTGGGTTCAGACCTGGGTTGAAGTAATATTCCAAAAATGTCATACTTTGAGCGTTTGCTTAAACCTGCTAGGTTGGGTGGTTGTACTTTTGGGATGTTTTATTGGTTCCATTGCAACAGGTAAGCTCAATCGAGCACAGCTAAAGTATTTGAAATTATTTTTAATAGTAGTTAAACCCAGATCTGGTGTGGTTAAATTAGTGTTTCCTTCCCCCATGTCCAGACCTTACCTCATCCAGACCCAGGTCAAAGGCCTGCTAAGATCTTACATTCCTGCAGTTTTCCTCTCCCCCTTTCTCCCTCCCTCTTTCTCAATCTCTGTCTCTCTCCCTTCTCACTATCTCCCATCTCTCTCATTCCCTCAGTTGCCCTGTTTCTGTTTGTCTCCAAAACTACTCAAACCATATTCATTTCTCAACTGGACATGAATTGTTTGTGTGATAGCCCTGAGGTAGTGGGCCGGCTCTGACCACTGTGCTGTCTCCAGAGCACCCTGTGTTGTTACATTAGAGCGAGAGGGAGAGAGGAAGGCCTGTCAGTCAAGCCACCTTAAGTGCCTCAAGTCCTGGAGGGATTCCAGTGAAAATCGGCCCCAATCAATGGCCCCCTTTTCATTGATAAAAGAAGAGGGAGAAGAAGATGTTGTGGGGGAGAAAAAAAGCAAAAGAAAGAGGGCTAGAGTAAGCCAGAAGGGAGTCTTGTCAGTATTTATTTGCACAGAAGCACCGTTACAGCCTCACTGTCAGATGATTTAAGGACAGGCCCCGTTTTGTCTCATCTTGTTGTTGTTGTTTTTTTTTACCTTTCTCTCCCTCTACCCCATCGCTCTCTTCACCACTCACATGGTTGCTTGAATTTTCCTCTCACTATCTTTTCCTCATCTCTGTCTCCTCTTCTCTTCCCCTCCCTCTCTCTCTCTCCCTCCCTTTTCCCCCTCTCCCTTTCATTCTCTCCTGGGTGTGGATGGGAGACAGTGATTGATCCAGGGGGAGGGCTGTCTCTGGGCCTCCCTCTCGTGCGTTTATGAACATGAGTCCACTGCTCCTCATAGATTTTTCAATTAGTGGCAGCTTTGCCCCAAAGATGTGTTATTGACTGATGAAATAGAAGCTGAGCTCTAAACACTCACTCTTTCCCCAGAGTTTTCCCCAGTCTGGTAATTGAAAAGTGTGTGTGTGTGCGTGCGTGTGCGCGCTGTATTCATGTGTGTGACTGTATCTCTGCTGGAGAAAAATGAACACTACTTGTTGGGCTCGAGACTCAATTGAAATATAAAGCACATGTTTATACCTTTTCATGTGCTTAAAAAATGGATTTAGAAAACCTATCCTCAGTGTCCTCTATGAAGGCCTTAGCCATATTAAAGTGTCCTGTAACCAAGCATGAGATACAGGGCCATTGCACATCCCATTGTGTTGACGGTTCCCTGTATGCTAAAACAGTGCTTAGCCTGCCTGTTATACTGCTCACATCGTTTGTCATTGCTCTCAACTTGGTGCCGACCTCTTGTGGCAAGGAAACACAGTTGCAATGTTCAAGCCTGTGTGCTTTTCCCAGTGGTGTTTTACAATGATAGACACCTCGTTTGGTTTAGGATACGTATTTCTTTAAAAAAGAACTAACAGATCTCAAGAAATGTACATCATTGTACAATGAACAAGAATGTTGAATATCCATAGAACAGAGATGAAATGGTCTTAATTCCTGGCCCTACTCCTGAATAATGTGTCATTTCACTACATGACTGTCAACATGTTATGTTTTGTCAGACTTATTCTCAACATTATCTCCTACTCAATTGAAGATACAAACCAGACTAAATGAGAAAAGAAAACTCACCTTGTCCTCCCTCTCTCTCTCCATTAGGCTCGGACATGGCCATCTTCTGCCTGCTGTGTGGGAAGCGCTTCCAGGCGCAGCCGGCACTGCAGCAGCACATGGAGGTCCACGCCGGTGTGCGCAGCTACATCTGCAGCGAGTGCAACCGCACCTTCCCCAGCCACACCGCACTCAAACGTCACCTTCGCTCGCACACAGGTCAGTGGCAGTGGCGACGCATACTGTCTAGTAGCAGCTACAAAGTATGTGGACACCGCTTCAAATGAGTTTATTCTGCTTTTTCAGCCACACCCATTGCTGACAGGTGTATACAATCGAGCAAACAGCCATGCAATCGCCATAGACAAACATTGTCAGTAGAATGGCCTTACTGAAGAGCTCAGTGACGTTCAACGTCGCACCTTCATAGGATCCCACCTTTCCAACAAGATAGTTTGCAAGAGCTGCCCCGGTGCTGTTATTGTGAAGTGGAAACGTCTATGGGGCAACAACGGCTCAGCCGCAAAGTGGAAAGACTTCCCAGAAGAGTGGAGGCTGTTATAGCAGCAAAGGGGGGACCAACTCCATATTAATGCCCATGAATTTTGAATGAAATGTTTGACAAGCAGGTGTCCACATTGTGTCAACTCCCCCTCTATCCTAGTGCACTAGGACACACTCCTTTAGGCTACTCATGTTCTCTCACACTAACCAGTCAACTCAAACTCCTCTGACTACCCTACTAACAAATGACGTTGTCACAACGTTGCAGATAGATTGTGAGAAGGTTGGTCATCACATTAGGCAATTTGTGAGGTAATAATTACACTTATGCTGTGGCAACATAATTTTGCAATGATGTGGCAACAAGTGAAAGCTACACATAGACCTGCTAAAGACTGGCAGGGAAAAGGTTGTCAACACAGTCTGCTTAGGTCAGCAGCTGTAAAGGAATCCATATTTCTTATGATGGCGTGATGGATTGTTCTGTTGACAGACATGGGTGACAGTATATTTGACAAGTGGCGATGTCTCAGTAGTCAAGCATCAGTTTAGACTAGAGCCCTGCAGGGCAACAACACGTGTCTCACCACATTATGCTCATGGCTTTGGCTTCTGAACATGGTTGCCTATTATCTAACTCACTACAATGGTTCTTCCTAGAAGGAATCGTGTAATCCCGACTCAAAAACAGTTATTGTTTTTTATTTAAATATTTTATTTAACCTTTTATTTAACTAGGCAAGTCAGTTAAGAGTAAATTGTTATTTATAATAACGGCCTACCGGGAACAGTGGGTTAACTACCTTGTTCAGAGGCAGAACAACAGATTTTTACCTTGTCAGCTCTGGGATTCGATCCAGCAACCTTTCGGTTACTGGCCTAATGCTCTAATCACTAGGCTACCTGCCGCCCTAGTCTACTATTTGCATGGCTGGCTGAATAAACAGAGATCTGGTCATTTGCTGAATAAATTCATGCCATGATCAAACGGAGCTGCTACTGTATATACCTCCAGGCTGGCTCGTTGGTGAGTAAAAGCCATGTTAATTCTGTCAGTTGTGAGAAGGACGAGGCTGGAGAGAGAAATAGCCTGGCGGATGAGGGGATTTAGGGAAAAGCCCCTGTTACCGTGACAGAATATAAGAACATGGAAATGAATCCCATTTCGGTTGCAAAGGATGGACGCTCTCATCTTCCCTTTTTTTCCTCTCTATCCTCCGCAGTCTGTCTGCGACCTTAAATAACAGTCTCTCTGTCAGAGCTGATCTAGCTCACCGGCTCACTGATAAATATTTGAAATGAAGGTGGAGCGATGAGCGCAGCCAGCTTATTTACAAGCCGAGGTGCAGCGATTTAGTGCGAGTGACAAGGTGAGGCGGTCCTGTATACTGTACCTCCGCGTCTGCTTCTCTGTTTTCGCGCCAATCCTCGGGAGAGGACCAATGACGTATACAGTGCATTAGGAAAGTATTCAGAGCCCATTACTTTTTCCACATTTTGTTACTTTACTGCCTTATTCTAAAATGAATTAAATAGTTGTATTCCCTCATCAATCTACACAAAATACCCCATAATGACAAAGCAAAAACAGGTTTTGAGAAACTTAAATATCACAATTACATAAGTATTCAGACCCTTCACTCAGTACTTTGTTGAAGCACTTTTGGCAGCGATTACAGCCTCGAGTCTTCTTGGGTATGACACTACAAGCTTGGCACACCTGTATTTTGGGGGTTTCTCCTTCTCTGCAGATCCTCTCAAGCTCTGTCAGGTTGGATGGGGAGTGTCGCTGCACAGCTACTTTCAGGTCTCTCCAGAGATGTTCAATAGGGTTCAAGTCCGGGCTCTGGCTGGGCCACTCAAGGACATTCAGAGACTTGTCCTGAATCCACTCCAGTGTTGTCTTGGGTTGTTGTCCTGTTGGAAAGTGAACCTTCACCCCAGTCTGAGGTCCTGAGTGCTCTGGAGCAGGTTTTCATCAAGGATCTCTCTGTACTTTGCTCCGTTCATATTTACTTCGATCCTGACTAGTCTCCCAGTCTCTGCCGCTGAAAAACATCCCCACAGCATGATGCTGCCACCACCATGCTTCACCGTAGGGATGGTGCCAGGTTTCCTCCAGACGTGACGCTTGGCATTCAGGCCAAAGAGTTCAATCTTGGTTTCATCAGACCAGAGAATCTTGTTAATCATGGTCAAAGTCCTTTAGGTGCCTTCGGGCAAACTCGAAGCTGGCTGTCATGTGCCTTTAACTGTGGAGTGGCTTCCGTCTGGCCATTCTACCATAAAGGCCTGATTGGTGGAGTGCTGCAGAGAAGTTTCTCCCATCTCCACAGAGGAACTCTGGAGCTCTGTCAGTGACTATCGGGTTCTTGGTCACCTCCCTGACCAAGGCTCTTCTCCCCTGATTGATCAGTTTGCTCTTGGTGGTTCCAAAATTCGGAGGCTGGAGGAGATGGAGGCTGCTGTGTTCTTGGGGACCTTCAATGCTGCAGATATTTTTTGGTACCCTTCCTCAGATCGGCGCCTCGAAACAATCCTGTCTCGGAGCTCTATGGACAATTCCTTCATGGCTTGGTTTTTGCTCTGACATGCACTGTTAACTGTGGGACCTTATATAGACAGGTGTGTGCCTTTCCAAATCATTTCCAATCAATTGAATTTACCACGCCAAGTTGTAGTAACATCTCAAGGATGATCAATGGAAACAGGATGTACCTGAGCTCAATTTCGAGTCTCATAGGAAAGGGTCTGAATACTTATGTAAATAAGGTATTTCTGTTTTTAATTTTGAATACATTAGCAAAATATTCTAAACCTGTTTTTGCTTTGTCATCATGGGGTATTGTGTGTAGATTAATGAGGGGGAAAATATATTGAGTCAATGTTATAATAAGGCTGTAATGTAACAAATGTGGAAAACATTTTTTTTGCTATGTATTGGCCAATGAGAGGCTTTGAAGCCACTGTCGCCCATAGCAGTCCTCCATAGGAATGAATGGATTTCTACAGTATTTAAATTAAATATTTAAAGGACAGAATTTAACCATTGCTTTCTTGTAGTGGGGACAGTAACAATAGTACTCTCTAAAATGTATACTTTTAAGGAATTAAAAAAATATATTTTTAATTATGTTTGGTTCACATAACTTTTAAAAGTATGCATTAAGGTGTCTGTAATAAAATAAACATGGAGAATACAAACGTAGACATTAATAAATGCGTTTCTATAGCTTCCAAAATATGTTTTACAATGGTGGTGGAGTGCCAAGATGGAGGCGTGGTGGTTTAAAAACAGCGCCCCCTGTCAGTCATCTAGTGTATATATAAACCATTGTCGGGGACATGACGACGGTCCTCATGCACGACTCCCTGAAATGTCATCCCCAACCCCAATCTCGGCATGAGCAGCAAGACGAGGCAGCAGCACCGTGCTGTTTTGAACCTGATCCTCCGTATGTGTGTATTAAATTGCAATGAGCCAGTCACAAGCACCCTTGTAATATGATGTGGTGCCTTTGTCAAGGGATAAAAAATTCGGCAAGTCGCCATGGCGCCTAAAATAATCCCGAATTTCAAGAAAGGGGAAATAACCGGCAAATCTTACATGTATTTGCCGTTTTAATGCTTCTGTGTGTACTAGGGGAAAGATCTGATGTAAAAACACGCAGTAGCAGGTTATGTCGAGAGCAAAAGTCAAGCAGTCCTGTCTTCATCTCAGTTAGAGACATCATCGCCCTCTTCCAACAAGTCCATCATCATCTCCTCCCAGAGTGCTAAGAACCTTGGCGTGACCCTGGACAACACACTGTCGTTCTCCACTAACATCAAGGCGGTGACCCGATCCTGTAGGTTCATGCTCTACAACATTCGCAGAGTACGACCCTGCCTCACACAGGAAGCGGCGCAGGTCCTAATCCAGGCGCTTGTCATCTCCCGTCTGGATTACTGCAATTCGCTGTTGGCTGGGCTCCCTGCCTGTGCCATTAAACCTCTACAACTCATCCAGAACGCGCAGCCCGTCTGGTGTTCAACCTTCCCAAGTTCTCTCACGTCACCCCGCTCCTCCGCTCTCTCCACTGGCTTCCAGTTGAAGCTCACATCCGCTACAAGACCATGGTGCTTGCCTACGGAGCTGTGAGGGGAACGGCACCTCCGTATCTTCAAGCTCTGATCAGGCCCTACACCCAAACAAGGGCACTGCATTCATCCACCTCTGGCCTGCTCGCCTCCCTACCTCTAAGGAAGCACAGTTCCCGCTCAGCCCAGTCAAAACTGTTCGCTGCTCTGGCACCCCAATGGTGGAACAAGCTCCCTCACGACGCCAGGACAGCGGAGTCAATCACCACCTTCCGGAGACACCTGAAACCCCACCTCTTCAAGGAATACCTAGGATAGCATAAAGTAATCCTTCTAACCCCCCCCCTTAAAATATTTAGATGCACTATTGTAAAGTGGTTGTTCCACTGGATATCATAAGGTGAATGTACCAATTTGTAAGTCGCTCTGGATAAGAGCGTCTGCTAAATGACTTAAATGTAATGTAAATGTAAATCTCTTAAACTGTGCCTTCAGAAAGTATTCATACCCTTTGACTTACTTCACATTTTGTTGTTACAGCCTGAATTAAAATGTCTGAATCTCACCCATCTACACACAATACCCTATAATGACAAAGTGCAAACATGTTTTTAGAAATGTTTGCACATTTATTGAAAATTAAATACAGAAATATCTAAATTCCTGTGTCGCTTTGGCTGTATGCTTGGGGTCATTGTCCTGTAACTCTTCTACCAAGTCTTAGGTTGTTTACACTCTGAAGCAGATTCTAATCATTGATTTGCCTGTATTTGGCTCCATTCATTGTTCCCTCTATCCTTACTAGTCTCCCAGTCCCTGCCGCTGAAAACCATCCCCATAGCATGATGCTGCCACCACCATGCTTCACGGTAGGGATGGTGTTAGATGGGTGGTGAGCTGTTCCTGGTTTTCTCCAGACAAAGCTCTTTGCATTCAGGCCAAATAGTAAAATTTTTGGCTCATCAGACCACATCATTTTTTGCATGCCTTTTTGTAAACTCCAGGCGTGCTGTCGTGTGCCTTTTTCTCAGGAGTGGCTTCTGTCTGGCCACTCTCCCATAAAGTCCAGATTGGGGAAAAACTGTAGATTGTTGTCCTTCTGGCAGGTTCTCCCATTTCAGCCAAGGAACTCTGTCGTTCTGTCAGACTGGTCATTGGGTTCTTGGTCATCTCCCTGACCAAGGTCCTTCTTTCCCGGTTGCTCAGTTTGGTCGGACGGCCAGCTCTAGGCAGATTCTGGGTAGTTCCATATTTCTTCCATTAACCAATAATGGAGACCACTGTGTTCTTGGAAAATTTCAACTCTCTCGAAATTGTTTTATACCCATCCCCAGCTATATGCTGCATAATCTCGGAGATCTACAGATAGTTCCTTGGACTTCATGGTATAGTTTCTGTGGGACATTATGTATACATGTGTGTTTCTTTCTAAATCATGTCCAGATAATTGAATTGGCCACAGGTGAACATCACAGGTGGACATTATAGTGACATCTCAAGGATGACAAAAGGAAATTGGATGAACCTAAATTCAATTTGGAGTGTCATAGCAAAGGAGTGTGAATACTTACAGTACCAGTCAAAAGTTTGGACACACATACTCATTCCAGGGTTTTTCTTTATTTTTACTATTTTCTACATTGTAGAATAATAGTGAAGACTTCAAAACTATGAAATAACACATATGGAATCTTGTAGTAACCAAAAAGTATTAAACAAATCAAAATATAGTTGACATTCTTCAAAGTAGCCACCCTTTTCCTTGATGTCATCTTTGCATACTCTTGGCGTTCTCTCAACCAGCTTCATGAGGTAGTCACCTGGAATGCATTTCAATTAAGAGGTGTGCCTTGTTGAAAGTTAATTTGTGGAATTTTTGAGCCAATCAGTTGTGTTGTGACAAGGTAGGGGTGGTATACAGAAGATAGCCCTATTTGGTAAAATACCTAGTCCATATTATGGCAAGAACAGCTCAAATAAGCAAAGAGAAACGACAGTCCATCCTTGCTTTAAGACATGAAGGTCAGTCAATCTGGAATATTTCAAGAACTTTTAAGGTTTCTTTAAGTACAAGACGCAAACACCATAAAGCGCTATGATGAAACTGTCTCTCATGAGGACCACCACTGGAAAGGAAGACCCAGAGTTACCTCTGCTGCAGAGAGTAAGTTCATTAGAGTTACCAGCCTCAGAAATTGCAGCCCAAATAAATGCTTCACAGAGTTCAAGTAACAGACACATCTCAACATCAACTGTTCAGAAGAGACTGCGTGAATCAGGCCATAATGTTTGAATTTCTGCAAAGAAACCTCTACTAAAAGACACCAATGCAAAGAAGAGACTTGCTTGGGCTAAGAAACACAAGTAATAATCATTAGACCAGTGGAAATCTGTCCTTTAGTCTGATGAGTCCAAATTTGCGATTTTTGGTTTCAACCGCCGTGTCTTTGTGAGACGCAGAGTAGGTGAACGGATGATCTCCGCATGTGTGGTTCCCACCATGAAGCATTGAGGAGGAGGTGGGGTGGTGCTTTGCTGGTGACACTATAGGTGATTTATTTAGAATTCAAGGCACACTTAACCAGCATGGCTACCACAGCATTCTGCAGTGATACACCATCCTATCTGGTTTGCGCTTAGTGGGACTATCTTTAGTTTTTCAACAGGACAATGACCCAAAACACACCTCCAGGCTGTGTAAGGGCTATTTGACCAAGAAGGAAAGTGATGGTGCTGCATCAGATGACCTGGCTTCCACAATCACCTGACCTCAACCCAATTGGGATGAGTTGGACTGCGGAGTGAAGGAAAAGCAGTCAACAAGTGCTCAGCATATGTGGGAACTCCTTCAAGACTGTTGGAAAAGCATTCCAGGTAAAGCTCGTTGAAAAAATGCCAAGAGTGTGCAAAGCTGTCAAGGCAAAGGGTGGCTACTTTGAAGAATCTAAAATACAAAATGTATTTTTATTTGTGTAACACATTTTTGGTTATTACATGTTATTTCATAGTTTAAATGTCTTCACTATTATTCTACAATGTAATAAAATAGTAAAAAATAAAGAAAACCTCTTGATTGAGTAGGTGTGCCCAAACATTCTGACTGGTACTGTATGTACATGAGAAATCTATGTATTTCATTGTCAATAAATTTACAAACATTTCTAAAAACATGTTTTCACTGTCATTATGGGGTATTGTGTGTAGATGGGTGACAAATTCAGCCTGTAACGCAAAATGGGGAATAAGGGGTATGAAAACTTTCTGAAGGCATTGTATGTCTTCTGCCTTCAACTTCACAGCTGCAAGCGCAATAGCTGGAGCAAGTACAACATACACAATATACACGTTTGACACATCGTTCTTTCGGGAGACCGATAGCTTTGGAAATCAGCTTCACTGATATTTCCCTCTGTTTGACATTGGTTTACTATTGATGACAGAGCGGGGCAACAGATTTAATTTAGCTTATTACAGTGTATCAATCTGCCATTTATTTATTCCCTTGAGAAGAGTACGCTAACCCCACAGTCTATTTCCCTCTCACTTCTTCCTCTCTGTCTCTATTACTCTGTAATCCCCATTTTTATTCTCTGAGACATTCTATCTATCCCTCTCCCTCTTTCTTCCCCTCTCTCGCTTCATCTCTGTGCCTCAAAAGAGAGGCTGCACACACACATGGGCACACTGTTGTACAATGGGGTCTCATAATGATGGCAGTCTCCTCTGTCCTCCCTCTCTCCCCACCGCGCTTGCAGACACGCGCCCTGGCCCGGCCCTCGTTAATATTCCGTTGTTGTACAACGGTCGCTTGTGTATTTTAACTCGGAGCCCATTTGCCGTCTGCGGCGGAGTGTTTTGTGTTCGCAGCTGTGTTTGATAGCGCCAGGCTAGAGAGAGAGAGAAGGATAGCTAGAGGGAGAGAGAGAGTGCCCTGGCAGTGACAGAGCCCCCTGATTTACTGACGCTTATCGCATAATGAACCCGCCCTCGGTGCCCACGGGCACACGGCGCTCACACCAGTGCCTGGGGGTGAGGGGTAGACTGAAGTGGGGGGGGGCGTGGGGGTTGAGGCAGCAGATACTGTCCACACCAGCCCCCCCCCAGGTGGCATGGAAACGCAGGTGGCAGTGCCCAGGGTACCCAAGGGTCCACTCCTAGTCCACTGTTCTGCCTCAGTGTGCTGGATCCTCATCTCTGCCCCCTCGCTGTCATTAGAACCCAGCAGGCACTGTGTCTGTCTGACAGACACACAGAGAAAGGGAGAGAGGAGGGGGAGCAGCAGAGCGATGCAGTGAGAGAGACAGAGATAGAAAGAGTTGTGGGGGGAGTGGAGTGAGAGAAGGAAAAGGGAAAGGAGGGAGGGGAGAGATAGTGAAAGCCTTCTGATTTACGATGCTGTATCTCCAGTGCCTGGGAGCATAATGTATTCCTGACTAAATGAAGTCCTGCCTGGCCTTTGGATTGCAGCACAATGTGATTATGGCATTCGCTTACAAATATTGACTTTTTGCATAAGGAGCAATGAAGTCCCCTCCCTGCTAATAAGAATGACATTTTATTAGTTACTAATATATATATATATATATATATATATATATATATATATATGTGTGTGTGTGTGTGTGTGTGTGTGTGTGTGTATGTATGTGTTATAATGCATTGTCTGTGTGAATTTGAAGGTAAATAACCTTCCATAGTCTGTCCACTGAACATTAGCATGCTCTCCTCCAGATCTGTCTGATTGGGGCTCAGACTGCTCCTAATTAAAGGCAGGTGAATCTCAGCTCCATTACTATTCCTGTAGCGTCGTGTGGGCCCCACCACGCTCTGTCATGGATTGTGATCTCTGCCATGGCTAAAACGCTAGAAAAGAGCACGTCTTACAGCGGGAGCCACTGATAACTTCATGCAGACAAATAAAGACTGTCACTTTTATAGATTTTTACCCTCCTGCTTTCTCCCTCTCTTTCTCTATATATCTCTTTTTTTCTGTCTTTTTTATCCCTGCCCTCCCCATCCACAGTATCCCTCCCAACCATAAAGCGTCATACACCGGGCGTCGCATCATTCCAAACAGCCACTGCGTCCAAATGTGAATAACATTTAAGGCGCGTCTCTCTCCAACGAAAATACATGCCAGAAGAAATTGTCTCTTGACAGGGGCGATGGGTGCCCGAGCATGACAGTACATAACGAGAAATGCAATTTATTCCCTGGCACGGTGTCGCTCGGACAGCCAGATAATGAAACGCGTAGGTCATTGGCGATGACTTAAACCTTTAGCGGTGGAGTGAAATGCATTAAATATTGAGAACATTACACGCCTGGCAGCGCGGCGCATCTGTACCGGGGAGTGAATGATGTATGGGTGGCTGCTAGTCAGACACAGGAAAGCAATTAGTCACCGAGTGTTGGAGAGAGCCTCCGCATATCATAATATTACTGATTATTGACATCTGAATATCCATTACACCAGTGTCCCCAGGGTGGCAAGGTTACAGTGCTCTAACTTCACCTACAAAAAGGGAGAAATTGAGTGGACTGGAATAAGTGTTTTTACGAAATATGTTAGAATTTTGTCCCCGATAGCTCAGTGCGATTGCGAACCTATTCTAGCCTTTGTCCCGTAATATTCATCTTCTCATTGAATTGAACACACTTGTACTTCTATAGCTTTCTTTCTGTATGAACTCAGACAAAAATAACCATTTGAAACTGTAACAAAGCTATGAGTCCAATTTGGTTGTTCCCTTTTATTTATTTTCTGTCTCTGTCTTAGTTAATTACATGAAGGACTGCGACTGAATCAAACATGATCAAATATTGTAGGAGAAATATATTTTGGAATTATGTTCAACTGTCTGTGTTGTCCCCCGTGTTCAGCAGGTGACCATCCATATGAGTGTGAGTTCTGCGGGAGCTGCTTCCGTGACGAGAACACTCTGAAGGGCCACAAGCGCATCCACACCGGGGAAAAGCCCTATGAATGTAACGGCTGTGGGAAGAGGTTCAGCCTCAAGCACCAGCTGGAGACCCACTACCGCGTGCACACAGGTATGCATCGTTAGAATCACAATGGACGGGAAAATCACCGGAAATACACTACCGTTCAAAAGTTTGGGGTCACGTAGAAATGTCCTTGTTTTTGAGAGAAAGCACATTTTTTTGTCCATTTAAAATAACATCAAATTGATCGGAAATACAGTGTAGACATTGTTAATGTTGTAAATGACTATTGTAGCTGAAAACGGCAGATTTCTTTTAAATGGAATATCTACATAGGTGTACCGAGGCAACCATCACTCCTGTGTTCCAATGGAACATTGTGTTAGCTAATCCAAGTTTATAATTTTAAAAGGTTAATTGATCATTAGAAAACCCTTTTGCAATTATGTTAGCACAGCTGAAAACTGTTTTTCTGATTTAAAGAAGTAATAAAACTGGCCTTTAGACTAGTTGAGTATCTGGAGCATCAGCAAGTCCTCAACTGGCAGCTTCATTAAATAGTACCCGCAAAACACCAGTCTCAATGTCAACAGTGAAGAGGCAACTCCGGGATGCTGGCCTTCTAGGCAGAGTTGCAAAGAAAAAGCCTTATCTCAGACTGGCCAATAAAAAGAAAAGATTAAGATTTGCAAAAGAACACAGACACTGGACAGAGGAACTCTGCCTAGAAGGCCAGCATCCCGGAGTCGCCTCTTCACTGTTGACTTTGAGACTGGTGTTTTGCGGGTACTATTTAATGAAGCTGCCAGTTGAGGACTTGTGAGGCGTCTGTTTCTCAAACTAGACACTCTAAAGTACTTGTCCTCCTGCTCAGTTGTGCACCAGGGCCTCCCACACCTCTTTCTATTCTGGTTAGAGCCAGTTTGCGCTGTTCTGTGAAGGGAGTAGTACACAGTGTTGTACGAGATCTTCAATTTCTTGGCAATTTCTCACATGGAATAGCCTTCATTTCTCAGAACAAGAATAGACTGACGAGTTTCAGAAGAAAGTTCTTTGTTTCTGGTCATTTTGAGCCTGTAATCAAACCCACAAATGCTGATGCTCCAGATACTCAAATAGTCTAAAGAAGGACAGTATTATTGCTTCTTTAGTTAGGAAAACAGTTTTCAGCTGTGCTAACATATTGCAAAAGGGTTTTCTAATGATCAATTAGCCTTTTAAAATAATAAACATGGATTAGCTAACACAACGTGCCATTGGAACACAGGAGTGATGGTTGCTGATAATGGGCCTTCTGTGTGCCTATGTAGATATTCCATTTAAAAAACTGCCGTTTCTAGCTACAATAGTCATTTACAATATTAACAATGTCTACACTGTATTTCTGATCAATTTGATGTTATTTTAAATGGACAAAAAAAAAAGCTTTTCTTTCAAAAACAAGGACATTTCTAAGTGACCCCAAACTTTAACGGGAGTGTATGTCAACTCCGTTAAACTGGGAAAATGTTAACTCTGGTACGCTGATAGATTGTCATTGCTATAGCACGGATACAAATGGCAGAACTGTTACACTGGGAAAATATCAGCTCTGTTACACTGGGAAAATATCAGCTCTGTTACACTGGGGAAATTGTGCAAGCTTTCATGGCTTGTTCAAGAGAGTTAAAGGGTTAGTATACAATGCTAATAGTTTCTACCAGTACAGTTCCCTCTGGAGACTACATAACTCACTGGAGATCCAGCTCGGCTCCATAACAGATTGAATTCAGTGTTGTAACGCAGAAGGAGGGGAAGTGTATGACAAGTCTTCAATAGTTTTATACTGGGCGTTAAGATGGTCTGGGAGCAATGTGGGCACTTGATTTGCTCATTTTACAAAGCATACTGTACACAGACTGTTTTTATGAATGATTCCCTGGGCCAGTAAATACAGGCTTGCGGAGGAGCCACCATATTGATCCCAGGCCTTTACAGCTCCATAAATGTGTCAACCAGGTGTCAATCAGCCGCTGGCAATTGTCACTCTCATGATGGCTGAATTTACGTCCCCAGATATGAGGATGAGGGGCATATGCTGTGAATCAGGGTGCTATGAGGGGGACACACCACCTAGTATCCCAGGTCTGCTGTTGAGCCAAGGTTTTACCTGCTTCAACCCCTCACCAACACTCCCCTGTCTCCCATTCAATAAGCCAGCTGTCAAATAAATGCCCCCCCCCTTCCCCTTTTGTGGTGCCGGGCCCAGGGTCCTTAATTCGCGGTGAGCTAAAGCGCACTGGAGATAACAAGACCAAGTGACAAGCTCACAGTCAAAGGCCACTGCGCACAAACGGGGGCCGCTTGATAAATCATCGACATTGGCAACCTTCCCCCCTCCCCGGGTCCCACCTGTCAATGGCGGATCAATACTGGTTCCCGTTTGCAGTTCATTATTTCCCAGTTATCTGAGGCAACCCTGTTTAAAGTGTGGTTATTGTATACACTGCTGGCACGTGGGGCCTCGTCAGTCGACATGGCCCGTAATCATCTTCTTGGCATGGCTATTTGCGTAAACACAACCCTGACCCCCTTCCCACAGGTCAAGTTTGGCGCTTCAAAAAAATCCAAATAGATGCAGGGACACATCAGAGAGAGGCCTCTCTGTGACGTGGTGTGAGCGTCGGTATCATTCACGGCCCCAATCACATCCAACACCTCATTTCAAATGCCATTGGTAAAGGTCGGCATTTGCATGTCTAATTTGCGCCTGTCGGATTGAGTCCCGGGGATTATTCCTAGCCATCCCTCTAATCATTTGCACGTTTGGGGGGGCGCTGGTCCGGAATATCACATGCACTGGAATGTAGCTGCTTTGGAACAGTCGAGAATCAAATGTAATAAAATTGAAGTTGTGATTTGATGTTCCAAAATGGCATAGGTCCTATTGGTGATTTGATGTTAGACATTAAATGTGGCACATGTACATCGGTGTAACTGGATAGGTTTGGTTTGTAAAGCACATTATAGGGGTGGTTCATATAGTGCACAGCTGCGCTATATGAAATACCATTATCCATTATCACATGCACCTTTCAATTTAGCCATGGGTATTTTATAGACATTATGGTCATTGCTAATTGAGACCACTGGATATCGCGCTCATTCTGCTAGCATTGACACGCAAAGGGAGGAAGCTCTAGAAGAAAGTTTCTACTGTAATCTGCTACAGGTGGTTACACCTTGACAACCTTGTAAATGTAGGAACAGCTGACTGCATGGGTCATATAGAGTTCCATTCCTCAGCCTGATGTTGTTGTTGACATGTCCGTTGTTGTTGTTGTCACCCCCTCCAGGTGAGAAGCCGTTTGAGTGCAAGCTGTGCCACCAGCGATCCAGGGACTACTCGGCCATGATAAAACACCTGCGCACCCACAACGGTGCCTCGCCGTACCAATGCA
Organism: Salmo trutta; assembly: GCF_901001165.1. Classification (NCBI taxonomy): domain Eukaryota; kingdom Metazoa; phylum Chordata; class Actinopteri; order Salmoniformes; family Salmonidae; genus Salmo; species Salmo trutta. The sequence goes on from NC_042975.1 coordinate 25,003,524, forward strand.
CCATCTGCCTGGAGTACTGCCCCAGCCTCTCAGCCATGCAGAAGCACATGAAGGGCCACAGGCCCGAAGACATCCCCCCGGACTGGAGGATAGAGAAGACCTACCTGTACCTCTGCTATGTCTGATGCCACCAGACAACAGCCGGGGGGAAGGAGGGCGGGCAGAGGAAGTGGGGAAGGAAGCGAGAGAAGGAGGAGTAGGTGGAGAACGAGGCCTGTGGCGAAGAAGTCAAGCGAGGAAATCCACGAGACGGAAGCACAGGCGATTTTCTAATGCAAAGAGAGTGAATGACAGAGGGGCACACTGAGGAAAAGGGCTGGGCAGAGGACATTACCCCTTCAAAGTCACATGTCGTTCAGTACATCCATAAACGTTTTGTTTCAAGTTGTTTTCAAATTGCCTAATGCAAAACCTGTGGGTGTACCCTCATCGATGGACCTGCATCAATGGAGTTTGTTGTCCTTAAGTCTACCTACAGACTTGAAAGATGTCACCCAAGCCACACCTGAAACTGAACTGAAATTATTCTCAAAGGCTATGTGAACCCACACATCCCCATCATTTAAACCACTGGCCATCCCTAAATGTAGTTTTGACATCCTCACCTTTTCTGGTAAGGGATTGTATCCTACTGTAACTTGGTGGGTCAATCCTCTCATTACCTGATAATACAGATCCCTTCCTGATTTGATTGGATTACACTAGACACCAAGTCATGTCCTGCTTGAGGAACATGTCACAGTTGACCCCTACTACCCATCCCGTTGTTTACCAGAGTGCTCCAAAATGGTGTCTTCAGACCTGGTGGCACAGAGCACTTAGAGCCCCTACAGTGGTGTCATTCAGATAGCCCTCGAGAATCAGAGCCTAAGGGCTGGCTCATGTGTCACGTCAGCCAGACCTATGGCAAAATAGCACCATGTATTGTACTGCATCAACATAAGCAAAGTTGAATTGGATTGGGGCACAACACCTCTGTACCCACACAGAGGTTTGTCTTTTGTTCAGCAAGGGAGATGAACAGAGGATGATATTCCCATATCGGAAATCTCCTCGTCCCGGTGAGCTTCCAGGGTTCTGTTCGATAAGGGCTGAAAACGGCTGAGGCCACTAGTCGGGTTTCGCCGGAGCCTCTCGGGAGTCGAACCATGACTGTCACTTTTTTATTCTCCTTATCTTTGTCTCCGCATCAGTTTATCATAGCTTCATTGCACAGGTAAAGACATATTACGACAGCAGTCTCTGTTTGATGTTTGTTATATCAGATATATTTTTGAGGGGTAGCTCGCTGCAAAGCCGCTGCTCTGTTTTCTCTTAAACCATGAGTCTCTATACAGCATTAACTGGAGATGTCTCATTTCTTCCCGCTATAGATACTGGACTGATATTATTCATATAAATGTAAGCAGATTATCATCAATTACACTAAATTGTAGTATGTCGTCTGACTTATAACATTAACTATTTTCTCACATTAATAATCTCATATTCTCTATATGCCATGGTGATGGAGACCAAAATGACAAAGGCTGCTGTGGATTGAGGTCGGGAGCTGTGACGTGGAGGGGTGGCACCAGTAACACCTCCGAGGGGTGGTTGTAATGCCTTCATGATGCGACTTTAAGGAGATATGGCACTTGTTATAACAGATCGTATGTACTGTTATGAGGAGTATAACCATGAATGTGATGCCAGGTGGAAAATAGTTTCATAAAATTGTAATAGTGCTATATCAATAAAATATGTAGCATTATATCTGTTCATATGGCAGCATAATGAAGGCATTATGAGCACCACTGTCAGTTCAGTGTTAACGATATAATCACACTCAATTATTAGCAGGGGAGGGGGATCGGGGACTAAACTGATTGGAGGAGACATGGCCTGGCCAGCCCAGGTGTCGAACGGTAAGAAGACACAATAAATCAACTCTTAATATATGGTTTTGTTTCTTCGCTTTCTCTTTCCTATTATATCTCGATTTCTCTCAGCACATTGTACTTGAATTACCTCGTTTGTTGTGACCTCGTGCTTGTTTTTAGTTCCCTTATGTTTTTTTGTTTAATTTTGTACATGCTCTTACTTTTTGTGAGCGTGTGTCCGAAAGCCGCACTATTGCGCGAGGGAGATGTGATAAAGCAATGTGTTCGTGGAAATGAGTGCCACGGTGAAAAGAGATTTTTATTGTTGTGTATTTTTGTGCATTATTGTTACCAAACTTGGTCTTTTTTTTATTAACCCTGCTTGTTGAAGAGCTGGTGGGTTTGGTCATTCTTATAAAAGCTACCTCTAAGTTGTTTTGTTTTCATTTTTGTAAAAGCACGTTATTTTGTGTGTTTGTGTTTTGCATCATTGCAACTTCATCTCATGCTTTCAAGTGTTGACTTATTGTCTTTTCATATGTGTAAGTGACATTTATATAAAGGGTAATATTGATGGGGAAATATAAAACAAGAGTTTATTCTTAACTTACAGTCCCCCCTTGACAGGAACCTTAAGAACAGAGAAAAGATGTTGAAGCCTTAAGTATGAGGTAAGAGGGATGTACGCAGTAGAAGAAGTAATAGTACTTTTAAGAGTAAAAAAAAGCGTTAAACTTGAAAATATGTGAATAGAATTGTAGTTTTGTAATGTGAAAAAAAAAAGGTTCACCAATGCTGAACCACCAAGAACAGGTCATATATGCAGCGATGCAGTGTGCGTTGGACAATTGGGACTGCAAGTGTTAATCAAAGAAAAAAGGAAGGTTAGAAAAAAAGAGATCATCTTGGTCGACAAGTTCTCTCGAAATGAGTGTATTCCTGAACAAGAGCCAACAGAGGCAGTTTGATATATAAAAATTGTAATATTTTTGTATTCAGTGTCAGTCCCTTTCCATTTGTCGAGGGTTTCAGCAGGGCATATATTTGTATATATATTTTTTTTTAATTACCTAGTTTTTTCTCTGGTTTTGAATCTTTTGCCTTGCTCCTCTTTGGTAATGTTAAATGTGTGAATATGTTGTAGTAAGTGTTGCTTTCTGGATGTCAATGCATTGTAGGTGAAGGACTAAATCTATCGGCCATAAACGTGCATGTGGAAAAAAAGAAATAGATCATTTCAAATGGATGGTAGGGATGCTGCCATCGGTCAATTAGTACACGTCATTCACAATTTTCAATCAACTTTTATTGCCAACATTTTGTTTTTGTACTTGAAGTGATAAAAAAAAGAAGCAATGGCATGAACGTGGTCGTATTGGCCCATGATTGTCTTGCCATTGTATTATCGAACACTGTGAGCCGAGGGATTTCCCTTGTCCAATATTCATCCACTATAATAACTTCAGTCACCAAATCAGAGTGCCAGGCCAGAGAGCCTGAAACAATCTCATCAAACTTCAATAACTAGAGGGATTCAGTCTCCTATCATTGTTCTCTGAATGAATTATACTTTTTTTGTGTGTGTGTGCATAAATGGAAGTGTATCTGTGGGTGCGCGTGCGTGTATTAGTGAAAAATGCACTAATTAGATCAGAAACAAAATAAAAACAATGCTCTGTGCCACTTTTCTCTCAACATGTTGAAAAAAAAATACATTGGCGTTGATATAGTTCTTCCCTCAATGTTACTCTGTTTCTGTAATATCGTTGTGCCTAAAATGGAAATTGTTCAACAAAAATGTCCAGCTATATCTGCTTTGTTTCTGTACTTTCAGAAGATAATTAATGGTGTCTCCAGCACTCTAGGGATGTCATGACGATTTGAGATGACCTGATTTCTGATTTAGAATAAAAAAGGACTTGTTTGGAGGGCTGCATTAGCCTAAAATTGGTAGTGGGTAAACCACCTTTGATGTTTTTGTTTGTAATTGACACCCGAAAGCAATGTAACTTGTTTACGCACAAAAAGCAAGGAAGAAAAAGTGTCCCAAAAATACAGACTATGGAGCTTGAGAGTATAAGACATAAAGATGATAACATTCACGGGCCATAAAAATTGTATGCATTTTGCTTTTTCAATCTGTTCTGAAGGACTGTTGCCTGTTCATTTTGGAAATAAGTCTAAGTATGTTTTTTCGTTAATAATATTTTGCTGTCAGCAACAGGTTTGCTGAGCAGTTAATGCCCTTCCAACCTCCACTTTGGCAGCTTGCCAAACCCATAGCGTTGCCCCAGCTTAGCATTACGACTTGTTTGTTATATAGTACTTGTTCTTAAGATAAGAAAAAAATTCAAAGACCAGCCGTACAAAATCATGGCATCCCTGGAGTAGGCACTCTGTGTTTCAGTGTGGTGTTCTAGAACGAGTAGCCATTTCATGCAGTGTTGCCATGCATGTGCCATTTGAGGTCCAGACTAAACTGTTTGAGTATCAAAGCACCAAGACATTGTCTTTTTATATTAGCACTGAGGACCAATTGCCCTGTCGGACCAAGCATTACAAAGCTTTTCGCTCTCTTTCTCTCTTTCTGGCTTGTCTGTCATTTTGTTTCATTCTTCCTTGTTGTGACAGCACAAGTGCCAGTCGAGTTGCTCTGTATTAAGAAAATAGTGTTTTTATTATTATTTGAATTGTTATCGTTTTCGTCTACCTCAGCACCTGATCTTAGCCTAATCTTAGAAGGTGCCCAATTATTATAATTTAATTTCTCTTTTTTTTGTAATTTGAATAAAAATGATCTAATTTGCATTAGAACTTTGCAAAGGTCCTTTGTCTTTTCCAGCGATTAGCTGTGTGTCTGTGGCCCTGCTTCCCATGTTAGTTGTGCCACGGATCCCAGCATCTCTCTGTTGGTTTAGTTTTTTTTCTTTCCGTGTAGGATCAGACACATCTCTTTGTAAAATTTCAGTGTTTCTATGATGGAGTGTGAAAAAAAAATAAAAGAAATAAGAGATTTAAATGCTGCAGGTTTTATTATCCATGTTGTCACTAAGTACATTTTGTGCCTTCGATAGTGAAAGATAATATTTTTTACATCCTACTAACAGTAGATTGTTTTGTAGTGAACATTTTTTTGTATTTTTATTTATGAGTCTCAGAAAAATAACGATGTTCAGTTGTATACCTTCAATCTGCAGTTAGAAAATCAATAAAAAATGGACTCAAGTTTGTCTGCCTGTTTTCTAATGTGGTGCGTCCCTTCTCTTTCTGGGTGTTTTCTAATGTGGTGCGTCCCTTCTCTTTCTGGGTGTTTTCTAATGTGGTGCGTCCCTTCTCTTTCTGGGTGTTTTCTAATGTGGTGCGTCCCTTCTCTTTCTGGGTGTTTTCTAATGTGGTGCGTCCCTTCTCTTTCTGGGTGTTTTCTAATGTGGTGCGTCCCTTCTCTTTCTGGGTGTTTTCTAATGTGGTGCGTCCCTTCTCTTTCTGGGTGTTTTCTAATGTGGTGCGTCCCTTCTCTTTCTGGGTGTTTTCTAATGTGGTGCGTCCCTTCTCTTTCTGGGTGTTTTCTAATGTGGTGCGTCCCTTCTCTTTCTGGGTGTTTTCTAATGTGGTGCGTCCCTTCTCTTTCTGGGTGTTTTCTAATGTGGTGCGTCCCTTCTCTTTCTGGGTGACCCATTCCTCTGTGGACTCTTCAGATGCCAACACACAGTTCACTACTGTATAGATACTAAAAATGAATTACAGGTTTACACAATGTTGGAGAGCCATAGTGCTGTTCTTGTTATGCAGAACTGTGTCCTTCAAAAGCAGCTCTGTAAACATGGGTAACAACCATGAAGTCACTGGGAGGACCATTGCTGCGGCTGACAAATGAAGATGCATAGACCGCCCCCCATGAGATTCTCCCCAGCTTCCCCTCCTCTCACATCTGAAGGCAACAGCTTTTCTCATTCAACGCTTTTCTCTCTTCCACCAGTCCCACTTCTCTGTGCACAAAAAAATATGTCTTGATCCTCAACCCTCTGTCATCCCTTTTTGTCAATTTCTTTAAAAGCACCGGAGGAATTGGAATGATGGTGATTTGAATAAGTCAGTTGGGCTACAGAGGGAGTATTATATTCCACTATACTAGTGATGGAGTAAAGATGTAGTACTCACTGCTCAGTTCTTAAATGCATTTAGTCACCTAATGCCAGAAAAGCCTTGCCAAGCAGAAGGTATTAAATCAAGTCAAATAAATGTAGTAATATGCGCCGCTGCCACTTCTTTTACTAGTGTCTCTTTATTCCCTGTGGCTGCTCTCCACTACGGGAGCTCATTTGGGTATAGTGTAAGTGGGCCGTTAAGTGTAGCACAGAATATATGATCCACTACAGGAGGCTGATGCGAAGCCATGTTATATTGCATATGAAGAGGTCATTTGTGTTGTTGATCACAGCAGCACCCCCTGCTGTTGAGCTGTAGCGAAAAGCCTCTTGAGTTTGAACATGACATGGCCAGTGTTGTGGCTGGAATTATTACATCTACCAGACAGTAGAGCCATGGGTGGGTGTATGTGTTCTGCATGTAGAATGACCAGATAGGTATTTTCTGACAGAGACGGTAGTCTGTTGACATAGAACCAAATGGAAGTGCTAATGTTTAGCATTGTGTCAATGCTTGCCTAGCGACCATGTCCTACATTCCTCTCTCATTATGTAGGTAATAAATGCTATCATTAGATATGCAGGGTGCACGCCATTATTGCTGCCATCCGGATTGCTGTTAGGGGGGAAACGGGGCGAGACACTAATGGTTCAGTTTTTCCGTGCATCTAGGAAGCGATACAAACGTGGCATTATACTAAACTGAGCTATCTGGTGGGCTTTAGTATTCCTTACTTTATATCTTTCCCTCTATCTTTCTCTCACTCTCTCTTTCTAGCACTCTCTATTTTCCTCTCCTCTATCCTTCTTCCTTCCCCCACCCCACCTCCTCTCTCTGGCTCTGTCTCTCTTTCTCGCTCTCTGTTTTATTTGGAACCATTTTGTTTTGGAAGGTTGTGCTAACTAGATGGACAACATTACACCTCAGCAACACACCAGACTGACAAGCAACTCATCTAGACACTCTCCAAACACTCCTGGAATCCCAGCACAGGCTTAGATGTCCTTATTTTCCAAATCATCACCATCATATTCACGTCAACATTATTATTTCAATGTCCTGTGCTCATTAGACAAAATAGTATAGCAACCTGAATAATAGGGCTCATCATTGTTTCTCCCAGAGATGAGAGCCCTTCTTTCAATCTGGAACATCTAAGATCGGCTTCCTTATAGCTGACCTAACCAGGTTAATCAAGCCAGGAGATCCTGCCATCTGTTTCGGCGCAAACAAGAGACCAGAGGTTCTCCTTCGGCTCCCTATTATAGCAGGCAGCCCTCTCCCTTCCCAGCCGTCTTTGGGCAGCATATGCAGACCGTGACCTCTCCCCTCAGAAGGATCAGCTAATGAGCTACTTTTCTTTAGCTATTCACTCCATCACCACCGGCCTCTGCATATCAAACCCAATGTGGCTAGTCGTAGTGGAGAGTTAGGCTGTCTTGGACTATCTTGATTGTTTTAAGGGTCTTGGTGATTTAGAGAAAGGAGGACACTAGAGGAGGACACATCCCCTGATGATGAGTATGCTCCTTCATCAACGGGACACCATGAGTTCGGTTTGATCCCAATTCTGTTTTAGAAACGAAGCAGAGTGGGGATTTTGGGCCTTGGTTGATTGGACTCATGTGACCCTTGTGGGCGATGTGAGTGGAAGGGGCAGGGTCCAGTGAATGGCCTCTCGAGTGGGGGGAGGGGGGGGTTGCAGGGCTTTGTGTGTGTGGGAGCCAGGGGGTCCCATCTTTATGTGCTCTTTGACCCAGATATGATCTAATGGATAGAGAGGGTTCAGACAGTGGGCCTGTTGAATGGAGGGGGACCGGTTTTGTCCAAATCCCTGGGATTGTTTTCTCAGCTAAGCCTGGCCTGTAGGCGTTAGCCTCCCCCCACCCCAGGCATTGATCCAGCCTCGGAGAGGAGAGAGCCAAACAACATGGCCGCCCCTACTAATTTACTGTAATACAGCAAGCAACCTGAGCAACACGTAACTGAATGATTCTGTGTGTTTCATGTTGTTGCTGTTATGGTAGACTTAGTTATGTATGATTTTTGTAGTCACTTAACTTTTGTGGTTTGTGAATATGTTGGATGGGGATAATTATTAAAATGGTTTACTGAGGTTACTGATTAAACAAACTGTTTTGTGCACTGGCCACAGAATGAAGTTATAATGCATGACAAAAAATGCTGAGGCTTCAATCTTGATAATTTAATCCGTTGGTGGAATAGTAACTAGTTTTGGCGTCATCTCTGTAATTGTAATTTGTTGTTTATTTAAAGTAGATGTTCTTCAAGGAGTTCATAAAATAATGGTCCATAGCTTCATTGCAATTTGGAGATGTGTCTAATGAACTTACCTGTTGTAGGGTTTTTAGTAACTGATGTAGAAATGACTGTTGAAGCTCAGTGTGTGTTCCTGCAATTCCATAAGTGTAGTACTGGATAATGCTGGTAATGGAACCCTCTGGTGTAAGTCTAGTGTACTACAGTATACTACTTTTACCAAAGATGGTAGGCTACAGTCCGATGTAGGGATGCAAAAATTCCGGTTAGCTTTATCAAAATTCCCAGGTGTGTCAGGGGAATAATTAGGAAATCCAGAATCCTCCAAAGAGGATTTGAGTAAAACCTGGGAATTTGGGAAAGTTCCGGAATGTTGCAGCCCTAGTCAGATGTCTACCCTCTCTGGTTGAACTTAATTTTATTTTTTTAAATAGACAAACTATTGAAAGCCTGAGGTCATGCTTATTTATGGCAATACTCATTGATAACATTTCCTGTGTTGTTTTCTATTACCATTTTGGAATGTTTACTGTAATTAGTTTTAGAACACCATTTATACATACCAGACATTTTCAGAGATTTTCTAATCCAAGCGTCACACTGATAAAGCATTTATTTTAGCTGAAAATCAACTAACACTCAGGGGGAATAAAACAGCCAGGCATAGTGCTGAACTAAAAGGGCTAGAGTCAGTCGTCCACACAGACCCAGGACCTGCTGCAGCCTGGATACTTGTTGAATATATTGGGATCGATGCTCCCATTTACTGTGGAACGGTTTTAGGCTTTAATTATGTTGGGTGTCAATGGCATTTATCCTATCTGAGTACTCCCACTGAGTCCATTTTCCAGTGAGGCCAAAATCTTTACGTTTAGTACATTAGTGTCAGTCCACGGGTTCCAAGTAGCACAGTGGTCTAAGGCACTGCATCACAGTGCTAGAGGCGTCACTACAGACCCGGGTTTGATCCCAGGCTGTATCACAACCGGCCTTGATCGGGAGTCCCATAAGACGTCGTACAATTGGCCCAGCATCGTCCGGGTTAGGGGAGGGTTTGGACGGGGTAGGCCGTCATTGTAAATAAAAATGTGTTCTTAACTGACTTGCCTAGTTAAATAAAGGTTAAATAAAAAATCTATGAAAATAGGCCATCCCTGAGAGGAATTAATAATACCCATACCTTCTCTGTACTGGCGCATGAGGGTGGATAGTGCTGGGCAGAGCACTACTGTGCCACCCTGTGGTTAGTGTGGTGTATTGAAGTCTCTTGTATGGCTTAAACCCTAACCTGCAATTTAATAATAATACAAATAATTATAATATAAAGCGGAAAATTGCTTTATTTTCACCTCCCATCATTTGAATGTGGAAAGGGGCGGACTGGGACTAGAAATCTGCCCTAGCAGATTCCTTGAGGCCCCCACACCAGCCCATATTTTTCCCCCAAGAGGCCCCCATTATTAGCCAGATAATGATAATTTGGTGAGAAAAAGAAAAGTTTGACAGGCCCAGGAGGCAAAAAATGGACCAGCCTATCTGGCATTTTCCTGAATGTGGACATTGTCACGGATTCCCCCAGTACTGCTGCTCTTTCCGTGTACCAATTCCGGAGGTCTACGTCACCGGCCTCTAGGCTTCACTGAACTGTCTCATTACGCACACCTGATTCCAAATCCCCTAATTAGTAACTGTACATATGTGCCCTCTGTTCATCATCGTCTTGTCGGTTATTGATACCATGTCCATTGGTCCTGTGAGTACCTGCGTGTTTTGTGCAATTGTTATTACGGGTCTCGTCCCGTGTATTTATTATAGGTTTAACCTCGCTCTTTTGTTTGGGTTACATCCCTGTGTGTTTTGTATACATGTTTGTTTTGGGCTTCGTCCCCATGCCTTTCATGGCATGTTGTGTCATTTGGGGGGAGTATTAAAACCCACTATTACGTATTCCTGCGCCTGTCTCCAATAATTTATACAACGTGACAGTGTTAAGGAAGTTCAATGGAAAAAGCTTAAAACAAACTTTGGCCAGGATTCCATCCCAATTTCCAATTGAACAGACATCTGCAGCGTCTTCCTTGAATGCGATCTCCACGAAGTGCGCAAACGTGGTAACATTGCCTTTAAAAGCTGCATTGTCTGCAAGCATGATCAGATTGAATCAAGTCTGTCATCATCATGGCTAGATACCTGATTGATGGCATTTAAGGGACATAATTCAATTAACTTTAACAGTAACACATTTCGTAATGTTAGAGTGAACATCAGGTGAACAAGTATTGCAGTGACTTTCGTAATAATAAATAACCTTTATCAATTGAAATGTGATGATTAATATCACGTTATATGTTTCTTATAATTTATTAACAATATTAACACTATATTCAACTGAAGGAGTGAAGTTGATCTTGGAATATACAAACTATGACATTTAAAAGCAAATGCAACCAAATAGCATTACCTCTCCTCCACAGTCCACATATTCTCCTATACTATCATCCACTGCATCTTCCCCCTCATCTCTCTACTCCCAAGAATGACCTCAGACTCAAAGTACCCCCTACCGTGAGGCTCAACTGAACAGATCTACCTCAATAAAACTCTTTGTATCAGGCATGCGTAAGCCCTCTATGTCCCCACCTCCACCGTCAGGCCCTCCCCCACAGTAAGGCCCTCCACCTACATCATCAGGCCCTGCTCCACAATAAGGCCCTCCACATCCACCGTTGACCCTCCTCCACTGTGAGGCGCTCATGCGTACTGGCACGCGGATCAGAGGGTCCCCAGGGTGATGCTGTAGGCCAGCATGGCCACCAGGTAGACCCTGAAGAGCAGCACGTCCAGTACGTAGCCCACCTGCAGCCACTCCTTGGCAATGTCCCAGCACTCGTCCTTCTTCTCCAGGATGCCGCGGATGGACGAGATCTTGTGCAAGATGTTGTCCATAACGGGCTGTGTGGTGTCACGCACCACGGGCAGCACCACCAGGCCCCCCAGACCCCACTCCCTGCTGTCCTCGCCGCCACGGCCGATCTCGCAGGTGTGGTGAAGGTGGTGGTGGTTACATAGAGCTACAAGGGGTCACACAGGGAGAGAATGGGTGGCGTGGGGTCATATAACAGGATGTACTTGTATTTTAAGTATCCAATGTTGTGTTGAGTTTGTGGATGCAACATTTATTTATTGTCCCAAAGCGACAGACAATTGATTATTTCCAAAGAGAGAAAACAGACCTGTAAATGTATCTCTTTTTATCATTTTCTCTCTCACTCTATGATAGATGTTGTAATGCTGCTGTATTTTTTAAATCAATGAATACTGCTCAGAGAGAACATTGTATACTAGAACTACTGCCCATGTCTTTTTTCCCTCTTTTCTCCTTATCTCATACTCTTTTTCCTACCCAACCCTCGTGTAGATACAATACCCTGGCTGATGTTGTTGTCTTTGTAATGGCCCACATGGTCGTAGTCCCGGGACAGCATGAAGCACAGGCTGTGCTTGTTGCGGATGCACAGGAGGACTGTGACCCGCTCCAGCACTAAATGTTTGAGCCACTGGGGCACGTGGGGCTGCAGGTCCTGCTTATGCACCAGACAGACTATCAACATTGTCTCTGTCAGGCTGATCACCAACAGAGCCATGCACACTACAAAGTATACACCTAGAGAGAGAGGGATGAATCGATATGACCTCTGCACACTACAAGGTATACTCTTAGAAGACAACGGCTACGTCGCAAATGGCACCCTATTCCCTATGTAGTGCACTACTTTTGACCAGGGCCTTTTGACCAGGGCCCCAACAAACAATAGTCCTTCACTACTACCACCTCAACCTATTCTTAACTGCAATAGAGCTCACAATCCCATCCTTAATAACACATCTCAGAAATCTGAGCCACTAATGCACTAGCTGCATTTCTCACTTATGAGCGGCGTGCCGATGGCGGTGGCGGGCATCGTGTCGGAGACGATGATGAGGAAGACGGAGTAGCCCAGGAGCAGGGTGATCTTGAAGGACACCCGCTCTCCGCTGTCCGGGGGGAGGTAGAAGCCCACCAGGTCCATCATCCTCAGGAAGATGCTGGGCAGCAGCATCTTCCTTATGTTTAGGTTAATGGGGGGTTGGACTCTCAATTGGAGGCAGGTGCTTTCTCGTTGCCTCTGATTGAGAGTCCTATATATGGGTAATTGTTTGGTGTAGTGTTTGTGGGAGATTGTTTCTTGTTTTGCGTATGTAAGCATGACAAGACTGTTGTGTTGATTGTTAGTTCTTCGTTGTTCGTTATTTTGGTGTTCACTTTATTTTAAAATAAATCAAGATGAGCATCCACATTCCTGCTGCGTTTTGGTCCTCTATTCCAGACGACAACCGTGACAGAATCTCCCACCACAAACAGACCAAGCAGTGGAGGAAGGAGCAACAGGTGGACTTTGAGGAGCAAAGGGATTTTGAGATGGACTGGCGGGAGAAATGGACCTGGGAGGAAATTCTGGACGGGACTGGACCTTGGCACCAGGCTGGGGAATACCGTCGCCCAAGGGAGGAAATCGTGGCAGCCAAGGCGGAGAGGCGGAGGTACGAGGCCTTGTACGCGCTGAGGGAGAAGCACGAGAGGCACCCCCAATAATTATTTTGGGGGGGGCACACGGGTAGTTTGGCTGGGCCAAGGATGAGCCATAAGCCAGCTACCCGTGTTTATATGGAGGAACGTATGGAGTGGAGGGCGTCGTGTTTTGCTGAAGTGCGCACAATCTCGCCCATACGCACACACAATCCAGTGCGAGTTAATCCAGCCCCTCGCAGATGCCGTGCTAGAGTGGGCATCCAGCCTGGTAGGGGGATGCCTGCGCAGCGCGTCTGGTCGCCGGTACGCCTCCTAGGACCAGGCTACCCTACTCCCGCTCTACGCACGGCAACCATCAGGCCCCTGCACAGCCCAGTTCGCCCTGTACTAGCACCCCACTCGTACAGGGCTGCTAGTTCCATCCAGCCAGGACGGGTTGTGCAGGAGGTGCGTTCAAGACCACCTGTGCGCCTTCATGGCCCAGTGTTTCCAGTTCCTGTCTCTCGTGCTGACCCGGAAGTGCGAAACCCCAGTCTGGCACGTCCAGTACCAGCACCACGCATCAAGCTTCCAATGATTCAGTCCAGTACAGCCTGTTCCCGCTCCCCGCACTAGCCCTGAGGTGCGTGTTCCCAGGCTGACACGTCCAGCACCACGCACCAGGCTTCCAGTGCGTCAACCCAGTCCGACTCGGCCTGTTCCCGCTCCCCGCATTAGCCCTGAGGTGCGTGTCCCCAGGCTGATGCCTCCAGTACCAGCACCACGCATCAGGCTTCCAGTGCGTCAGCCCCGCCTCGAGAGTTCGGCACCAGTGTGCAGTCCAGAGTATCCGGCACCAGTGTGCAGTCCAGAGTATCCGGCAGCAGTGTCTAGTCCGGAACCGAGGGAGTCTGCCTGCGACCCGGAACCGAGGGAGTCTGCCAGCGACCCGGAACCGAGGGAGTCTGCCTGCGACCCGGAACCGAGGGAGTCTGCCTGCGACCCGGAACCGAGGGAGTCTGCCTGCGACCCGGAACCGAGGGAGTCTGCCTGCGACCCGGAACCGGGTGAGTCTATCAGCAACCCGGAACTGAGTAAGTCTATTGATGATCCAGAACTAAATATAAGTAACTGTGTGTCAAATGAGTCTGCCTACAGTGTGGAATGGAAGAGGTCTGCCTACGATCCGGGACGAGGGGAGTCTGCCTATGGCCCGAAACAGATTAAGTCTGTCTGCATTCTGGAGGACAGTAGGCCGGAGCCTGAACCACCACCTGTATAGGTGGGTTGGGGAGGGGGGGTGTAGCACAAGTGCCGTCGGTGACGGCAGCCACCCTCCCTTCCCTCCCTTTAGTTTAAGGGGATTTTATTTTGGTTTTGGTTTTTTGTTTATTTATGAGGTGCATCCGGGGTCTGCACCTTTAGGGGGGGGTACTGTCATGTCCTGACCAGTATAAGGGTTATTTGTTATTGTAGTTTGGTCAGGACGTGGCAGAGGGTATTTGTTTTGTGGTGTTTTTGTAGAAGGGTATTTGATTTATGTATTCCGGGGTTTTTGGGCACTGTTCCTTGTTTAATGTATTTCTATGTTTAGGTTAATGGGGGGTTGGACTCTCAATTGGAGGCAGGTGCTTTCTCGTTGCCTCTGATTGAGAGTCCTATATATGGGTAATTGTTTGGTGTAGTGTTTGTGGGAGATTGTTTATTTCTTGTTTTGCGTATGTAAGCCTGACAAGACTGTTGTGTTGATCGTTAGTTCTTCGTTGTTTGTTATTTTGGTGTTCACTTTATTTTAAAATAAATCAAGATGAGCATCCACATTCCTGCTACGTTTTGGTCCTCCATTCCAGATGACAACCGTGACAGTTCCACATATTTTTATTGAACTGTGAAACTATGCAATACATACAAATAAACTTAATAACAACAAACCATGATGCAGAGGTGAAACAATCTCCCACAAACCCAGGTGGGAAATACACCTACTTAAGTATGACCTCCAATTAGAAACAACAATGACCAGCTGCCTCTAATTGGAGATCATCCGAAATAAAACCCAACATAGAAATACAAAAACTAGAACATAACAACATAAATCTAAACTACAAAAAAAAACTGTCACGCCCTGACCTACTCTACCATAGAAAATAACAGCTTTCTATGGTCAGGACGTGACAAACAGAGGCCTGCGTCGGATCACCACCTGATGACATTCATCAAGGTTGACGAGAGAGTCATTGCCTCTCTAGTTTTTATGAGAAGTATTACAGTGATGAAAATTCCAGATTGTCTGCAAAATCAAATAACATTCAGCTCAGACACCCATACATACCGCACAAGAAATGCCATCAGGGGTCTCTTCACAGTCCCCAAGTACAAAACGAATTCACAGCAAGGCACAGTTTTATACAGGGTCATGATCACATGGAACTCCCTTCCAACTCCCTTCCATCTGATTAAACAACATCTCATGGAAGGTGGGGACTGTGAGAGGACACGCACAAACAGACACTCAGACACTCGACACTCGATTATTGTATATCGTTGTAATTTTTATTTGTGTGACTGTGCTTGTCTATCTGTATCAGTGTTTTGTTACTTGTGATGTTTATTGGTGTGTGTGGGCTGCTGCTTCTGCAAAAGCTAATGGGGATCCAAATAAACAATAATTGGGAATAGAGCAGTAATTAACAAGAAGTAGTACGCATTTCCATATATCTGGCAGAAAAACATTTTGATCGTGGAGAGAACAATATATCAACAGATTCTATCAATGACCCTAAAACGGAGGTGGGATGGGAGTGCACTCTCTATCACACTTTCACCTATAGATCCTCACTCATATCCTTTAGTTAATTTTCCATAAAGCAAGCCTGCTTTCTTTGTATGATGCATAAGGAAAATGTCCATTCTCAATACATATTTAATACAGCTGAAGATCTTATGTTTCTAATAAAGCCTCATGCGGTAGAGGTCAAGGTAAGGGTCTACTATCTTCATATATTTCTCTGTTTTATCTATTCTTACTAAAGGTCTTGCTTTTCTGTCAGGTTCAGTTGGTTTTTAATAAATGATTTGCGCTAAGGTATTATGTACACGATATGATTGATTTGAACATGATTGTATATAGTAATTGAAAAGTTTATACTGCATATCATTTTAACATGTGTTGTGGGGATCTTTCCCATCCCTTTATTGTACTCTTTTAACTATTGCCATTTACTTCATCATCATGCATAGGGTTGCCTAAATTCCGTTAATTTTCCCAAAATTCCCCGGTTTTCCAGAAATCCCGGTTGGAAGATTACTGGAATCAGGAGGGAATAAACAGGAAATCTGAGAATCCTCCAACCAGAATATCTGCAAAACTTGGGAATTTTGGGAAAGTTGTTTGCAACCAGAATTTTGCAACCCTAACAATCTTACAAACCAGGTCAATCATTGCCAAATAATATATTTCCAAAACCTGTCATGAATACATAAATAAAAGATAATGAATGATTATGTTATGTATACTCACATTGAACTTCATCTCAGCATAGGAGTCAATGTTGTCCAGACCGAAGCGCTTGTATTTCAACAAGACGTGTAGCAGCTCCCACTCGCCCTGGTTCATGAAGACACTCTTGTCCACCTTGAGTTCCTCTGCGCTCCTCATCAGCTTGAGGTCAATGTCATTAACTACAGACATGGACATGGAGGAGACATAGGTCAGTGGGTTCAGATGAATGTAAATTATGTAAATGACCATTATCAGCAGTCCTCAGCCACAGCTGGCACTAGGAAAATGATTTTAAAAAATAATAAAAAAATATTGAGGACTGAGTGACTGACACTTAGCTTATCCATCCCCACCTCACTTACAATTGTTTTTAAAAAGGCATCCTTACCTGGTATTGTAGCCTACAGTATGTGCAGTTGAAAAGCTTTTCCCCACATGCATAGCCAAATGACTAAATAAGACATGTGTTACGGGTATGGAGCCAGCTCTGAAAAGGTCAGGCTGCAGTTCTGGACGTCAAAGGGGAAGTTGTAGATGTTGAGAGTTCAGGCTGTCACCACCTGGATGGGCTTGTAGTTGCGCACCCGACCATAATGGGTCACGTACACATAGGGAATATCCGGAGATTTACCCACATCCACACTGAGAGATTACAGCAGGAAGCACAACTCAAACCACAGCAAAGAGATGCAATAAATATGTTTGTGACTGATTTGGACAACTAATATTTCAGCGTATTACACACACACACTTTACACTGCACTGTACTTTAGTAATGCGTAATCAAAGATAAATGATACTATTTTATGCAGACTTTGATTTGACTGCATGGCCAAAAATGCGATGGCTTACACCGACAATAACGATCACAAAACACTGGACTTACAACTCGTTGATTAGTATGTCAGGCACCCACACATTGGCAGTCGGTATGGACTTTTGATTCACATCACCAAAGTCCTCTGTGTTCCATACCAATAATTCATCTGTCCATTCCTGATACAGAGTTATAGCATAAGCCAGTAAGCATGGTCTAGTATTAATAATAACAAGTATGGTATAATGGCTTATAACTAAGATCCTCTGATAAGATGTGTTTGATAAATGTATGTTTTAATTTCTTGGAAACTTTTTTTCAACAAAATCAATTTGTTGTTTAAACAGTTATTTAGCTATTTATTGCAAATAGTTATTTGTCTTACCTGCCTGTACCATACATATGTTGTCAGAACCTGGTTCTTCTCGTCCTGTTGTAACATAGGGCAAATAGTGAAGATCAACATAGGCTACACACAATCTCAGTATACTGAACTATTATTCTACTAAGAGCAGGAGGCCTACTTACCACACTGAGGATAGAGTACACCATAAGGTCGATGGCCACCATTGTGCAATTTCGCCAGTTGCGCACGGGTCGAACACCCTTCTTGTACCCAGCACTCAAGTACTCGGAGAGACGTACCAAAGTGGCATTGGCAAAGCGTCCGGTATTATGTTTCTTGACTAACGGAGGTAAAACACATCGCTTCAACATACTGATTCAACATATCCACTTATGCTATCCACTAAATGCAACATATTGAGGGTTATACAATTATTATTGTGTAAATCTAGCATTATATAAAATGGCAACTTCCAAAACAGGCAACCTCTGTCAATAACGCCACAACCTATCTGGAATTAATTTTGCACGTGCATCTTCTTACCTGTGCAGGCTCGCGCGGTACCTTGTTTCAGGAGCAAGACGAACGCTGTCCAGAGTGCTGAACTTCTCATTCTGCACTACGCTTCACTTCTCTGCCTTGAGCTTGTCAATAATGAGCAGTGCTCAGTTTTGAGATGCAGCAGTCTACTGGCGCCGCCGAGACCCATATTCTGGAGTGTCTACTGTTGCCTAATGTCTACAGTATCATGTATTAGTTAAATTCAGTTTCATTCTGCATGACGCTGCCTTAGCCAGCTGATGTAACTATGAACACGAAGGTGTGTCCATCGGGGATTTGATGATGGGGATTTGATGATGGGAATTGGAAGCAGCTGAGGTTATCTTATGTCATCACATGTCCTGAGCAGATAACTCTGAGCACTCAGGCCTATCCAAGTGTACAGTATCTGGCTGTGTAGCCTAACAGATGTCTGTGTATGGATCAAGTTTTGTGTGGTATATCAGCTTTTTTCCTCCAACTGAATCCTCAATGTATTTTATAAGCTTACTGTGGAGAAATGATTTCTCTCAAAAAAGATCCTGCATTAAGAAATGGATTTCCTGAACATACAGAGGAGCATAGGCCTATTTTCTCTGGCCGCTTGGTTTTCATATGGGAGTTTAAGTGCAGGCCGGTTTTCTCTTTTCTCACTAACAACATCCAACTGACATTTGATACTGATCTTAGACAACATTTTGTTCATTGATTTCTTAAACTGCTTATGTTGGGGGAATATGTACTGCAATCTACAACGAAATTAATTCTATGACTTTTATTATGTGATAGGATCCTGCCGATACAGTTTATGTTACATGGATAGACGATACACACTGCTGCGAAAACACATGCGTCATCTTTGGATAAAAAAACACGCCTACTGCATATATCAACAATTAAACATTTCATGTTTTGGGGGACTAAAGAGATAAAACCTTGTTGAAAAATCATATCCATTAATGACACACAAAAACGCTTGAAAATATGTAGCTACTAAGAGCAAATCAGTCATTACTCATTGTACTGCCTGGATCCTTTAAAATACAATACCAGTCAAAAGTTTAGGACACACCTACTCATTCAAGGGTTTTTCTTTATTTGTACTATTTTCTACATTGTAGAATAATGGTGAAGACATCAAAACAATGAAATAACACATATGGAATCATGTCGTAACCAAAAATGTGTTAAATACATCAAAATATATTTTGTATTTTAGATTCTTCAAAGTAGCCACCCTTTGCCATGATGACAGATTTGCACATTCTTGGCATTGTCTCAACCAGCTTTACCTGGAATGCTTTTCCAACAGTCTTGAATGAGTTCCCACATATGCTGAGCAATTGTTGGCTGCTTTTCCTTCACTCTCCGGTCCAACTCATCCCAAATCATCTTAATTTGGTTGAGGTCCGGTGATTGTGGAGGCCAGGTCATCTGATGCAGTACTCCATCACTCTCCTTCTTGGTCAAATAGCTCTTACACAGCCTACAGGTGTGTTGGGTTATTGTCCTGTTGAAAACAAATTATAGTCCCACTAAGCCCAAACCAGATGGGATGACATATCACCAGCAAAGCACCCCCACAACATCACACCTCCTCCTCCATGCTTCACGGTGGGAACCACACATTTAGAGAGCACTCTCACCTACTCTGCGTCTCACAAAGACACGTGGTTGGAACCAAAAATCTCAAATTTGGACTAAAGGACAGATTTCCACCGGTCTAATGTCAATTGCTCGTGTTTCTTGGCCCAAGCAAGTCTCTTCTTATTATTGGTGTCCTATAGTAGTGGTTTCTTTGCAGCAATTTGACCATGAAGGCCTGATTCATGCAGTCTCCTCTGAACAGTTGATGTTGAGATGTCTGTTACTTGAACTCCGTGAAGTATTTATTTGGGCTGCAATCTGAGGTGCAGTTACAGAGGTAACTCTGGGTCTTCCTTTCCTGTGGCGGTCCTCATGAGAGACAGTTTCGTCATAGCGTTTGATGGTTTTTGCGAATGCACTTTGAAAGTTCTTGAAATTGTTTCTGCATTGACTAACTTTCATGTCTTAAAATAATGATGGACTGACATTTCTCTTTGCTTATTTGATCTGTTCTTGCCATATTATGGACTTGGATTTTACCAAATAGGGCTATCTTCTGTATACCAACCCTACCTTGTCACAACACAACTGATTAGCTCAAACGCATCAAGAAGGAAATAAATTCCACAAATTAACTTTAACAAGGCACACCTGTTAATTGAAATGCATTCAAGATGACTACCTCATGAAGCTGGTTGAGAGAAAGCCAAGAGTGTGCAAAGCTGTCATGAATGCAAAGGGTGGCTACTTTGAAGAATCTCAAATATAAAATATATTTTGATTTGTTTAACACTTTTTTGGTTACTACATGATTCCACATGTGTTATTTCATAGTTTGATGCCTTCACTATTATTCTACAAGGTAGAGAATAGTAAAAAATAAAGAAACCCTTGAATGAGTAGGTGTGTCCAAACTTTTGACTGGTACTGTAGTTCCACAGCTGTCACGTCTTGACCAGTGAGAAGGGTCATTTTGCCATAGTGAATGGTCAGGGCGTGGCAGGGGGGTTGTTTTGTGTGTTTTGGGGTTGGTTTGTTTCTAGGGGAATTTGTTCTAGTTTTCTGTTTCTATGTTTCATTTTCCTTGTGTGGCCCAAGTATGGTTTCCAATCAGAGGCAGGTGTCTTTCGTTGTCTCTGATTGGAAGCCATACTTAGGCAGCCTGTTTTTCTTTGAGTTTTGTGGGTGGTTGTTGCCGTATAGTTGTTGTGCCTTACGGAACTGTTGTTTGTCGTTTGGTTATTTTGTTTAAGTGTTCTCTCAAAATAAAAGAAGATGAGTACTACACACGCTGCGCCTTGGTCTGTTCAAAACGACGCCTGTGACAACAGCATCTATATCCTTGCACAACTCTAGCTAAAAACAGGATACATAATCAAACCACAGTTGAAAATATTCATTTATATGTAGGCTAGCAACATGACTTGTTTGATAGGAAGGGGACTAAGAAGTTACATCACAAATATGAAAGTACATAACATTTTCAGCAAACAATAACCAGCATTCATTTATTTCCTCAACTCAAGGAGGTGGCCATACAATGGGTTGTAACGTGATCTGCTCAAAGCAAATGTCTGGTGTTCAAGTGAAAATTCTATTTACATAGATTGTTCCCAGCCAAAGGTTTTTATGAGTAGCTCATGTATCTTTTTTATGACTATCAGTGAGCCAACATGGAATGCAGTTGCTGTAACGATTGTCGTACGGAGTAGACCAAGGCACAGCAGGTTGAGTGCTCATTTTAACTTTTATTGAACACTTAAATAACAAAACAAGAAAACGACCGCACAGTGTTGCAGGCTAAACACAGCAGTGCAAAAACAACTTCCCACAAACAGGTGAAAAAGGGCTTCCTAAGTATGACTCCCAATCAGCAACAACGATGTACAGCTGTTCCTGATTGAGAGCCATACCAGGCCAACGCAAATAAATATACAACATAGAAAAACCATAGCAATACAAAACATAGAACAAAACCCCGACAACACAAAACAAACACACCCCTGCCACGCCCTGACCAAACTACAATGACAAATAACCAATTATACTGGTCAGGACGTGACAGTTGCCTAAGCTAGACTTTGAATGTGCTTTATTGATTTTGTACAGTTTTCATTAGGAGCATGGTGATTCAAGTTCATGTAGAATAACATAGCATTGATGTAACAGAATGTGCCAGGAAAACATGAGCAAGATATATATTTTTATGAAACACATCAGAATGAATATGTTAATACATCAGTCTGTATTTATGTATGGAGCAATCTTCCAATAGTACATGACAATACAGTATTGATTAAATTGCTTCTACCTGCTACCGTATCAAAAGAAGAAGTGGGGACAAAGGGGGTCGGCTCAACCACATCAATGACCCTTAATTGACCTTTAACATTTTATTAGAGCAAAATAAATGCATTTGAACAAAGTTTTTCTCCCCTTCTATCCTCATGCAGAGCTCCAGATGGCCCACAGTAGCAGCAGAGTGCTGGTGTAGACAACCAGGATTAGCAGGTAGACTCGGAACAGGAGGAGGTCCACCTTGCAGCAGAGGGCCACCCAGTCAGCCTGGGCTGAGTCGTCACTCTCTCCCTCCTGTAGGTAGAGCCTCAGAGCCACCACCTCCTGGAGAATACTCTCCAGCCGAGGAGCACTCTCCTGAAGCTCGCTCAGAGACAGCACTTCCTCTGGAGCCAGGTCAAACTCAAAGCCTGGAGGGACAACATGTAAGTGGGGTTATGATGGGGTTGGACACATGAATGTACGAAGAAAATATATTCTGTTGCTACAACGCAATCTTAACAAGTAAATTAAATAAAAGTCAAACTGTTGATTGAATACAGTGGCAAGAAAAGTATGTGAACCATTTGGAATTACCTGGATTTGCGTCATCTTTGGATTAAAAAAACATGCCTACTGCATATATCAACAATTAAACATTTCATGTTTTGGGGGACTAAAGAGATAAAACCTTGTTGAAAAATCATGTCCATTAATGACACACAAAAACGCTTGAAAATATGTAGCTACTAAGACCAAATCAGTCATTACTCATTGTACTCGCTGGATCCTTTAAAATACAGTACCAGTCAAAAGTTTAGGACACACCTACTCGTTCAAGGGTTTTTTCTTTGTTTTTACTATTTTCTACATTGTAGAATAATAGTGAAGACATCTACACTATGAAATAACACATATGGAATCATTCAGTAACCAAAAAAGTGTTCAAAATATATTTTAGATTTTAGATTCTTCAAAGTAGCCACACTTTGCCTTGATGACAGCTTTGCACACTCTTGGGATTATCTCAACCAGCTTCATGAGGAATGCTTTTCAAACAGTCTTAAAGGAGTTCCCACATATGCTGAGCACTTCTTGGCTGCTTTTCCTTCACTCTGCGGTCCAACTCATCCTAAACCATCTCATTTGGCTGGGTATGAAGGGCAAGCTTGGTGTGTCAAACAATATGAGAGAACATTTGAAACAAAGATGAGGAGAGGAGCTGGTGTATGATACCTATGAGTGGTGTTCTGATGGTGGTGGCAGGCATCTGTGTAGCCCAGGTGGATGCTGGTCTTGAAGGTGATGCGTGTGCCACAGTTGGGCGGCAAGTAGAAGCTGATGACGTCCACCACCATGAGGAAGATGCTGGGGATGAGCAGACTCACCACGTACAGCAGGGGGCGCCGGCGGATCAACACCTGACCAGTGGGGGTGAGAGGGAGTGAAAAAGAGGGAGAGAGTGTTTTACTTTTCTATTTCATGTCACACGTGGGTCAAGAATGTGTGAACTCCCCCATAGGTGAGAAATTGAGAAAATGTTTTTCCCTTCACTAACTTAAACCTAAATCTGCCCCATTTTAGCTTTAGATAATAACTGTACTTTTTTCAACTGAACCCACAAGAAAAACATATTCCACACTATTACCCTATTCCACAGTATTATTCCACAGTATTACCCTATTACCCTGTCCTCTTCCAGTACCCCAAATTACATGAATCCCCTTAACCGCTTTCACAATGAGCAGTAGTGTAAAGGTAACCCAATGAGCCCTGCTGGATCGACACTCCATCATTAAGTGCCCTCCTGAGCTGAATGTACAACAGAACCCCGCCTAGCCTATCCTCGCAGGCAGTCTCTCCCCCACCTGCACCAGGCCCAGGGCCCATTTCTCCGGCAGAACAAGACGGCCATTGATCAGCTGCCACAGAGACAGCCTCATTATGGTGCCTCTCTCTCTCAGCATGCTGGACGCGCCTCATCTATTAGCATTAGCGCTTAATCCTGTCCGTGAAGCCCTTGCTGATCTCTTTAACACCTTCACAACAGGAGTACCAGGAGGAGGGGATGGCTAAAAACCTCCTCTCGATACTCAATCTGATTTAGTTGTCATTGTACAGTCACAGTCTCCCTACAAGAGAAGTGTGTATCTTTTTGTTTCCTGTTGGATAGACATCAATCCATATAGAAAATCTCACTAACACACCTATTCACATATTACATATTTACTGACTGGATATGTATTGCGGTATATGTGGATACAGTTGGCACTAGACATATAGGTCATATTTGTATTTCTTCAAATACTTTCCTTCAAATCAAGTATCTGAAGAGAAACAAAGAGAGACCTAGATCTGGTAACAGTAGGCACACACGTTGAACTGGATGTGGGCGTAGTCTCTGCCATCCAGCCGGAGCTGCCAGTAGCAGGAGGGCACAGACATCAGCTCCCACTCGCCATCGTCCATAAACGACTTCTGATCATTGGCGATGTCCTCCGCACTCCTCCACAGAGTCAGGTTAACCTCACTCACTGCATACATGATGATAGAGGTCAGGGAGAGAGTTTACTAAGCCTTAATGACACTCAGTCAATTTGACCTGCTATTGATTTGATAGAATATTAAATTACCAGCTGTATGGGTTTTATGTGCTCGTGTTTGTGTACTTAATACTGTATGTGCCATAGCTTTATGCATGTATTTTGTGCATCGAAAGGTATGCCATTGTTATTTTGCACTTCTAATTGTGTGTTTTAGCCACGTCATCCATCTGTGCATATCCAGATGTATAGACATTTGACTGGGTATTAATGTTAGCGTGTTTACAGCTCTCTATGCTAACCTGAGTGAAGCCAGCTGCGGAAGGTCAGAGTGCAGCTCTGCTTGTCAAAGGGGAAGGCGTACAACTCCAAGTCACACGCAGACACCACCTGGATAGGCTTGTTGTTTTTCACCATCCCCGATGAGTTGACATACACATAGGGGTTGTCAGGGGACTCCCCTACATCCACACTAACAGGGGGAAGAACACGACTTATGGGGTTGACAAGAGTTCCAGCTGCTTACAGTACTGTATGTTGAACATGAGACACTCTGACCCTGGTCAACACACTTCCTTTTCAGTCTGTCATTTTAAATTAAAAGGACAAATGTTGAACATTTCTGCAAAGAGACTGAGTGTATTGAGTAATCCAATGACATGTTATGAAATTTGAACAGGAATACATAGTGTAAATTCTTACAATTCACTGATGATGAGATCGGGCACCCATATAGCGTCAGAGGGCAGAGAGATCTCAGTGATCCCGTCAAACTCCTCGGGATCCCACACCAAGAACTCATCAGTCCAGATCTGACATCATAAACAGGAAATACATCACAAGACCAGTCATATGAAGTACATGACAAATGGTTGCCTGACTGTTTTGGCATTCAATAACACAATTGTTGCATGCCAGACAAGGCTGAAGAGACATTGGCTGAAGCAGGCTCCCTGTCTTTCAGACAGACAACCATGTGAAAACCATGCAGAAGCTTTATATATATTATGTAACTGAAATGAAACATGGAACACAGACACAGGATTCGTAGAAACAGCTAAACATGGTATACATATTAAGGCAGACATAATGTGTATATTGGGTAGATAAGAATAATTCAAAACAGACATTATTATGCCTCATTCACTTATATTCAAATATCTGAAGAGAACATTGCATTTGTTTAAGTACACCAACGGCATTGTCATTCAGTGTTTTGAACAAAATACTGAACATTTGATGTTTGACTTTAGGTGTACCCTCTGACGCTCAATCAATGGCACAAGGACAAGCGGCGGATGGGAAAATGCAAAGACAACAATGGTGTTGCAACTGCATTAAAGTGAATGGAGAGTGAGCCTGGAGACTCATGTCCGCTGGCCCCACCGACCAAATGAACCCTAATGAGATTCTCCTCATCCTGATTTTATTTTCAGTTTTTTTTTTTTTTTTTAAATGGCTCACTCCACCACTCCATTGAAACTATAAATATAATGCGTAGATGTGATTATTCCTTGAAGGGGTAATCAAAGTAATTACATTTTTAAGTATTCCTATTTGTGGATGGGGCCAGTGATGGTTTTACGTTGCATGAACATTTTGAAACGTATGTTTAACACCAATAGAAGAATACAATTCATACCAACCTGCCGGTACCAAATGCTTGTGGTTACTTGCTGGGTCTTTCCATCCTGTAAAAAGATTTTCAAAACATCTATTATTGAGTATTACTTTTTTGTTACATTTTTGGGTGTAAATTATTTGTGCAGACCATTGAAATGTGTAGCTACAAATGGTCAAAATGTATTTACTGATACAAGATTAATATTTCATAACAAAAAAATTATAATTGAGCAACATCAACGATGTTTTCATTTTTTTTACCACATCAAGCACAGACTGCATTATGAGGTCTATGTGGATGAGCGTGGGACTGGTCCAGTTCTGAACAGGTCTGACTCCACAGTTGTATTTACGCAGGAGGGTCCTGGTGAGTTGGTTCAGAGCAGACCTCTTGGGTTTATCTGCTATCTGTTCAGCCAGAGAGGCTGAATGGAAGTTAAGTAGTAAATCAATCATATGAAATTCAACTCATTGATATATGAAATTCAACTCATTGATATATACAGAAGGGTTTCAAAAATTCCCAGGTTTTCCAGAAGTCCTAGTTGGAGCATGTTATGCCCTGGCCATAGAGAGGGTTTTGTTCTCTATTTTTTTCTATGTTTTGTATTTCTTTGTTTTGGCCTGGTATGGCTCTCAATCAGGGACAGCTGTACATCGTTGTCACTGATTGGGAGCCATACTTAGGTAGCCTATTTTCCTTTGGGTTTTGTGGGTGGTTAATTTCTGTTTTGTTGAACCTGATGGAACTGTTGGACCTTTTGTTATTTTGTTTAAAGTGTTCTCAGTAAATAAATAAATGAATGATGAGCACTCACCACGCTGCGCCTTGGTCTACTCCATTTGACGGCCGTTACAGAGGATTCCTATTTTCCTGCTTATTTCTAGAAAACTTCAAACAGGGATTTCTGGAAAACCTGGGAATTTGGGGAAAGTTAGCAGAATTTTACAATCCTATTGATATCTCAAATAAAACATCTTGCATATGACAGAATTCTACCTGATTTATGGTATTCATCTATTTAACATGATTGTCATTTTTTAAGGCACAATAATCTTCAATGTGTTATGTTTCAAGACATTATGTCTCCACAACAATTAACTACAATCCACTACTTAGAATGAAAAATATGTTTATGAAGCATAATGAATAAACATATTATCATTAAATTGAAAATATTTTACCATCCATCCATTCATTTATTTGTAAGTGACAGGAAATTGCCTATTCATCTCACAGATAGGGCTGCAATATTATTATTATCAGATAGGGCTGCAATATTCCAGGTAACTTTCACAAAGTTCCCAGGTTTTCCAGAAATCCCAGTTGGAATATTCCTGGAATCAGAAAGGAATAAGCAGGAAATCCGGGAAGCCTCCAACCGGGATTTCTGGAATAACCTAGGAATTCCGAGGATGTTACTGGAATTTCGTAACTCTAGTTTGAGTTGGTTAAAACCCTGATTCAAACGGATGGACTTCCTAAAATCATATTATTGGATTTACAGTATAGGACGCTCACAGAAGGGTTCCATTAAGTCATACATTTGCTATAAAATAACAAATAACATTCCAATAAAACAACACACTCAGACATTGGAATAATTTATTTCAATACGACTGGTCATTTCAGACCAAGTTAAAAATGTATTTGAAAACAGTTAATAGCAATGAGTAGAAACTACTGTCTCAATATGTCAATCATCTTTAAATGTTGCTTGTTTCATGTAGACAATTCCTAATAGCACAGACTGGTAAACTGGACTTTAATATTTGTATTTAATTAATATTTATGGTTATTTAATCCATTCTGTCATGGCTGATTGTAGAAGAGGAAAACTGTCTGAGTGAATCTTACCTGAGCTTAGTAGGAGCCAGAAGACGGTATCATGTTGAGCAACCAGTTTGATACACCTAAATCTCCCCTCCAAAATGTAATGTCAGATGATCTTCAAAGTCATTTTCCTTTCTTTCTGTTTAGTCTCTTTCTGAAATTAATTCTGAATAGTTTAAGTCTGAAGATCTCTTCTTGACTTGGTTTCAACATTAAATGGACCTGTGTGTGAATGTTTGTGGCATCTGTATTGATTTTCTATTAGCATGGTAAGATTATACTTTTTTTTAAGGAGTGGGGCAGTCCCACTCCTTTTGGTATTGAGGCAGTTCAGCAGCCTGGTCTCATAGACTACACATAACATAGTAAATGTACATCCGAGACACTCAAATTAGTATGATTCGAGTAAATGTAAATCCGAGACACAAATTAGTATGATACGTTATGTTTGGTATGGTTACATAAGACAGATGGTTACTTAAGGCAAAAAAAAGTTGGTGGCTTGGTAGGGGTGAATCGGTGGACGTATTATGGACAACTTTAGCTAATTAGCAACTTTTCAACTACTTAATAATTTTTAGTTACTTTGCAACTACTTAGCTTGTTAGCTAACCCTCCCCTAACCCTTACTTTAACCCTTTAACCTAACTCCTAAAACTTAACCTTAACCTCTAACCCAAACCCTAAGCCTAGCTAACATTAGCATATCATACACTTTGTAAATTCGTAACATATTGTAATTTTGCAAATTCGTAACATATAATACGAATTGTAATTCTTAACATATCATACAAAATGGGTGATAGACATCCACAAATGAATACATACTATGCGAAACGTAAACTATCATACTAAATGGAGTGTCTCAAATGTATGTACAAAATAATATAAAATGCTCTGAGACAGCTGCCAGCACAGTGGCGATTTTAGCATCTAAATCTTGGAGGGGCAAACTCAAAAAGAAATGTGGGGATGCATGCCAGCAAAGCCACAACACAACACTAAACAACACATTAATTGCACTATAACGGTGACAAACCATTATAGTGTACATAAGAAATCCCGGTATGCCCTCCGACGAACCATCAAACAGGCAAAGCGTCAACACAGGACTAAGATCGAATCGTACTACACCGGCTCCGACGCTCGTCAGATGTGGCAGGGCTTGCAAACTATTCCAGACTGCAAAGGGAAGCACAACCGAGAGCTGCCCAGTGACACAAGCCTACCAGACGAGCAAAATAACTTCTATGCTCGCTTCGAGGCAAGTAACACTGAAGCATGCATGAGAGCATCAGCTGTTCCGGATGACTGTGTGGTCACGCTCTCCACAGCCAATGTGAGTGAGATCTTTAAACAGGTTAACAGTCACAAGGCAGCAGGGCCAGACGGACTACCAGGACGTGTACTCCGAGCATGCGCTGACCAAATGGCAAGTGTCTTCACTGACATTTTCAACCTTTCCCTGTCTGAGTCTGTAATACCAACATGTTTCAAGCAGACCACCATAGTCCCTGTGCCCAAGAACACTAAGGTAACCTGCCTAAATGTCTACCGACCCGTAGCACTCACGTCTGTAGCCATGAAGTGCTTTGAAAGGCTGGTCATGGCTCATATCAACACCATTATCCCAGAAACCCTAGACCCACTCTAATTTGCATACCGCACCAACAGATCCAGAGATGATGCAATCCCTATTGCACTCCACACTGTCCTTTCACACCTGGACAGGTCTAGGTCCATGTCACGGTTGTCGTAGGAAGGAGCGAACCAAAGTGCAGCGTGTGTATCATTCCACATTTTTATTTAACTGTGAAACTATGCAATACATACAAATAAACTGAATAACAAAAACCGTGACGCAGAGGTGAAACATACACAAACTCAAAGACAATCTCCCACAAACCCAGGTGGGAAAAACACCTACTTAAGTATGATCTCCAATTAGAGACAACGATGACCAGCTGCCTCTAATTGGAGGTCATCCCAAACAAAACCCAGCATAGAAATACAAAACTAGAACATAACAACATAGAAAAACTAAACTAGAAAACCCCCCTGTCACGCCCTGACCTACTCTACCATAGAAAATAACAGCTTTCTATGGTCAGGACGTGACAGTCCAAGAGGCTTCTAAACAGCCTCTAACCCCAAGCCATAACACTCCTGAACAGCGAATAAAATGGCTACTCAGACTATTTGCATTGCCTCCCCCCCCACCCTCTTCTATGCTGCTGCTACTCTCTGTTATTATCTATGCATAGTCACTTTAATAACTCTACCTACATGTACATATTACCTCAATTACCTCGACACTGGTGCTGTCACGTCCTGACCAGCAGATGGAGCTGTTGTAGTAGTTTGGGGGTCAGGACGTGGCAGTCTTGTGTGTGTTCTCTGTGTCTTGTGACTCCTGATCAGGAACAGCTGGGGATCGTTGTTCCTGATTGGGAGTCATATATGTAGGAGTATGTTTGTCACTGGGGGGTTGTGGGGAAGTGTGGTGAGCACTGCTTTTTTTTAATTTATTTTTTTGATTTTAAAAAAAAAAAAAAAAATTTTTTTTTTTTGGTTTAGCCTGCTACCATGTCGTATCGTGAGTACTGTTCATTGTTTTGTTTATTGTTTTTTCCAGTGGATACTTTACTTGTTTTGTTAATTAAAGAAACATGAGTGTCCACACTTCCGCTGCGCCTTGGTCCTCCTTTCAAATCCACGATGGATACTGTGACAGGTGCGGCAATGTGCGGCATTGACTCTGTACCGGTACCCTCTGTATATAACCCCGCTATTGTTATTTACTGCTGCTCTTTAATTATTTGTTTTTCCTATCTCCTACTTTTTTGGGGTATTTTCTTATAACTGCATTGTTGGTTAAGGGCTTGTTAGTAAGCATTTCACTGTTGTATTCGGTGCATGTGACAAATACAATTTCATTTGATTTGAAACGGTGCCCACAAACTGTTAGGGTCCACAAAAAGCTGTCCCAACAGGAGAGTTTTCTTTTAGCGCCATGGAAGGAATCCTTACCACCGCTTCACCTGGCTATTAGTGGAGCCTTGTCTGGCAGTGAAACAGTTAACTCAGACTAATTTACTGCCTTTTTAAAAAACTTAGCTGATATTGCTGACCTGCTTAAACAAATGTGGTTTCTAAGGACAATTGAGATGTAAAAACTATGGCAAAAGGGAACGATGAGCGGATGAGAGGCAATCTGTCATTTCGTTTAAGAATTAATGAGCAAGCTAAGACGGACGTAGTCAATATAATTATTTGTTCAGCACTTTTGAAATGTACAGCTACAGAATTCAGAACAGGGGCTGTTCTTACGGTATTCTCCCGGTACATCAAGTCAGAACCGTAGGATAAATAAAGGGGGCATATAAGCAGACAATGAAAGCCCTTACAATATTCAATGATTACATTTCTCTAAAACAGGCTATAGGCTACATGTGCACCACCAAGTCAGAACAGCAGGCTAAGTTATGAGGGGGTAAGGGAAAGGGTGAGGCACATGGGCTACTAACATACTGTACACTTTGTATTACTTTCTTAGCTACAATATACATATCTCCCTGGCATATTACATACATTTTTGGACTCACCGTTGTACTGTGCTCACTTGAATAGGAAGGTGGTGCGTCGGTCCTTCTTGTGGACAAATTTGGTCCTAAAACTTTGTCATCAGTCTGGCATTTTCTGGATTTATGGTGCTTTCAAGACAACAGGGAACTCAGAAAAAACACGGTTGAATCATGACGTCAGTGGTTTTTAAGGTCGGAGCTCTCGAAAGAAGCCCAATTTGGAATTCTGACTTGGATGACCGTTCAAAACGTATTTTCACAGTCGGAAATCGATTTTTTTTTTCTGAGTTCCCAGTTGTCCTGAACTCATTGAAGTCTGAGATTTCCTAGTTCCGAGTTTCCAGATGTTTTGAAGGTGGCAGAAGTCATGCTGGATTGACAGCATGGCGAATTTATTCAACCTTTTCTGGCCCATGGTGTTTCATGTGAATGTTTATCATTTTAAGCTTGGAAAAGAGCCCCTTATTAAACCCAGACTTGGACCACTCATCCTCTCCACCGAATAGCAGGGGAAGCAAAATAGTGATTGCTTTGCAACTTTTGCAGTTAGCCACTGATTCCTTTCAAACCACTCATTGTTGAATTTGCGATTTCCAACTTGTTGTGTAATGTTTATGTCCAATGCAATGGCCGATGAGCACCGATTCGTTTTATCTATCATTTATATTTTATAATTTTTTTTATTTCACCTTTATTTGGCCAGTTGAGAACAAGTTCTCATTTACAACTGCGACCTGGCCAAGATAAAGCAAAGCAGTGCGACACAAACAAGAGTTACACATGGAATAAACAAACGTACAGTCAATAACACAACAGAAAAGTATATATACAGTGTGTGCAAATGAAGTAAGATTAGGGAGGTAAGGCAATAAATAGGCCATAGTGGAGAAATATTTAAATGTAGCAATTAAACACTGGAGTGATAGATGTGCAGGAGACGAAAGTGCAAGTAGAGATACTGGGGTGCAAAGGAGTAAAAAAAAAAAACAATATGGGGATGAGGTAGTTGTGTGGGCTAATTACAGTTGTGCTATGTACAGGTGCAATGATCTGTAAGCTGCTCTGACAGCTGATGCTTAAAGTTAGTGAGGGAGATATGAGTCTCCAACTTCAGTGATTTTTGCAATACGTTCCAGTCATTGACAGCAGAGAACTGGAAGGAAAGGCGGCCAAAGGGGGAGTTGGCTTTGGGGGTGACCGGTGAAATATACCTGCTGGAGAGCATGCTACGGGTGGGTGCTGCTATGGTGACCAGTGAGCTGAGATAAGGCTGGGCTTTACCTAGCAAAGACTTCTAGATGACCTGGAGCCAGTGGGTTTGGCGACGAATATAAAGCGAGGCCCAGCCAAAGAGAGCATACAGGTCGCAGTGGTGGGTAGTATATGGGACTTTGGTGACAAAACGGATGGCACTGTGATAGACTGCATCCAATTTGCTGAGTAGAGTGTTGGAGGCTATTTTGTAAATGACATCGCCAAAGTCAAGGATCGGTAGGATAGTCAGTTTTACGAGGGTATGTTTGGCAGCATGAGTGAAGGATGCTTTGTTGCAAAATAGGAAGCCGATTCTAGATTTAATTTTGGATTGGAGATGCTTAATGTGAGTCTGGAAGGAGAGTTTACAGTCTAACCAGACACCTAGGTATTTGTGGTTGTCCACATATTCTAAGTCAGAACCGTCCAGAGTAGTGATGCTAGACGGGCGGGTAGGTGCAGGCAGCGATCAGTTGAAGAGCATGCATTTAGTTTTACTAAGAGCAGTTGGAGGCCACGGAAGGAGAGATGTATGGCATTGAAGCTCGTCTGGAGGTTTGTTAACACAGTGTCCAAAGAAGGGCCAGATGTATGCAGAATGGTGTTTCTGCATAGAGGTGGATGAGAGAATCACCAGCAGCAAGAGCGACATCATTGATGAATAGAGAAAAGAGTAGGCCCAAGAACTGAACCCTGTGGCACCCCCATAGACTGCCAGAGGTCCGGACAACAGGCCCTCCGATTTGACTCACTGAACTCTGTCTGAGAAGTAGTTGGTGAACCAGGCGAGGCAGTCATTTGAGAGATCTTCACATGACAAGGATTAAAAAGGATTTGCCAGTAGATTGTTGACGTGATTCATGATGATGACTGCTTATCTAGCTTGCTAGCTAAAATTTTGAAAGTATGATCAGTCCAATCAAAGCTACGGTAGATATAACGATTTGATGTCATCTTACCTGTGGACAATGACCTTGAGCATTCTCGGATGGGCACTTCTAATGTAAATTTATGGCAGCACCCAAGGGGGCTTGAACTTTCTAGCTCTCGCTGTAGATTTTGCGATGACATAGTTTCCCCATAAACGACAAAACACTGAGCCAATCACTGCACAACTAGAGAAGATTACTAACCCCTATGCTCTTTATTATCCACTGGCTGCCCCTCCACGACAGAAAGCACTGAGCTAAACTGAAACACCTGCAATTTGGAGCTGCCTTACTCAAGAAAGCAAAAAAATAGACCATATTTGTATGAGGCTTTATTAACTCAATAAAAAACATCTTTACATTGTTTGCAAACTTATATGGGACACGTATTAATGCTAAAATAACATGCAAAACAGGCAACCACAAAAAATAACGGGTCGCCACTGCCCCCAACATAGCTGGATGATGGCTGTAGATGGCTATCTAACTGCTGATTAGTTTAGTAAATCAGAGTTTTTAATCATGATGCTGAGCTAGTGTGTAGCAGCTAATTAATTGCTGTATGACCTGTTGGTAGGATGTTATGTCCCATGTTGACTGATGTAAATGAAGCCACAGCAGCCACGATGATAATGTCTGGAGTAATTTTTTTTCTTGTTTTTGCTATTCTCCAAATAGCATTTTTTTCGTTTTAAAATTGCAATAAATGAGCTTCAGCTTTCAAAAAAATGTTTTGGAGGAAACCCTCACTCAATCCCCCCACCGTCCGGTCACTCTGCCATATCCTAGATTTAGTTGAAATGATGCCCCTGCAGTTTGCCTATAGGTGATTAACTGTTACTCCTTGTACTGATATACTGTATCAAACGTAACCGCGCGCACACACGTCGCTTTGCACGCGCCCGTTTTTTGGACAGACAAGGACACCACTCTTCTTTGCTTGTGTGTGCCTGTTTGACAGATGGAGTTGGTTTGACTCCGAAGTAGGGCTGAAGGCATTTGTGGAAATAAACAAGAAATTCGGGTTTTGCTGCCATGAGAGTTGAACAACAGAGTGAACATGGGGAAAATTCAACGAATTCGGTGAGCACTAAGTAACAGAGTGGAATGACAAGTGACATTTCAAAAGCTCTAACCTTGCATGAGATTGTTAACAACTAACGTAACCAGAACACATAACGTTACAGCCTACATTTTCTGTGTGGACAGACACTAAATTATATATCACGACAAGACCTTATTCCTCAGTGAAACAGTCAATGACACAGTTGCTTCAATTACCTCGTGTGGGGAATTCTGTGTTTCTAAACTGTTGTCAATACGTATCCTGTCCTGCAAAGATGTTTGACATTTTGTCTCGTTCAACGTATCACGACAACCAGTTGGCAAAATAGTTGTGTTATTGTCAATCAATCTCTGCGATAACAACAGTAATCAGAGAAAGGTCAAAACCACTACAACAACATGCATACCCACAGGTTTTTGTTATATAAACCCATGTCTAAACTGGACACAAACCCATCAGCTTTGATTTTTTTTATAGTTGATCTTTAACAACATGTCTCGATCCCATTTTATAGCATGACGATAACTGTATTTTTGTCCACAATTAATGTCTATCTACATTCATCTGTGTGTGTCCAGGGTCTGTGGTGGCTTTTTGTGTGTGTCAGAGAAACACCCACTGCCTTTGTCACTCAAACCCTGGTGGCATGGCGAGTGGAATGATAAACAGAGGTGCTAGCTATCCATGCCATGGCCCAAAATAGAGGCTGACCAAGAGGCTAAGACAGACCCCAGCTCTCCATATAAGTCTGCATGGTCCCAGGTCTGTGTGTCTGGCTGCCTTCACACTGTTACCCTGACATGTCCACCTGCTGTTATGGGGCTGAGGGCTTTATATAGCCTCACTCCTCTTAGCTGGCCCATATTCTTTTAACTGTTTAGCCGCTATTGATCCGGTGTATCACTTCAAAGCCTCAGCTACGGCTGGTTAGGAATACTTTTAGTTGCATTGTATTGTATTATGTATACATGATGACTCATGTACACTATGAATGAGTGATGTTGAGCATACACTGAGTGTGTCGAACATTAAGAACACCTTCCTAATATTGCATGTTTGGGGCAAGGACAGGGACGCTGGCCCATGTTGATTCCAATCCTTCCCACAGTCGTGTCAAGTTGGCTGGATCTCTTTTGGGGGTGGACCATTCTTAATACCAATGGGAAACTGTTGAGCGTGAAAAACCCAGCAGCTTTGCAGTTCCTGACAGAAACTGGTGCGCCTGGCACGTACTACCGTGCCCGTTCACAGGGACTTAAATCTTTTGTCTTGCCGATTCACCCTCTGAATGGCACACATACACAATCCATGTCTCAATTGTCTCAAGGCTTAAAAATCTTTCTTTAATCTGTCTCCTCCCTTTCATCT
Organism: Salmo trutta; assembly: GCF_901001165.1. NCBI lineage: Eukaryota > Metazoa > Chordata > Actinopteri > Salmoniformes > Salmonidae > Salmo > Salmo trutta. The sequence goes on from NC_042975.1 coordinate 25,039,631, forward strand.
ACACTGAATGAAGTGGATTTAACAAGTGACATCAATAAGGGTTCATAGCGTTCACCTGGTCAGTTTATATCATGGAAAGAGCAGATGTTCTTAATGTTTTGTACACTTAAGGTATTTACCAGTCTGCAGACTTAGGTGAGACTTAACTGGTCTCGCAAATTGGCAGACAGGTAACAATGGGCATAGCTTTGGGGGAATGTTTCAGTTGGTCCCATCCCATTAATGTGGCACGTTTGTAGTTGGTTAAGGCAGTGTTTCCCAAACTAGTCCTTGTGACCCTCAGCCATTCCACATATTTTATTGCGCACCTGATTCAACTAGACAACTAATCAGGTGTGTTAGAATAGATCAAAAACAGGACTGGGACCAGTTCGGGAAACATTGGGTTAGAGTACCCACGTGGTGGTGGAACATATCGCCTCAGACTCATATGGCCTCACAGACTCTGGCGACACTACTCCAGTTAAAAATTGACCTAGAAATGTGGACTGGAGGTGACATATGCACAAATAATTTTGGTATGGTCTCTCTCTCGTTGTTTTCTCAACCCAACCTGGACTCGGGGGTAGACATAACATAGTAAATGTAAATCCGGGACACTGCAATTAGTATGATATGTAAAGTTTCATATGGTATGTGTTCATTTGTGGATGTCCATCATCCATTTCATATCATATGTTACAAATTGCAATTCGTACAATATGTTATGAATTTGAAAAATGTATGATATTTTACGAATTTTAATTTATTGTGGCTAACGTTAGCTAGGCGCCCAAGTCGTTTGAGGTTGCTCTAAAGCGGAAACGTGGAGTAAACGAGTCAGGAGCAGGTTCTTAATTGAATAAAGTTCTCTATTGAGGTATTTCTTTATTCCCAAACCCTCCAACACAATCAAAGATGACCTCACAATGAAAACACATCTTCTTTACAAGAACAAGGAACACAAGGTGAGTATCTTCAAACTATAACATAAATTAACAGGTGTGTCACCGCCTTCATGATCTGTCTGTGGAGCGCTCCCTTAGGGTAGTGGTCCGGATCCGTGGCAGCCATTCCCAAGAGGTAGTTTGTCCTCTTCTTCCCCCTTCCAAAAGGTGCAGTTGAAGTCGGAAGTTTACATACACTTAGGTTGGAGTTATTAAAAGTCGTTTTTCAACCAATTCGCAAATTTCTTGTTAACAAACTATAGTTTTGGCAAGTCGGTTAGGACATCTTTTTTGTGCATGACACAAGTCATTTTTCCAACAATTGTTTACAGACAGATTATTTCACTTATGATTCACTGTATCACAATTCCAGTGGGTCAGAAGTTTACATACACTAAGTTGACTATGCCTTTAAACAGCTTGGAAAATTCCAGAAAATGATCTCATAGCTTTAGAAGCTTCTGATATGCTAATTGACATTAATTTGAGTCAATTGGAGGTGGATGTATTTCAAGGCCTACCTTCAAACTCACTGCCTCTTTGCTTGACATCATGGGGAAATCAAAAGAAATCAGCCAAGACCTCAGAAAAAAGAATTGTAGACCTCCACAAGTCTGGTTCATCCTTGGGAGCAATTTCCAAATGCCTGAAGGTACCACGTTCATCTGTACAAACAATAGTACGCAAGTATAATCACCTTGGGACCACGCAGCCGTCATACCGCTCAGGAAGGAGACGCGTTCTGTCTCCTAGAGATGAACGTACTTTGGTGCAAAAAGTGCAAATCAATCCCAGAACAACAGCAAAAGACCTTGTGAAGATGCTGGAGGAAAGAGGTACAAAAGTATCTATTTCCACAGTAAAGGGAGTCTTATATCGACATAACCTGAAAGGCCGCTCAGCAAGGAAGAAGCCACTGCTCCAAAACCGCCATAAAAAAGCCAGACTAAGGTTTGCAACTGAACATGTGGACAAATATCGTACTTTTTGGAGAAATGTCCTCTGGTCTGATGAAACAAAAATAGAACTGTTTGGCCATAATGACCATCGTTATGTTTGGAGGAAAAAGGGGGAGGCTTGCAAGCCGAAGAACACCATCCCAACCATGAAGCACGGGAGTGGCAGCATCATGTTGTGGGGGTGCTTTGCTGCAGGAGGGACTGGTGCACTTCACAAAATAGATGGCATCATGAGGTAGGAAAATGATGTGGATATATTGAAGCAACATCTCAAGATGTCAGTCAGGAAGTTAAAGCTTGGTTGCAAATGGGTCTTCCAAATGGACAAGCATACTTCCAAAGTTGTGGCAAAATGGCTGAAGGACAACAAAGTCAAGGTATTGGAATGGCCATCACAAAGCCCTGACCTCAATCCCATAGAAAATTTGTGGGCAGAACTGAAAAAGTGTGTACGAGCAAGGAGGCCTACAAACCTGACTCAGTTACACCAGCTCTGTCAGGAGGAATGGGCCAAAATTCACCCAACGTATTGTGGGAAGCTTGTGGAAGGCTACCCAAAACATTTGACCCAAGTTTAACAATTTTAATGCAATGCTACCAAATACAAATTGAGTGTATGTAAACTTCTGACACACTGGGAATGTGATGAAAGAAATAAAAGCTGAAATAAATAATTCTCTCTACTATTATTCTGACATTTCACATTCTTTAAATAAAGTGGTGATCCTAAGACCGGGATTATTATTACGATTAAATGTCAGGAATTGTGAAAAACTGAGTTTAAATGTATTTGGCTAAGGTGTATGTAAACTTCAGACTTCAACTGTATGTCCTCTCCTTTGTAGAAGCAAACACTCTTTTCTTCCTCCAGTCTCCCCTACTGCCGGTTCCCTCCTCTCTCTTGTAGGGGGAAAGAGAATAAGTCATTAGTGCCGTCAGCTGTGCTTAATTGCCTCTGATCACCTTGACTCACATGTCGGGCTGGGCTACTATCCGTGGGACCAGCCTGCCCTCTGGTGGTCCTTCCACATAGGTTAAAGTTAGGGGAAGGGTTAGCGAACATGCTAAGTAGTTGCAAAGTAGATAATTAGCCAAAATGCTAAAGTTGTCCATGATGAGATTTGAACACTCAACCTTTGGGTTGCTAGACGTTTGCGTTATACTCCCGATCAACCACCCTGATTTTTGCTTTTGCCTTAAGTAACCTTCTGTCTTATGTAACCGTCCCGGATGTACTATTTTACGTCTAGTCTATGAGACCAGCCTGCTCAACCTAGCCCCGGAGAGAAAAAAAATCTAATTGTAATAAAAGGGATCCAAAGCTCATCTAAGTAATAATTACTCAGCAATACTCTATCACGCTAATCAGTTTAAACTAAAGGACTGGAAAAATAACCTCTAGAATGTGTACTCTTATCAATCTTGCCAGGAAGGTCATATGAATAATTGCATACCTTCGTTGTAGAGACTATTTTCACCCAAGCAACAGGTTAATGGAAAGCCTTTTGTTCTTCATTGACATTTGTCGCTCCTCAGAGCCTGATGCTGATCAACCAGCTGAGGGAGATCACTGGCATCCAAGACCCACAGATCCTCCTCAGGGCCCTGAATGTGAGTACCAAACACTGTGGACAGACAGGCAGATAGGCTTCATTTCTGCCTGCTTAATCAGTATATCGTTGTCATATTGTAGATAGACAGTAACCTAAGCCCTCTCAAAGTTTATTGATTTCTTCTTGGTGGTCCAGGCCTACCATATACCCAAACCATTTCTCAGCTAAATGATTGGACTGTCTCAATGACACTATGAGAGGACTTCAAGGTAGGTCCTGAAGACACTTAGGGAACAAATGTTTTTATTACTACATGCCTACTTGATTTGGTTAATTGGGTTGTGACATGACATTAGCTGTAGGCCATGTCAGAGACCAATGATGTACAGTGAGGGAAAAAAGTATTTGATCCCCTGCTGATTTTGTATGTTTGGCCACAGACAAAGAAATTATCAGTCTATAATTTTAATGGTAGGTTTATTTGAACAGCGAGAGACAGAATAACAACAAAAAAATCCAGAAAAACACATGTCAAAAATGTTATAAAATGATTTGCATTTTAATAAGTATTAAGTATTAAATAAGCTCCAAATAAGTATTTGACCCCTCTGCAAAACATTACTTAGTACTTGGTGGCAAAACCCTTGTTGGCAATCACAGAGGTCAGAAGTTTCTTGTAGTTGGCCACCAGGTTTGCACACATCTCAGGAGGGATTTTGTCCCACTCCTCTTTGCAGATTTTCTCCAAGTCATTAAGGTTTCGAGGCTGACGTTTGGCAACTCGAACCTTCAGCTCTCTCCACAGATTTTCTATGGGATTAAGGTCTGGAGACTGGCTAGGCCACTCCAGGACCTTAATGTGCTTCTTCTTGAGCCACTCCTTTGTTGTCTTGGCCGTGTGTTTTGGGTCATTGTCATGCTGGAATACCCATCCACGACCCATTTTCAATGCCCTGGCTGAGGGAAGGAGGTTCTCACCCAAGACTTGACGGTACATGGCCCCGTCCATCGTCCCTTTGATGCGGTAAAGTTGTCCTGTCCCCTTAGCAGAAAAACACCCACAAAGCATAATGTTTCCACCTTCATGTTTGAGGGTGGGGATGGTGTTCTTGGGGTCATGGGCAGCATTCCTCCTCCTCCAAACACAGCGAGTTGAGTTGATGCCAAAGAGCTCCATTTTGGTCTCATCTGACCACAACACTTTCACCAGTTGTCCTCTGAATCATTCAGATGTTCATTGGCAAACTTCAGACGGGCATGTATATGTGCTTCCTTGAGCAGGGGGAACTTGCGGGCGCTGCAGGATTTCAGTCCTTCACGGCATAGTGTGTTACCAATTGTTTTCTTGGTGACTATGGTCCCAGCTGCCTTGAGATCATTGACAAGATCCTCCCGTGTAGTTCTGGGCTGATTCATCACCGTTCTCATGATCATTGCCACTCCACGAGGTGAGATCTTGCATGGAGCCCCAGGCCGAGGGAGATTGACAGTTATTTTGTGTTTCTTCCATTTGCGAATAATCGCACCAACTGTTGTCACCTTCTCACCAAGCTGCTTGGCGATGGTCTTGTAGCCCATTCCAGCCTTGTGTAAGTCTACAATCTTGTCCCTGACATCCTCGGAGAGCTCTTTGGTCTTGGCCAAGTTGGAGAGTTTGGAATCTGATTGATTGCTTCTGTTTGGAATCTGATTGATTGCTCCCTTTAAGAGTGTGCTCCTAATCTGAACTCGTTACCTGTATAAAAGACACCTGGGAGCCAGAAATCTTTCTGATTGAGAGGGGGTCAAATACTTATTTCCCTCATTAAAATGCAAATCAATTTTTGACATGCGTTTTTCTGGATTTTTGTTGTTGTTGTTCTGTCTCTCACTGTTCAAATAAACCTACCAGTACAATTATAGACTGATACTTTCTTTGTCAGTGGGCAAACGTACAAAATCAGCAGGGGATCAAATACTTTTTTCCCTTACTGTAGTGTCTAAGAAGGCAACAGTGAGATGATGTCATGCCAACACCATTAGTCAATGAGCATGAACTAGATGGAGGGAAAACCTGCATATTGTACATTTGAGCGATGAAGATTTCAGGTCGTTGTTGCAAAAGAGTTCTCAGCGACTTACGTACTTAAAAAGGCAAAATAAATGATATTGTCACAGACATTGTTTTCATGCGGCTCTTTCATGGGCTTAGTCCCCGGAACAAATCCTTTAGAAGGACTCTATCACGTAGAGGTCAAACTTAAGGTTAGGGGTAGCCGCTTGCTTCAGTGCCAGTTTATCTCTGCTTTAGCTGCTCTGTCATTCGTCAGAATTATCATCAAAATCAGAAACAGACTGGCACCAGGCCAGGGAGTTCTTGGAAAGGACACATTGTAATGCCTACTCTTATCTCTCTGATACCAGGCCAGTCAGGGGGACATTAGCCATGCTGTTGGGCTGCTGACCACACAGCCGCCAGAGGAGGGCCAGGGGACTGAGGACACACCAGACACAGAAGTCAACAGGGAGGCCTGGGGGGCCCAGAAAGGTAGGCCGGAAGTTGGGAAGGAAAGTCTAAGGAAAGGAGCAAAATACTGAGGGTCTGGTGATGAACATAGAAGATCATTTGTTTCCCAATGTTTGTCCTCAGGTGCTCCTCCTAAAGATGACCTTCAGACAGCCATTGAGCTCAGCTTGCAAGAATCCCAGGCAGAGGAGAGAGAGCTCAACAGGTATAGTCGTCCAGTACCTCATCATTTCCCCTTTGCTTGCTGTTTCCTTGCTGAACGAAGTAACCAGTTGAGAGTCATCTCTCAATTAAAAGGTTATAATATCTGAAGTGAACACAGAAGTACAGTATGAGCAATAGAAAACCAGGTTCATAAGGAAAACCAGGTTCATAAGAGCACACAACAGAAAATGTTTTGAAACAGAAAACAAAAATGTGCATTTCTTATTGGATTCCCTCCCCATTTTTGTCAGTTTTCTTCTATTGCTGCCTATTGAACATAACCCAGGTGAAACTCTCAATCAGACCATTGTCTACAGTTGATGAGTGGCATGTTTTGGTGTGTTCCAGGGCACTGGAGGCCAGTGTGGAGGACAGTGCTGCACGGGTGAAGAGGAAGCGCTGCGAGGCCCAAGGAGAGAGCTGCAGCCCTGCAGACTGGATCCGCAAGGACGAGTGGCCAGTGGGCATCCGCAATGTGGGCAACACCTGCTGGTTCAGTGCCGTCATACAGGTGAGATACACACTAATGCACAGTTATTAACAGTGTCTGCTCTGGAGCTTGATCTTTAAAATAAATACAAAATATGCACAGAAAAAGAGAATTGTGCCAGTGAGATGAACAGGATAAAAATATAAGTATAACATTTGGGGTTTGTACTGTGGACCTTGTTAATGCTTTGCCATTTAAGACCACCTGTTGTATCACCAGTCAGGTCCTGGCTGTTACTAAGGTTGATGTCGTACAGTAAAGGTTGTATTTGAATTTTGCAAAATCTGCAGAATCCCTTGGACTCCTTTGGTCTCTATAATACTGCCTTGACTTTCTGCACCACCTCCTAATTGGTGTATATGTGATGACCATGTTTAGAACCTCTTTTAGTTTTCCAAAACCTTTCAAGACTTCTGGTGTGAATCGGTTCAAAATATTACCACTAGGAGAGAAGGCTCCAAACACGTTTGTTTTTCCGTCCAATTTGCTGAACAATGTCGACTTCTGGCAAACAGAGGGAGAACATTTTATTTTCAACCTGTTACCACACAATTAAGCCATATTGTGTTAATTGAGTTGTCGGTAATACCAGGAGGATGAGGGGCAGTGGTGGGGTAAGGGTTTTTACTTTCCAAACGCAAAAGCTTCTTGGTGCTTTAATTCTATTAAGAGTCCATTCGAGACTAAATTTAGCTGGGCCTATCAGGTGGCTCTGCTGAAATTCAAGCCTTCATTGATATTGATAGACTGCAAGGGTAATTAAATAGTGCAGTGTTGTGATGACAGAGCAAGCGATGAACTCTGCAGCATGGACTGAAATGAGTTTATATCGGTAGATTAGGCCAAATGGGAACGCTCATTTGTCTTAATTTCGTTAAGATATGCGCCACATCGATTTAAAGCACTAAAAACCCAAAGGAAATATCATCAGGGAATAGCAATGCATGCACACATTTTGAGTGGCTGAGAAGTCGTTTCAAGTTGTTCCATTTTAAATCCATCCTTTTATTTGACTCTTTCCATCACAATTTATCCATAGAAAGTAGTTATCTGATTGAGACTCACTGTATGACTGCATGTGGCTGTGTACTCATATTTCTGTGGTATCTGGTGTGTTACCCTTTACAGTAAGATTGTGATAAGCTGTAATTAAGTTTCTGGGAAACGAGAAAGTTGAGAAGACACATAGGCCTAATGCGATCAAAAACGTGGGTATATTGTTGTCTCTTCAAAACTGCACAAAAGGCTCCATTATTTTGTGTTGTATATGTTAGAGTTAGCAATAAAACACACTGTGGCTCACCAGCATTGATGAAGTGTCTTGTCACTTATATAAAGAGAAGATTATCTCATTTATTTGTCTTATGAGAGGAAAATTACCATCACCCTGTCTCATACAATACAGTTCTCAATGGCATTTTCTTTTGTTTGCTTAACTGTGACTCTCGTGTGTTAAAACCTCAACAGGTATCCTCGACAATTACATTTTTACACACTAATACATTTCCGTCACGCTATCTCATCTTTGTCTCTTATTTCAGTCCCTGTTCCACCTGCCCGTGTTCCGCAGATTGGTACTTAACTACTGCCTGTCTGAGCGAATCCTGGAGAAATGTAAAAGCCACTCGGTAAGTGTCCAATGGAGAGCCAGGAGCCCTGAGGAACAGAGACTGGACCTTTGGGTCCCAGAGGCTGAAGAGTCAGGGGATGTCTGGCTGGTGTTAGAGGGGAAACTAGACTACTGGGTTATACATTGTGCATAAAGATAGTGGTTAACACTTAACAGTAACTTCCAAGAAGAAGCATTGATAAACCATTTATTAACAGTGTAGGCTACATGTTATAATCAAATGTTATAAAAATGTATATACGTTTATAAGAAAGGCTCATGAAAGTTATTATGAAGTGTAAGTACAAAGTTATATGCACTCTGCATATGAAGATATATTGTTGAAAACAGTAAAGTCTTACCCAGGTTTTCCAGTGCAGCTCTGTGAAGTGAGAGAAGCCTAACATATGGATGGATGTGTTCTCAGGACAAGAGGAACATAGCCTTCATGCAGGAGCTGCGCTGTCTCTTTGCTCTCATGGTGGGCTCCACTCGCAGGTTTGTGGACCCGTCTGCTGCCGTAGAGCTTTTGAGAGATGCTTTCCGATCCAGTGAGGCCCAACAGGTACACACTGAGGTCCAACAGGTATACGCACATACACACTTGTGTCAATGCATACGCACGCACGCACACACACACACCAGGGTCATGGCCACCCCTTTACATCAACTGCTTTGTATACAAAGATGTTCATTTCAGATGTGTTCATTCTAGGATGTGAGTGAGTTCACCCACAAACTCCTTGACTGGCTTGAAGATGCCTTTCAGCTGGCTGCTAATGGAAAGTAAGTCAAGGATTTTATCCCAACAGTCAGTTCTGTACGAAAACACATTTATTGTCATAGCTAACCAGGGGCGCAAATTTCACTGGGGACAGGGGGGACGTCACCCCCACATTCTGAAATTACATTTTTGTCCCCCCCAGTTTTATAATTGAAATGTGATACAAAACGAGGCACCTGTGTGCTATAGGAACATGTGTACGCCTCCGAGCGGTCGCGTAGGCTGTTTGGAGTGTTTATCAGACTGGATTTAAAAAATATATATATATATATATATATATATACTGCTCAAAAAAAATAAAGGGAACACTTAAACAACACATCCTAGATCTGAATGAAAGAAATAATCTTATTAAATACTTTTTTCTTTACATCGTTGAATGTGCTGGCAAAAAAATCACACAAAAATAATCAATGGAAATCCAATTTATCAACCCATAGAGGTCTGGATTTGGAGTCACACTCAAAATTAAAGTGGAAAACCACACTACAGGTTGATCCAACTTTGATGTAATGTCCTTAAAACAAGTCAAAATGAGGCTCAGTAGTGTGTGTGGCCTCCACGTGCCTGTATGACCTCCCTACAACGCCTGGGCATGCTCCTGATGAGGTGGCGGATGGTCTCCTGAGGGATCTCCTCCCAGACCGAGACTATAAAGCATCCGCCAACTCCTGGACAGTCTGTGATGCAACGTGGCGTTGGTGGATGGAGCGAGACATGATGTCCCAGATGTGCTCAATTGGATTCAGGTCTGGGGAACGGGCGGGCCAGTCCATAGCATCAATGCCTTCCTCTTGCAGGAACTGCTGACACACTCCAGCCACATGAGGTCTAGCATTGTCTTGCATTAGGAGGAACCCAGGGCCAACCGCACCAGCATATGGTCTCACAAGGGGTCTGAGGATCTCATCTCGGTACCTAATGGCAGTCAGGCTACCTCTGGCGAGCACATGGAGGGCTGTGTGGCCCCCCAAAGAAATGCCACCCCACACCATGACTGACCCACCGCCAAACTGGTCATGCTGGAGGATGTTGCAGGCAGCAGAATGTTCTCCACGGCGTCTCCAGACTCTGTCACGTCTGTCACATGTGCTCAGTGTGAACCTGCTTTCATCTGTGAAGAGCACAGGGCGCCAGTGGCGAATTTGCCAATCTTGGTGTTCTCTGGCAAATGCCAAACGTCCTGCACGGTGTTGGGCTGTAAGCACAACCCCCACCTGTGGACGTCGGGCCCTCATACCACCCTCATGGAGTCTGTTTCTGACCGTTTGAGCAGACACATGCACATTTGTGGCCTGCTGGAGGTCATTTTGCAGGGCTCTGGCAGTGCTTCTCCTGCTCCTTGCACAAAGGCGGAGGTAGCGGTCCTGCTGCTGGGTTGTTGCCCTCCTACGGCCTCCTCCACGTCTCCTGATGTACTGGCCTGTCTCCTGGTAGTGCCTCCATGCTCTGGACACTACGCTGACAGACACAGCAAACCTTCTTGCCACAGCTCGCATTGATGTGCCATCCTGGATGAGCTGCACTACCTGAGCCACTTGTGTGGGTTGTAGACTCTGTCTCATGCTACCACTAGAGTGAAAGCACCGCCAGCATTCAAAAGTGACCAAAACATCAGCCAGGAAGCATAGGAACTGAGAAGTGGTCTGTGGTCCCCACCTGCAGAACCACTCCTTTATTGGGGGTGTCTTGCTAATTGCCTATAATTTCCACCTGTTGTCTATTCCATTTGCACAACAGCATGTGAAATGTATTGTCAATCAGTGTTGCTTCCTAAGTGGACAGTTTGATTTCACAGAAGTGTGATTGACTTGGAGTTACATTGTGTTGTTTAAGTGTTCCCTTTATTTTTTTGAGCAGTGTATATATCTCAGCAAAAAAAGGAACATCCCTTTTTCAGGACTCTGTCTTTCAAAGATCATTCGTAAAAATCCAAATAACTTCACAGATCTTCATTGTAAAGGGTTTAAACACTGTTTCCCATGCTTGTTCAATGAACCATAAGCAATTAATGAACATGCACCTGTGGAACGGTTGTTAAGACACTAACAGCTTACAGACGGTAGGCAATTAAGGTCACAGTTATGAAAACGTAGGACACTAAAGAGGCCTTTCTATTGACTCTGAAAAACACCAAAAGAAAGATGCCCAGGGTCCCTGCTCATCTGTGTGAACGTGCCTTAGGCATGCTGCAAGGAGGCATGAGGACTGCAGATGTGGCCAGGGCAATAAATTGCAATGTCCGTACTGTGAGACGCCTAAGACAGCGCTACAGGGAGACAGGACGGGCAGCTGATCGTCCTCGCAGTGGCAGACCATGTGTAACAACACCTGCACAGGATCGGTATATCCGAACATCACACCTGCGGAACAGGTACAGGATGGCAACAACAACTGCCCGAGTTACACCAGGAACGCACAATCCCTCCATCAGTGCTCAGACTATCCGCAATAGGCTCAGAGAGGCTGGGCTGAGGGCTTGAAGGCCTGTTGTAAGGCAGGTCCTCACCAGACATCACCGGCAACAACGTCGCCTATGGGCACAAACCCACCATTGCTGGACCAGACAAGACTGGCAAAGTGCTCTTCACTGACGAGTCGTGGTTGTCTCAGCAGGGGTGAAGACATCCTCCTCCCTCATGTGGTACCCTTCCTGCAGGCTCATCCTGACATGACCCTCCAGCATGACAATGCCACCAGCCATACTGCTCGTTCTGTGCGTGATTTCCTGCAAGACAGGAATGTCAGTGTTCTGCCATGGCCAGCGAAGTGCCCGGATCTCAATCCCATTGAGCACGTCTGGGACCTGTTGGATCGGAGGGTGAGGGCTAGGGCCGTTCCCTCCAGAAATGTCCAGGAACTTGCAGGTGCCTTGGTGTAAGAGTGGGGTAACATCTCACAGCAAGAACTGGTAAATCTGGTCCAGTCCATGAGGAGGAGATGCACTGCAGTACTTAACCTCTTACATCTAGACGTTCCGCTAGCGGAACACTGCTCCAATATCCAATGATTGGGCGTGGCGCGAAATACAAACTCCTCGAAAATCCGAAAACTTCAATTTTTCAAACATATGACTATTTTACAGCATTTTAAAGACAAGACTCTCCTTTATCTAACCACACTGTCCGATTTCAAAAAGGCTTTACAACGAAAGCAAAACATTAGATTATGTCAGCAGAGTACCCAGCCAGAAATAATCAGACACCCATTTTTCAAGCTAGCATATAATGTCACAAAAACCAAAACCACAGCTAAATGCAGCACTAACCTTTGATGATCTTCATCAGATGACACTCCTAGGACATTATGTTATACAATACATGCATGTTTTGTTCAATCAAGTTCATATTTATATCAAAAACCAGCTTTTTACATTAGCATGTGACGTTCAGAACTAGCATACCCACCGCAAACCTCCGGTGAATTTACTAAATTACTCACGATAAACGTTCACAAAAAACATAATTATTTTAAGAATTATAGATACAGAACTCCTTTATGCAATCGCGGTGTCCGATTTTAAAATAGCTTTTCGGTGAAAGCACATTTTGCAATATTCTGAGTAGATAGCTCGCCACCACGGGCTAGCTATTTTGACACCCACCAAGTTTGGTACTCACCAAACTCAGATTTACTATAAGAAAAATTGGATTACCTTTGCTGTTCTTCATCAGAATGCACTCCCAGGACTTCTACTTCAACAACAAATGTTGGTTTGGTTCCAAATAATCCATAGTTATATCCAAATAGCAACGTTTTGTTCGTGTGTTCAAGACACTATCCGAAGGGTAACAAAGGGTGACGCGCGGACGCGTATCGTGACAAAAAAATGTCAAAATATTCCATTACCGTACTTCGAAGCATGTCAAACGCTGTTTAAAATAATTTTTTTTGCAATTTTTCTCGTAAAATAGCAATAATATTCCGACCGGGAGTCGTTGTTTTCGTTCAAAGACTGAAAATAAAAACATGGAGTCGTCTCGTGCACGCGTGCGCCAGTCTCATTGTTCTCAGAAGTACCACTTACCAAATGCGCTACTGTTTTTCAGCCATGGGCTGCAAAGTCATCATTCAACGTTCTGGCGCCTTCTGAGAGCCTATGGGACCCTTAGAAAATGTCACGTTACAGCAGAGATCCTTTGTTTTGGATAGAGATGACAAAGAAGGCCAAGAAATGGTCAGACAGGGTACTTCCTGTACAGAATCTTCTCCGGTTTTGGCCTGCCATTTGAGTTCTGTTATACCATTCAAACAGTTTTAGAAACTTTGGAGTGTTTTCTATCCAAAGCTACTAATTATATGCATATTCTAGTTTCTGGGCAGGAGTAATAACCAGATTAAATCGGGTAAGTTTTTTATCCGGCCGTGAAAATACTGCCCCCTATCCATAACAAGTTAATGCAGCTGGTGGCCAGATACTGACTGTTAATTTTGACCCCCCCCCCCAGGGACACATTATTCCATTTCTGTCAGTCACATGCCTGTGGAACTTGTTCACTTTATGTCTCAGTTGTTGAATCTGGTTATGTTCATACAAATATTTACACATGTTAAGTTTGACAAAAATAAAGAGGACGTTTCTTTTTTTGCTGAGTTTTATTTTTTCACTTTCTTTTTTTGACTGGTGCTGTGTGTGTGTGTGTGTGTGTGTGTGTGTGTGTGTGTGTGTGTGTGTGTGTGTGTGTGTGTGTGTGTGTGTGTGTGTGTGTGTGTGTGTATATTACACACATACGGTACCAGTCAAATTTTGGACACACCTACTCATTCATGGGTTTTTCTTTATTTTTACTATTTTCTACATTGTAGAAATGAAATAACACATGCATTTCAATGATCAGGTGTGTTTTGTTAATTTGTGGAATTGCTTTCCTTCTTAATGCGTTTGAGACAATCAGTAGTGGTGTAACAAGGTAGGGTTGGTATACAGAAGATAGCCTTATTTGGTAAAATACCAAGTCCATATTATGGCAAGAACAGCTCAAATAAGCAAAGAGAAGTGACAGTCCATCGTTACTTTAAGACATGGTCAGTCAATCCGGACCATTTCAAGAACTTTGAACGTTTCTTCAAGTGCAGTCGCAAAAACCATCAAGCGCTATGATGAAATTGGCTCTCATGAGGACCGCCACAGGAAAGGAAGACCCAGAGTTACTTCTACTACAGAGGATAATAGTTAATTAGAGTCAAATTGCAACCTAAAAAATTATTCACGGACAGACACATTTCAACATTTCAGCTGTTCAGAGGAAGCTGTGTGAATCAGGCCTTCATGGTCGACTTGCTGCAAATAAACCACTACTAAAGGACACCAATAAGAAGAAGAGACTTGCTTGGGCCAAGAAACATGAGCAATGGACATTAGACCGGTGGAAATCTGTCCTTTGGTCCGATTGTTTTAGATTTTTGGTTCCAACCGCCGTGTCTTTGTGAGACGCAGAGTAGGTGAACGGGTGATCTCCTCATGTGTAGTTCCCACCTTGAAGCATGGAGGAGGTGTGATGGTGTGGGGGTGCTTTGCTGGTGACACTATAGGTGATTTATTTAGAATTCAAGGCACACTTAACCAGCATTGCTACCACAACATTCTGCAGCGATACGCCATCCTATCTGGTTTGCGCTTAGTGGAACTATCATTTGTTTTTTAACAGGACAATGACCCAAAACATACCTCCAGGCTGTGTAAGGGCTATTCGACCAAGGAGAGTGATGGAGTGCTGCATCAGATGACCTGGCCTCCACAATCACCCGACCTCAACCCAATTGAGATGGTTTGGGATGAGTTGGATCGCAGAGTGAAGGAAAAGCAGCCAACAAGTGCTCAGCATATGTGGGAACTACTTTAACACTGTTGGAAAAGCAGTCCAGGTGAAGCTGGTTGAGAGAATGCCAAGAGTGTACAAAGCTGTCATCAAGGCAAAGGGTGGCTACTTTGAAAAATCTAATCTCAAATATATTTTGATTTTTTTAAACACTTTTTGGTCAACTACATGATTCCATATGTGTTATTTCATAGTTTTGATGGCTTCACTGTTATTTTACAATGTAGAAGAAACCTTGAATGAGTACGTGTGTACAAACTTTTGGCTGGTACTGTGTGTGTGTGTAATGCCCCCCAAAATTTCTAAAACCAAAGTTGCTCCCCTGTAACTAACAAAGATATGGTAATTTATTAAGCTATGTGACATTCCATTATTGACATTCCAGTACTGAACATGTAATAAGTATTCTTTTTACTGTACCAGTATTATTTGTGTCTTGAAGTACAGGAAATCAGATATTGAATTGCTTGAGGTATAAAAGTGATCTTATCTTTAGCAGCCCGGAAGATAAAAAAGAAAACCCAATGGTTCAGCTGTTCTATGGGACATTTGTGGCACAGAGAACTCATGCGGGTAAGTATAGAATGGACATTTCATTTTAGTTATACATACTGTAGGGCCTCAAGTATTTCCTGATCACTTGACATGACCAGGAAAAGCTTGTTTTTAGGCTATGACCGTAGTCACTATCATACAAGGGCTATGACCCTATATGACTAGTCGTAATCTGATATAGCCTTTAAGTAGGCACAATAGTTTTTCCTGCTGAGGTCACATGGTGAAGAAAAACTCCTGACCCTAATGCAATCCTTATTTTTTCTGTCAATTCACATCGATGTTTGACAATGTGTAGGCAAGACCTTATCCAACATCGAACAGTTTGGCCAGTACCCCTTACAAGTGAACGGTTTCAACAACTTGGATGAATGTCTTGAAGGCGCCATGATAGAGGGGGAGATTGAAGCCCTACATTTGGATCAAACCATTTCGTCTGGCAGCGAGGTGAGCATACCAAACTCCTAGCTTTATGTTTACTCTGAAAGTTGTTGTGAATGTTAAGCCAAATGCATATGAATGTAAATGTAATATAGATAGAAATTGAAATGTTAATGTGAATTCTGTTGTGTTCCAGAGGTGGTTCTCAAAGTTACCACCAGTGTTGACCTTTGAACTGTCCAGGTTTGAGTTCAACCAGTCTTTAGGACGCCCAGAAAAGATTCACAAGAAACTGGAATTCCCACAAATCATATATATGGACAGGTGAGCTGTTAGTATTAGTTTTTTCTCAAATAAAATCAATGTATAATTATGTGTATTCATATCTATCTATCTATCTACCTATCTACCTATCTACCTATCTACCTATCTACCTATCTACCTATCTACCTATCTACCTATCTACCTATCTACCTCTCTACCTCTCTACCTCTCTCTCTTTCTTTCTCTCTCTCTCTTTCTTTCTCTCTCTCTCTCTTCTCTCTCTCTTCTCTCTCTTTTGCTGTGAAAAAGTATTTTCCCCTTTGAAATGTTCTCAACTTTTGCATATTTGTTTATACTGAATGTTATCAGATCTTCAACCCAAACCTAATTTTAGATAAAGGGAACCTGAATGAACAAATAACACAACAATTACATATTTATTACATTAACAAAGTTATGCAACACCCAATGCTCCTGTGTGAACAAGTAATTGCCCCCTTACTCTCAATAACTGCTTGTGCCACCTTTAGCTGCAATGACTCCAACCAAACGCTTCTTGTAGTTGTTGATCAGTCTCTGATGTTGCTGTGGAGGTAGTGTGATGGTTTATATTTAAGCAATAAGGCCCGAGGGGATGTGGTATATGGCCAAAATACCATGGCTAAGGGATGTTCTTATGCATGACACAATGTGGAATGCCTGGATACAGCCCTTAGCCGTGGTATATTGGCAATATACTGTACCAAAACCCCCCGAGGTACCTTATTGCTATTATAAACTGGTGACCATGGTAATTAGAGCAGTAAAAATAAATATTTTGTTATATCCGTGGTATAAGGGTCTGATATACCATGGCTGTCAGCCAGTCGGTAATCAGGGCTTGAATCACCCAGTTTATAATCAATGAAGTCGGAAGTTTACATACAACTTCGCAAAATACATTTAAACTCAGTTTTTCACAATTCCTGACATTTAATCCTAGTAAAAAATTCCCTGTCTTAGGTCAGTTAGGATCACCACTTTATTTTAAGAATGTGAAATGTCAGAATAAAAGTAGAGAGAATGATTTATTTCATATTTCCCAATGGGTCAGAAGTTTACATACACTCAATTAGTATTTGGTAGCATTGCCTTAAACAATTTAAACTTGGGTCAAACGTTTCAGGTAGCCTTCCACAAGCTTCCCACAATAAGTTGGGTGAATTTTGTCCCATTCCTCCTGACAGAGCTGGTGTAACTGAGTCAGGTTTGTAGGCCTCCTTGCTCACAAATGCTTTTTCAGTTCTGCCCACAAATGTTCTATAGGATTGAGGTCAGGGCTTTGTGATGGCCACTCCAATACCTTGACTTTGTTGTCCTTAAGCCATGTTGCCGCAACTTTGAAAGTATGCTTGGGGTCATTGTCCATTTGGAAGACCCATTTGTTACCAAGCTTTAACTTCCTGACTGATGTCTTGAGATGTTGCTTCAATATATCCACATAATTTTCTTACCTCATGATGCCATCTATTTTGTGAAGTGCACCAGTCCCTCCTGCAGCAAAGCACCCCCACAACATGATGCTGCCACCCCCGTGTTTCACGGTTGGGATGGTGTTCTTTGGCTTGCAAGCCTCCCTCTTTTTCCTCCAAACATAACGATGATCATTATGGCCAAACAGTTCTTATTTTGTTTCATCAGACCAAAGGACATTTAAAAAAAAGTATGATCTTTGTCCCCATGTGCAGTTGCGAACCTTAGTCTGGCTTTTTTATGGCGGCTTTGGAGCAGTGGCTTCTTCCTTCTTCCATTACTGTGGAAATGGATACCTTTATACCTGTTTCTTGCAGCATCTTCACAAGGTCCTTTGCTGTTGTTTTGGGATTGATTTGCACTTTTTGCACCAAAGTACATTCATCTCTAGGAGACAGAACGTGTCTCCTTCCTGAGCGGTATGGCGGCTGCGTGGTCCCATGGTGTTTATACTTGCGTACTGTTGTTTGTACAGATGAACGTGGTACCTTCAGGCATTCGGAAATAGCTCCCAAGGATGAACCAGACTTGTGGAGGTCTACAATTGTTTTTCTGAGGTCTTGGCTGATTTCTTTTGATTTTCCCATGATGTCAAGCAAAGAGGCAGTGAGTTTGAAGGTAGGCCTTGAAATACATCCACAGGTACACCTCCAATTGACTCAAATGATGTCAATTAGCCTTTCGGAAGCTTCTAAAGCCATGACATAATTTTCTGGAATTTCCCAAGCTGTTTAAAGGCACAGTCAACTTAGTGTATGTAAACTTCTGACCCACTGGAATTGTGATACAGTGAATTATAAGCAAAATAATCTGTCTGTAAACAATTGTTGGAGAAATGTCATGCACAAAGTAGATTTCATAACTGACTTGCCAAAACTATAGTTTGTTATTATCAAGAAATTTGTGGAGTGGTTGAAACACTTAGGTTGGAGTCATTAAAACTTGTTTTTGTAAACTTCCGACTTCAACTATCGGCATTCACTTAGACTGAGCATTGTATTGCATTGTAATGTTCATACTGTAAGTGGGGAATCAGAGTCAAATAAACTTTTGTTGTGGTAAACTAAGTTTACTGTATGCGAACAGATACCTTGACAAGAACAATGAGCAGATCCACAACAGGAGAGAAGAGGTGAAGAGACTGAAGGAGCAGCTCGTAGTCCTGCAGCAGAAACTGGAATGGTAACTTTACTATTCAGTTTAGTGTTTGTAAAGCAGTGTGACACGTCAGGTTTCTACACCTGTTATTTTAGTTCATAATTTTTCATGAAAAATTCAGGGATGGCTGCAACTGTGTCCATTTGAGAGTGAATTAATCATGAGTTAGTATAAAAACTGTCATACACATAGTGGTCCCATAATATTAGTTGTTTGATTCACGTAGGAAACGTCCTGCTCATGAGTCATGACTGACAATGTTATTGATGAAACCTGCTTGTAATTGTTTGCCAATGTACTGTCAGTTCAACCTCTGTCTCCTTCTGTTTCCAGCTACAGAAACTATGGCTCAGGGCCGACAAAGTATCCACTGGCGGACATGTTACAGTACGTATTGGAGTTCGCCTGCACCAAGCCCACCAGTGTGTCCCCAGCTGAAGATGTGAGGCTGGCTGCCTCTTCCCCCACTCCCCCCGGGAGCAACCCCAAGCACACAGAGGGCAACCCTGATGACACCAGGCAAGGACCTCTGGGACAACTGCGTCTCACTTGTCAAGGCTATGAGTGAATTTCTAGTTTCATGTGCTTACACAATATCAAGTCTTGCCATCACTTACCGGTACTCCATGTTACTCAATATGACTGCAGTGCCAGCTGCTGAAGAGAGCTAAACACTTTGATGTTTTCCTACCTAGAATGTTAATGTGAATCAGTCAATTCAGGAGATGAAAATTCAGAAAATCAGTTCATACATTTGAAACCTGTAGTAAAAAATGATGGGTAATATGAAATACTGTAGATTTCTATTTATTTAATTTCTGAAATGAAATTGACCAAAACCCTAGAATGTTTTACCTGTTAGCCTCTGTATAGCACATCAATCACTGTATTTACTGTATTTTTGTTGATATCCTGCTTTTCCTCGGTGGGTCTCCACAGTCAGTGCCAGGAGCCAGGAGACACAGGCCTGTCCGACAGCCCCACCTGCCAGCAGCAGCCCCCCTCGGGCCAGAGGACACCCATCTACAAGCCCTTCACCCAGTGTAGAGCCCCCATGGACACCCCACCTCACCCCGCCCCCCACAGTGTGACCGAGGAGGAGCTGCGCTTTGTCAAGACCTGCCTGCAGCGCTGGAGGACAGAGGTGGAGATCAACATGAACGGTACAGTGACTTACACCTGGATTCACTAATGATAACCTCTCTGTATTTGGGTTCAACTTTATTTATTTTTATTGTACATTAAAGACACACTGTAAGATATGCATAGCACCAACATTTTAACAATGGATACATCCCCTGACATTTTGACATGCAATTAGCACTTGATTTATATGGTATATCTGTAGTGATTGAGAAATTATTGACTGAGGCAAGTTAACTTTTTAAAGATGATTTGAAGCTATATTTGATCATGCTCATTTACTGTACATTTCTAGTGATCGTTTTTCAATTGGATGTGTATCATGAGCTGGCAGTCAGTGTCTACTCTAGAGTGTGTGTGTGTGTGTCTGGCACGGCCCCAGGTGCACTGCATTGATCTGTGTGTCTGTGTCTCGGTGCTCAGAGCTAAAGGCCAGCATCGACAGGGTCAGCCAAGCACTGGAGGGCATGTACTCGGATAACAGCCTGTGTCAGGTAAGATCCCTCGTACTCATCCATCTGACAGTCCCTGTCAGGTTAAAGCATGAGATACACTAATATCACTTTGTCAGGTTGAACATGTGTAACAAACATTGCATAACGATTCATCTAGGAACCAAGTCCCAAATCTTGTTAGGTACTCGATTTGGCATTATGTTAATGTTCGGTCACAAGAGACTATACTGATTAACAGTGTCCCACACACTGAAAAACATTCTTACATGTTACCTTTGGCAATGGGTTTGATATTGTTGCCTTAGCATTTGTGCATTATCACAATGCAGCACAATTGTGGGTGGGAACAGAGAATACATGGGGGTTGAATGTCATGAGAAGTTAACAAGAATGGAATGAGTTCAGTATATGTAATGAGATGTCATGGCATGCTATGCTAGTAACACAGCAGAGGTTATTAAAAGCTTTTGGTTGATGTGTGCAGAAGCAACAATAGAATGTTTGTGCCAAAACATTTTTTGTCCTAATCCTTTGTCTAATGTGTACATGTGTCAATACCGAAGATTTCTGCTGAAACTTGAATTTTTGGGACCTAAAGTTCCTGTTTGAATATGCACCGGCCAATACAGAAAGATTCTGCTGAAACTTTACTTTTCTGGTCCTAACCTTGTTTGACGTGTGAAGGTGCCGTATAGGCTTCACGCCGTCCTGGTCCACGAGGGCCAAGCCTCAGCCGGCCACTACTGGGCTTATATCTACGACCACGCCAACCAGCGCTGGATGAAGTACAACGATGTCATCGTCAGCGAGTCCTCCTGGGAGGAGCTGGTCAGGGACTCGTACGGAGGCATGACCAACGCCAGTGCCTATTGTCTCATGTACATCGACGACAGGCTGCCTCACCTCATCGCAGGTACCCATTTCCCTCCACCCCATTCCACTGAGAAACTAGCTATGGTTCTTTACTGGTTCTAACAGCAGACCTATCAGCTTGCTGCCAGCATCTTGCTCTTCATTGTCATCAGAGGGCTAATATTAATACTATGCATGCCAGTCTGTCTCGCTAAGAGTTGAGGTAAGACTGACTGCGTCCCTTTTTTTATAAGACACATTAATGTGTTGGAAATTCCAAATTGTTTGCATAGTCAACATACACACAGCTCTGACACACACTCTTACCCCACCAGACATGCCACCAGCATCTTTTCACAGTCCCCAGGTCCAGAACAATTTAAGGAAACGTACAGTATTATACAGAGCCATGAGTGCATGGAACTCCCTTCCATCTCATATAGTGCAAGTGAACAGCAAACCTGGTTTCAAAAAACAAATAAAGCAACACCTCGCGGCACGCCTCTCCCCCATGTGACATACCTGTGTATGTACTGACATATGTTTAACTGATAGATGCACACACACTACATGTTCATGTTTTTAAATGTATGTAAATTGTAAAGTATTTTCTCTGTAATGTCTTTTTCGTTATATGTTGGACCCCGGTCACTACTGGCGTTGGCTAATGGGGATCTTAATAAATCAAATCAAATGTATTCCAGGGACCAAAAACATATCAGCTAAATTAATTTGGACTGCCTGCTGGCATTGTCCAGCGAGCAGAGCTCCATGTCTCTTTGAGCACACAGATGCCACCGCAGGTACTCTTGGCCCCTGGGCAAGTATCAAGCCCCAGCCCAGCGCCAATTAGAAGGCTCAAGTTGACATGTCACAGTGCTGTTTACATATATCTAACCATACCTATACTGTATGTACACTATATATACAAAAGTATGTGAACACTCCTTCAAATGAGTGGATTCGGCTATTTCAGCCACACCCGTTGCTGACAGGTGTACAAAATTGAGGCTACAGCCATGCAATCTCCATCGACAAAACATTGGCAGTAGAATGGCCTTACTGAACAGCTCAGTGACTTTCAACATGGCACTGTCATAGGATGCCAACTTTCCAATAAGTCAAATTTCTGCACTGCTAGAGCTGCCCCTGGTCAACAGTAAGTGCTGTTATGAAGAGGAAACGTCTAGGAGCAACAACGGCTCAGCTGAGAAGTGGTAGGCCACACAAGCTCACAAAATGGGACCGCCGAGTGCTGAAGTGCGTATCACGTAAAAATCGTATGTCCTTGGTTGCGACACTCACTACCGAGTTCCAAACTGCCTCTGGAAGCAACGTCAGCACAAGAACTGTTCGTCGGGAGCTTCATGAAATGGGTTTCCATGGCCGGGCAAATGCACACAAGCCTAAGATCACCATGCGCAATGCCAAGTGTCAGCTGGAGTGGTGTAAAGCTCGCCGCCATTGGACTCTGGAGCAGTGGAAATGTGTTCTCTGGAGTGAGGAATCATGCTTCACTATCTGGTAGTCCAACGGACGAATCTGGGTTTGGCGGATGCCAGGAGAACTCTACCTGTGCCAACTGTACAGTTTGGTGGAGGAGGAATAATGGTCTGGGGCTGTTTGTCATGGTTCTTGCTAGAACCCTTAGTTCCAGTGAAGGGAAATCTTAACGCTACAGCATACAATGACATTCTAGACAATTCTGTACTTCCAATTTTCTGGAAACAGTTTGGGGAAGGCCCTTTCCTGTTTCAGGATGACAATGCCCCGTGCACAAAGTGAGGTCCATATAGAAATGGTTTGTCAAGATCGGTGTGGAAGAACTTGACTGACCTGCACAAAGCCCTGACCTCAACCCCATCAAACACTTTGGGATGAATTGGAACGCCGACTGCGAGCCCGGCCTCATCGCCCAACATCAGTGCTTGACCTCACTAATGCTCTTGTGGCTGAATGGAAGCAAGTCCACGCAGCAATGTTCCAACATCTAATGGAAAGCCTTCGCAGATGAGTGGAGGCTGTTATAGCAGCAAAGGGGGGACCAACTCCATATTAATGCCCATGATTTTGGAATGAGATGTTCGACGAGCAGGTGTCCACATACTTTTGGTCATATAGTGTATACCTGCTATATCTGTCAACACTGTAAGTGCTTCTCTTGATCTATACATTTAATACATCCAATTCATGGCCTGACCAGGTGTTAGGTTTTTTAGACCTGACAGGTTTATCTACATAAAGTTTTTCACTGTTTGCTGCTCAGCAGTTTAGGTTACTATTGACTGTTATCAGTTAGGTCATTGTGATTTGTTATATTTATGATATTTATGTCAACAGAGGACACAGATGACGAGACAGGCCAGGTCATGCAGGCCATGGACTCCCTGCCACCCATCCTCAGGCAATACGTGCGCGAGGACAACCGCTGGTTCCAGCAGGAGCTCAAGGAGTGGGAAGACCAGTTCTGCCAGCAGCCACAGGAGGAGCTGGTCTCTCCCACAGCAGCCGTCACCTCCACTCGTGCTCCCAGTAAAGACGACCCAGCAGAACCAGTCCCCCAACCTGGCGCAGCACAGGAACCCACTGGAGAACAGGAACATGTGGCAGAATCGGTTGTTAAACCAGCTGTGGAATCTGGAGGTTGGTCTGGACATGAATGTATATGTCAGGGTTACACCATTCTGGTCTTTGAGGGTGGCTGTGTATGCTGGTTTTCATCCTTGTCTTTTAGTCGGATACTGAATTTTACAGTCACCGCATTTGGCTAAACACTATTGTCTCTGTCTGTCTGCCGATGGTGAGGAATCAGTTTTCCTCTCTCCTTAAAATTGATCAAGTTAATTAAATTAAATTGTTCAATTAAGCACTAGTGAAAAATGTTAACCAGCAGGACTGCAGGATCCTTAACGACTGGAGTTATACCACCTGCTCTATACAGTCTTTAAGATCTAAGTTCTGACTATAGTTGCTTGTTCAACTCATGGTCCTTGTCCTGTTTCAGAGCCAGTCCCAACAAGCCAGCCCCAGTCCCCGGTCCCTGTGTCACCGGAGAGTGCTGGCAGCAGCCCAGAGGAGAGCGACCACCAGGCTGTCTCTGTCACGCCAGAGCCCTGCCAACATACCAGTGAGGACGAGGAGGGGCAGCAACACTGTCAGGTGGGCAGGGTGAAAAGAGGGGTCTGGGGTTGTCATATGAGCACCCATTGAATAAATGTAATATACTCTATCTAGGCCACATACACAAATATACCTAGGCCTATATCTCTTACTTCCCTGTTGCATAGTGATAGCTGCTGCTACTGGATGTTTTGGGCGTGACATTAGGGTGACCCATGGGTTCCGTGTGAGATAAACAACATATAAAAAAGAAAAGGGTAGGCCTCCCGAGTGGAGCAATGGTCTAAGACACTGCATCACAGTTGCTACAGTAGCTGTGCTACTAGAGATCCTGGTTCGAGTGCAGGCTCTGTCACAACCGGCCGCGACCAGGGGCCGACGCACAATTGGCCCAGCATCGTCCGGGTTAGGGAAGGGTTTGGCCGGCTTGTCCCATCGCACTCTAGCGACTCCTGTGTCGGGCCGGGCGCATGCACACTGACACGGTCGCCAGGTGTACAGTCTTTCCTCCGACACATTGGTGTGGCTGACTTCCGGGTTAAGCAGGCATTCTGTCAAGAAGTAGTGCGGCTTGGTTGGGGGCGTGTTTCGGAGGACGCACGGCTCTCGACCTTCATCTCTCTTGAGTCCTTATGGGAGTTGCAGTGATGAGACTAAACTGTAATTACCAACTGGATACCACGAAATTGGGGAGAAAAGGGGTAAAAGGACAGTGGCTATGTGTAGTCCAATGGCAGCTGTGTTTACCACTCGGCCAACCTCCTGCAATCTCGTCTGAGTTTTAACCAAGTCTTTTGTGAGATTTTACGTGTGAGCTTTATTTTTGTTTCAAAATGTAATTTCATACTAGTTGTGTTTGGACAAAGTTGTGTTTGGACAATATACTAGTGTTTTTAGTATTTTTTTCAACTATTTAGCCAAAGCCCCTTTCCCCACATACCACACCCCCCTCCCTGGAGGCGATAAGGCCCTAACAGCCTGTCACTGGACACCCTCCCCTCGCCATCCCAGCAGCATTCCGCATAGTCAGTCCTCAGCTAACTGGTTTATCACTGGGGGATGTTGGGGTGACTCTGTCAAGGGGTTCAGGAGCTGTGACAGGCCTGGTTTTAAATAGAACATGAGCTTTTTATATCCCTTACTGTACTTTACGGTTGGTTAGTTGAGAGTTCTGGTGTGTTCCAGCGACAAGCCGTAGGTTGGTTGCTTGCTCGAACTGATGCTCATTTTCAGGCCTGTAAAATGTTTTGACAATGCTTCTGTGAATGCTGATGATGTGGCTTTTGACAACATTGAGTGATGACAGAATTTTGTGAATGTGCATGAAATGTAGGTATATTAGCTGTTGACAAGGATCCATTGTGATATATCAGTTACTCTTTGTTGTCAGTCTGATAGTAGTATCAGTAGTATCTGGTTGTTAGGTCTAGAGTGACATGCCTTAAGCTTAATTTAACTGGTATCGGGTTTGTGTCACATATTCCATTGCTTGCTGGACAGAAGACCGTGCCTGGGGAAACGGCAAACTTGAATCATAAATGGTGTACATGCGACCTCTAGTGGTCAATGCATATAGTCATGAATGAATCCCAATGTAGTGAATTGTTTTTGTTTATGGACCTTCATGCACAGTAAATGTACTTTTTACAACTCAGTTTATCAATCGAATGAGGATCCAGTTAGAAAAATTCTAATATTTTATTTAAATTATATATGCTGTAATTAAGAATGTGCAATGCTGCCATCAAGGCAAAGGGTGGCTACTTTGAAGAATCTCAAATATATAATATATTTTGATTTGTTTAACACTTTTTTGGTTACTACATGTTTCCATATGTGTTATTTCATAGTTTTGATGTCTTCACTATTATTCTACTGTACAATGTAGAAAATAGTAAAAATAAAGAAAAACCCATGAATGAGTCGGTGTTCTAAAACTTTTGACTGTGTGTGTGTGTGTGTGTGTGTGTGTGTGTGTGTGTGTGTGTGTGTGTGTGTGTGTGTGTGTGTGTGTGTGTGTATTAATTAATTAAAGGGAGGGGGGGAGTCAAGTGGCGGTTCAGGAAACTATAAATACTTTCCTGAACCAGCACTTGACTCCCCCCTCCCTTTTCTAGCTTTATTGACAAAAAAATGCCCTTTCTATGCCTGTGATATGTGGTTATCTCACCTAGCTATGAATGCACTAACTGTAAGTTGCTCTGAATAAGAGCGTCTGCTAAATGACTAAAACGTTCATGTCAACTTCATATCTCCAGCAGCTCCCCCCACCTCAGTCTCCGAGCTCTGCAGCAGAGATGAGTGGCCAGGCCCAGACTGCAGCTGTGACCCCTGACCCCTCCACAGACGTCACCACTGAGACAGACAGCGAGACTGGGTTCAGAGAGGCAGTGGCGGAAGCTGCAGCAGCGCCTGACACCCAGGCAGACAGCGAGGATGATCAGGACGCCCTGGCGGCGACCAGAAGCAGGCAGCAGCAACCAGAGAATGTGGTGTCGGAGGTGGAGATCCCCAACGTGGGCAGGATCCTGGTCCAGGCCGACACCGACGGCTACAATGAAGAAGTAGAGAGCCGCTACTTAATTAACTAACTTTATTTAACTTACATGAATAAATACAAATTAATAATAATAAATTGAGAGCATGCTGTTCCATGTTACATGGACTTCTATTGGTTTTTGGTTAGAAAATTGTTTAGATACATTTTGAGCAATGACACTCTTTGGCTGTTGCTTCAAATATTACTATTATAGCTTGCATATATTCAATGAATGGAGACAGCATACATGGATTGCTGAAAGGTGCGTTGCTGCTATAGGAGTTTGTGAGTGGACTTGCTCTAATTCTTTGTCCTTCTCTGTGGTGTTTAAGATGATGCTAACTCCAGCCATGCAGGGCATCATTATGGCCATAGCCAAAGCCAGACAGGTATTCGACAAGGACGGCCCTGAGGCTGGCCTCATCAAGGTAAAGTAGGCTGTATCCTTAGTTCTCGCCCATTATCATCTCGCTAGTCTATGTCCTTCTACAATGTTATACATGTAAACATTTTGTCTTTCTCCTCTTGTTGAGGTATATGCACATACATAAAGGGGAGAGGTAGAGTCTTGGCAGACTTGCGCCATAGGCATTGATTTCCATAACCGCTCACTCTCAGCCGGCTACTTTTTTCACTTCATAACTTAACTAGGCTTCTTTTAATTTAAAAGTTTAAATTAGCTAGTCAGACAATTCTGTATAGCCCTCTCCCTCTAGAAGGAACGATATGCATCTTCTAGTGATCTATTGAGTCACCCAAGTCATAGACTGTTCTCTCTGCTACCGCACGGGAAGCGGTACCAGAGCGCCAAGTCTCGGACCAAAAGGCTCCTTAACAGCTTCTACCCCCAAGCCATAAGACTGCTGAACAATTAATCAAATGGCTACCAGGATTGAAACCCTACCAACTGTGTGACTCAAACATCCTGCCCCCTCCCCTGACAATCCCACACACAGTGATTGATTGATTGACAGGCCAAACTGTTAAAGGGATAGTTCACCCATTACAAAATTACACATTGGTTTCCTTTCCCTAAGTGTCCACAGCATCAGAGCCAATAAAATACATAATTTGAAGAACAAACATCGTTGTGGCAATTCATATCTTGCAGTAAAGCTGTCAATCTCAAGAGAACACCAGTTTAATGTTAAAGGGTATCTAACTTGGAAAATTGTCCTGACTATATAGGCCTAGGCCTAGACGATATCCACAACAAGTAGCAACACACTGAATTCATATATTTTCAGGGATTTTTATTGTAAAGTCATGTCTTTCTACCCAGTACCACAACTAATTTTACTAATCTGGGAGGTAAGGTTGTTAAAGTAAATTCACGGTTGGCGTGCTCCCCCAGACCCCACCTGCCCGGAATTCCCTGGCTGGCTATTTTCTAATTGTCTGGCTATTCCATGTTCTTATTAAAAACACTTGTTAGAAAATGTATACTGTTGGGACCTCACACTCCAATCAAGGAGGATGAAATTAAGATATCATGCACTCTTGTACAGTTTTTTGTAGGATGATATTTGTACCACACACCTCAGTACCTGACAAAGAACACACAGACACACATACTTACACACACCTCTAACACCCCTCTCCCCAGGCGTTCCAGGAGGAGTACTCCCGTCTGTTTGAGTTGTCTCAGGAGGAGACCACTCCCCAGCAGGACCCGCGCCTGCACCACGCCCTGGTCTACTTCTTCCAGAACCAGGCTCCCAGTCGCGTCATCGAGAGGACCCTGCTGGAGGGCTTCACCGACCGCAACCTCAGCTTCGACGACAGGTCAGTCAGCACAACTTTCTGACATACATTGAAATGTATATTTAAAAACTTCAAATGTGTTCATGTTTTGTCATTTCATTGTAAATGTACTTGCTGCTATTCTTACAATGATTTGTTGAACAATTAAAAATAATTTATCATCAACATTGTCATCGAGTTGACAGTATTATTCATAGGTATATTGCTGTGGAGCAAATCATCCCTTCCTGTGTCATCACTTCCTGTGTAGGTCCATTAGTATCATGAGAGAGGCCCGCGCCAAACTACGCCTCATCAAGCCAGAGGATATGGATATGGAGGAATATATGGTATGTGTCAATAGTTACGTTTCCCTTAGCCAATCCAGAATCAACCGACAGCGGCATAGCTAAGCTAGCTTGTACTGAAGGTTGATCTGATGGTCTAATGAAAGCATAGTAAACTTATTTTCAACCAACCTTTACTGCCAATCCTTTCTTTATTCTCGATTTGGAAGGCACCTGTGTCTTCTAGACGCCTGTTTCCAGTTGCAGGTGGAACTTGGATAACGACACTCTTAGAAATAAGGGTTCCAAAACGGTTCTTTGGCTGTCCCC
Source organism: Salmo trutta (assembly GCF_901001165.1). Taxonomy (NCBI): domain Eukaryota; kingdom Metazoa; phylum Chordata; class Actinopteri; order Salmoniformes; family Salmonidae; genus Salmo; species Salmo trutta. The sequence goes on from NC_042975.1 coordinate 25,068,820, forward strand.
ATAGGAGAACCTTTTTGGTTCCATGCAGAACCCTTTTTGGTTCCATGTAGAATCCTCTATAGAAAAGGCTCTGCATGGAACCCAAAAGGGTTCTACCTGGAACCAAAAGGGTTCATCAAATGGTTCTCCTATGGGGACAGCCAAAGAACCCTTTTAGGTTCTATATAGCAGCTTTTCTTCTAAGAGTGTAGAGGAATATATATTGTACCAAGTGAGAAATGCCTCTGGCATGTGTAGATCTTTGTTTGCGTTGTTGGAATCGCACTGTGTGGCGCGCTGTCATCTTCTATGGCCGGGGCGCTTAGAAATTACTACTTTCAGCAAAGATAATGGGAAATGTCGGTCAGCTAAAATGGCGAAGGCACTCCTCACTCTGTGCAAAAAGTAGATTTTAATATTTTTTATCTGGTTATTGGCGTTAATAATTATTTTCAAATTGGCAGCCAGGCACCGATCATGTCACCAGCATACAAACTTTTACTCACATAAAAATTGTTGGATGGAAACTTGATTACAGAGTATGAATGATCATTACCTCTAAACTCAGATTTTCCACCATTTTGGCCTCACTGATGAGCAGTTTGTTCCACCAATCATAAAGAATCCAAGACAATCAGTGATTAATGGTACCCTTGTGTCATTTCACATGAGGACAATTTGAGCAAAACTTAATAAAAATGCTTATTTATATTGAATACAAATATAAACGTAACATGTAAAGTGTTGATCCCATATTTCATGAGCTGAAATAAATGATTCCAGAAATTGTCCATACGCACAAAAAGCTTATTTCTCTTAAATTTTGAGCGCAAATGGGTTTAGATCATGGTTAGTGAGCATTTCTCTTTTGCCAAGATAATCCATCCACCTAACAGGTGTGGCATATCAAGAAGCTAATTAAACAGCATGAACATTACACAGGTGCACCTTGTGCTGGGAACAATCAAAGTCCACTCTAAAATAAGTAGTTTTGTCATACAACACAATACCACAGATGTGATGCTGACTGCAGGAATATCCACCAGAGATGTTGCCAGATAATTTATTCATTTCTCTACCATAAGCCGCCTCCAACGTTGTTTAAGAGAATTTGGCAGTACTTCCAACTGGCTACACAACCACAGACCACTTGTAACCACGCCAGCCCAGGTCCTCCACATCCGGCTTCTTCACCTGTGGGATCATCTGAGGGGGTGCTGAGGCATATTTCTGTCTGTAATAAAGCCCTTTCGTGTGGAAAACCTCATTTTGATTGGCTGGGCCTAGCTCCCCAGTGGTGGGCCTATGCCCTCCCAGGCCCACCCATGGCTGCACCCTTGCCCAGTCATGTGAAATCCATAGATTAGGGACTAATTCATTTATTTCAATTGACTGATGTCCTTATATGAACTGTAACTCAGTAAAATCTTTGAATTTGTTGCATTACACAAGCATTGAAGACTGATGGAAGGAACCAGGTACTGTATATTATCTACACCAAAACTCTAGGTAGACATTTTTCTCCATTGGAAACCAGCCCAAACTTGAATTGAATGTGTCTGTGTGCTCTTCTCCTCAGCAATGGCATGACGACTACAGCCAATTCCGGACAGTGTTTGTCTACCTGCTGACGGGCCTGGAACAGTACCAGCATGGAAAGTAAGTGTTGTCATGGCAACTGGGGCTCTGCCCCTACGTGATCAGCCTGTATGGTGGTTTGAGTGAGAGGGCTGACTGTGATGTCATCAGTGGGCTGACGTGTCATGACGTAATATCATCATTGTGTTCCACCAGGGTGCGCGAGGCGCTGAATTACCTCAACCACGCCTACAAAGACAACGCCATGCTGCTGAGGAGAGGGGAGAAGAGAGGGATGGAGCAGTCGCTTATTGCATTTTACAGGAGGAGGTGTCTCAAAGTGAGTGCTACTGATGATACAGATGTTCACTTTGAAAGTTTAAAAAGATTTTGGACATGAGACTGATGTCAGTTGGGAATATAGAATTAAAGGTATATTAAATGTTAATAATATAGGGAATAAGAAGCTAAACTTCAGTGTGAGTAAAAAAAATCATAGGGCTGGAGTTAAATAGCCTTGCTATATAGTATAATAAAACTTTATGCGTGTATAGACTACTTATCTCTAGACTAATAATTCACATTTCCTGTTCTGCAGGGTTATTTCCCTTCTGTAGCAAACTGGCTCAAATTAAGATCCTACATCTGTATGCAGATGACACCATCACCTATAGCCCTGCTCCCATACTAGATGAGGCATTTCTCAAATTGCAGGAAGCATTTGTTGTCCAACATAACCTCTTTCAGCTCAAATTGATCTTAAATGCAGAGAACTAATGGTATTCTCCAGATCAAGAAAGCAACCCCCTTCTCTGCCTCAGTCACTTTGCAAAATGAGCCAATAGAGGTGGTGTCATCATACAAGTACTTGGGATTTCACCTTGATGAAGTCTGTATTTTAAGCCCCACATTCAACAGCTCACTAAAACTGATGCACTTATTTAGGAACAAGTTTTGTTTTTAATTTCAAGCTAGACCTGGTTGCAGCCACTTTTTTGTGTTTGTTATGGGGTTAATTTGTACATGAATTCCCCAGGATCTTAACTGGAAAATACAAACTATCCAAAGAGACTCCATAGTGACACTGCACCTGCATATCCCCTGTTCTCCCCGTTCTGCCCCCTTCCTAGGAGATGAATGACAACGCGGCCACCCTGTTCAGGAGCGGCGAGGTGAGCGACGTGGAGGAGGGCATGATCATCATGAACGAGGCGGTCATCCCCTGCATGCACCTGATGAGCCGGCCGGACATGGTCAGCCAGGAAGACCTGGACACCATGGAGGCTGTCCGCAGCCACTGGTGCTCCTACCTGGGAGTAGACCTGGATGGTGAGGACAGGTGGAGGGGAAGAGGTTTTTCCTGGGCTTTATCCAAGCTGTGTTAAATATACACTATATATATATATACACAAAGGTATGTGGACATCCCTTCAAATTAGTGGATTCAGCTATTTCAGCCACACCCGTTGCTGACAGGTGTATAAAATCGAGCACAAAGCCATGCAATCTCCATAGACAAACATTGGCAGTAAAATGGCCTTACTGAAGAGCTCAATAACTTTCAACGTGGCACCATCAAAGGATGCCACCTCTCCAACAAGTAAGTTTGTCACATTTCTGCCCAGCTAGAGCCGCCCCAGTCAACTGTAAGTGCTGTTATTGTGAAATGGAAACATCTAGGAGCAACAACAGCTCAGTTGCAAAGTGGTAGGCCACACAAGCTCACAGAACGAGACCGCCGAGTCCTGAAGCGGGTAGCGAGTGACAGTCTGTCCTCGGTTACAACACTCACTACCAAGGTCCAAACTGCCTCTGGAAGCAACGTCAGCACAAGAACTGTTCGTTGGGAGCTTCATGAAATGGGTTTCCATGGCCGAGCAGCCGCAAACATGTCTAGATCACCATGCGCAATGGCAAGCGTCGGCAGGAGTGGTGTTAAAGCTTGCCACCATTGGACTCTGGAGCAGTGGAAACACGTTCTCTGGAGTGATGAATCGCGCTTCACAATCTGGCAGTCCGACAGACGAATCTGGATTTCGCAGATGCCAGGAGAACTCTATCTGCCCCAATGCATAGTGCCAGTTTGGTGGTGGAAGAATAATGGTCTGGACCTGTTTTTGATGGTTTGGGCTAGGCCCCTTAGTTCCAGTGAAGGGAACTCTTAACACTATTGCATACAATGACATTCTAGACGATTCTGTGCTTCCAACTTTGTGGCAACAGTTTGGGGAAGGCCCTTGCCTGTTTTAGCATGACAATGCCCCCGTGCACAACGAGGTCCATACAGAATTAGTTTGTCCAGATTGGTGTGGAAGAACATGACTGGCCTGCACAGATCCCTGACCTCAACCCATGTGTTACCATGTACAGTTGAAGTCGGAAGTTTACATACACTTAGGTTGGAGTCATTAAAACTCGTTTTCAACCACTCCACAAATTTCTTGTTAACAAACTATAGTTTTGGCAAGTCGGTTAGGACATCTACTTTGTGCATGACACAAGTAATTTTTTACCAACAATTGTTTACAGACAGATTATTTCACTTATAATTCACTGTATCACAATTCCAGTGGGTCAGAAGTTTACATACACTAAGTTGACTGTGCCTTTAAACAGCTTGGAAAATTCCAGAAAATGATCTCATGGCTTTAGAAGCTTCTGATAAGCTAATTGACATTATTTGAGTCAATTGGAGGTGTACCTGTGGATGTATTTCAAGGCCTACCTTCAAACTCAGTGCCTCTTTGCTTGACATCATGGGAAAATCAAAAGAAATCAGCCAAGACCTCAGAAAAAAGAATTGTAGACCTCCACAAGTCTGGTTCATCCTTGGGAGCAATTTCCAAAAACCTGAAGGTACCACGTTCATCTGTACAAACAATAGTACGCAAGTATAAACACCATGTGACCACACAGTCGTCATACCGCTCAGGAAGGAGATGTATTCTGTCTCCTAGAGATTAACGTACTTTGGTGCGAAAAGTGCAAATCAATCCCAGAACAACAGCAAAGGACCTTGTGAAGATGCTGGAGGAAACACAAAAGTATCTATTTCCACAGTAAAACTATGTCGACATAACCTGAAAGGCCGCTCAACAAGGAAGAAGCCACTGCTCCAAAACCGCCATAAAAAGCCAGACTATGGTTCGCAACTGCACATGGGGACAAAGATCGTACTTTTTGGAGAAATGTCCTCTGGTCTGATGAAACAAAAATAGAACTGTTTGGCGATAATGGCCATATGTTTGGAGGAAAAAGGGGGAGGCTTACAAGCCGAAGAATACCATCCCAACCGTGAAGCATAGGGGTGGCAGCATCATGTTGTGGGGGTGCTTTGCTGCAGGAGGGACTGGTGCACTTCACAAAATAGATGGCGTCATGAGGAAGGAAACTGATGTGGATATATTGAAACAACATCAAGACATCAGTCAGGAAGTTAAAGCTTGGTCGCAAATGGGTCTTCCAAATGGACAATGACCCCAGGCATACTTTCAAAGTTGTGGCAAAATGGCTTAAGGACAACAAAGTCAAGGTATTGGAGTGACCATCACAAAGCCCTGACCTCAATCCAATAGAAAATTTGTGGGCAGAACTGAAAAAGCGTGTTCGAGCAAGGATGCCTAAACCTGACTCAGTTACACCAGCTCTGTCAGGAGGAATGGGCCAAAATTCACCCAACGTATTGTGGGAAGCTTGTGGAAGGCTACCTGAAATGTTTGACCCAAGATAAACAATTTAAAGGCAATGCTACCAAATACAAATTGAGTGTATGTAAACTTCTGACCCCCTGGGAATGTGATGAAAGAAATAAAAGCTGAAATAAATAATTTTCTCTACTATTATTCTGACAGTTCTTAAAATAAAGTGGTGATCCTAACTGACCTAAGACAGGGAATTTTTAATAGGATTAAATGTCAGGAATTGTGAACTGAGTTTAATGTATTTGGATAAGGTGTATGTAAACTTCCGACTTCAACTGTATAATGTATTATTATATGGCTTAGCGTGTCTCTGTAGCAGATTTTCCTCTCTCCTCTGTCTCATCTAATTATCTCACACATCTCTTGCTCACCTGGCGGTCTTAACTGTATTTTACTCCTCTCATGGAAGCTCTAAGTCTTTCTTTCCTTCTCACCCCTTCCACTCCTTTTCAGACTCCCTTCAGGAGAAGTTGGGTGAGTTTCTGCCCAGGGTTCTGGACTGCTCAACAGAGATGGTGGTTCTAAAAGATCCACCAACAGTGCGCTCCAAAGTGCCCCACGACTTGTGCAGCCGCCTGGCCGCCATCATGGAGTCTATCACCAACACCTCTGTGGTCGCTGTCAAGTAAGGCCAAGGGGTCAGAGGTCAGCTTCTGAGAATAAGTGTCAGGGCCCGTACGCCAGCCAACGGCCGCTAACGTTTTTATCCTGATGTAGAGTTGACAAACACTGGATTTTTGCCTAGTATTGCAAAGCAGTTTTTTATAGTACTTTTTAATGTGCTTTTACCATATTTTTCTAAGCTGGAAAATGTTGTAGATTCTGAGTGACTTGAGGCAGAGCTTATACGCTCATATGATACTCACAGAGACATCAAGGAGAGATGGATAGATTTCTTTATTATGCATTATTAAGGTATTAGTGCTTTGAACCTATGCAGGTGTGTTTTAAGAAAGTGAAAACACAAGAGTATTTTTATAGTTTCTTAGATATTTTACATTTATCATGACGAATTAGGATTGCCGTGAACATAGAAATTCTGTTTCCTTTGTCCAAACCTATCTTGTTTTGTATTCACTTGTTTATATATGTAATCCTTTCCTTCCACTCCTCTGATTTCCACTTGTTGAAACCTGTATTGACGCTCAATAAACTTTCAAACTTTCTGTTCTTTCTGTTGTTCTTTTCTCCTTGCTTTGCGCTCTAGTCTTCTTTTGTGTCTGTCCCCTTTTTTCAATCTATATTTCTGTCTTTTACCTTACAACACCCCTTGACACACACACACACACAGAGAGAGAAAACAATATTGATTGTCCAACGACCAACTTAACATTTCTGTACTGTGCATTGTGTTTGTTGTTTATTTGTCACTTCCCATGGTGCCGTACTACTTCCTGCACAGCTCGCCAGCCCTGCTGACCCCATGAGAAGATTAACAGCTGACCTCCCTGTGTGAGCAGAGGGAGGTGAGGGAGGAGTGTAGGACGGCCCCCTCTGGTCCGCAGCTGGACAGCAGGCATCCTGCCAGTTCGCCTTGACATCACTGGGAGAGAAACCACAGCACCAGCTTTACCACAAAAAGCCATCCCGCTTGTATTTATTTTTGATAGCTGCTCGTTATCTCTCCAGTGGAAGATGATCCCAAACTGAGAACAACTACTGGCATCTCTATTCAGGTATGGTTTAGTTTGTGTCTTTCTTTTGGCAGTTAGTTATGATGACTCTCCTTAATGTACAGACATACATACCTCCATCCCTTACTTTCCCTCTCTGTTTGTGTTTGTATAGTTTCCCTGGTTGTTCTTGCACATTTCTTCTGGTGTTGGTCTGGTTATAAGGATGTTGTTTTAAGGTTGCAACTGAAAAAAGCAAAGAGTGAATTGTTTCACAGTATTATGTAACTTTTAGGAATGGGCTACACATCTCAGAATTGGTGAAGCCCATCTGTGTAAAATCAACACATTTACAAAGAAGATGTTGTTCAACATTAGCTGCACATCAAAAATGTAGCATCGCAACTATTCTACAGATGAGGTGTAATGAGACATCTCTAGTTTTTCCTCTACAGAAAAACATTCGGAGTGCAATTAGTACTGTTGATTACAATGCCTTGGGCAGTTCATGGTCTGCTGCACTCTGGAGTCAGAATCGATATTGATGTGGTCCTGAAATCCTGCACGCAGCGCAGCACGTCTGCCGCTACGAGCTGTTTTGGCGGTCCAGTAGGGGAGAGAGTGAGTGACAACACGAACAGAAACAGTGACAACAAGAAATAGAGATTTGACCGGGGTTTATTTGGCCACATCTGGGCAAATCAATTATCTAAGCCCCCGTAAGTAAGAGTAAAACCGTAATCTCCTCAAATCCATCACCATGTGCCTTGGTTGTTACCAGATTAATTTAGAGGATCAGTCGTAATCCCTATAGTTTAATTATATCCAGCAGAGACCGATGATATCTCACGACGTACGTCAGATTTCTACGACTCGAAAGTTGTTGGGGGTAGGGGAGGAGAGGGGGAGGAATGATGTAAGAATTTATCCTGAGGAGAGGGAACCATCTGTTGAAAGAACACCCTCAGTGTATCAGAGATCTGGCATACACCCACTGACCCACAGCTGGATTTAGCCTACTAACAATCCCTGAACTATGAAATATGACTGTCTGTAATCAGGACATAAGGAGTTAAGTTCCACCATTATTACTTGGTGGAATAATTTAATTTAGTCTCTTTCCTTTGTAGTGGTGGTTGATATTTGTGTGGCAACTCTCAATCGGATTCTATTGCTTCAACAGGAACAAGAAATCAACTTTCCGGGCCCTCAGTAGCTCAACTGCCACACAGAGCACAGGAATCTACAGTAGTCTCGCTGATGGCTTTCACCATGATGTGCAGCAGGGTGACATTACACGAGCCCCATAACGGTGACTACAGGAGTCCTACGAGAATTGACCCCCGCAGGAACTCAATTCCACCAGCACAGACTCTCACAGCCAAACACCTCCCTAGACCACCCCCAGAATCAACACGCTTCACCCCATATCCAAAGAGGGTACCTATTGCAGAGAGTCAATTTCATTCATTTGTGTTTTGGGATATTGTTCAGTGGGTTTTGTTGACACTGGATACTGTTTCCAGCACAAATACGTTGTAGATCATGTATGTAATGTATGAGTCAGTCAATTAATTGTTGTAACATATTTTTTTCAGGTTGCAGCAAAAACCAACATGGCTTTGACAATGCTCCACTCCACAAGAGTCTCTCTCATCCCCAGCTCAAATAACAACAATGACAACTTCCCAGTTCTCTCACCCCAGCCAGCCCCCTCTGCATTCCCCCAGCCACAGCCCCAGAGCCCAGGCCCCCATCAGGTTGTTGCAGGATTGATCAGCCAGGAGGTAGACACCTGCCAGTACATCATCCCCACTGAGGAGCCAGAGGAGCCAGCCACTTCTCACCGCGGACGCCACCTCAAGCGTTTTAGCTCCAGGTGGTACTCAGGCGCTCCCTTTGGTGGCCCCTTTGGTAGCACCCGTAGCTCCGCCCATGGCACAAGTGGTGAGAACAAGCCCCACAAGCTACGCTGCAAACTCCTAGGTGACGAGAGGCCAAGTTATGGCACAGCCAACAAGCAGCGTCAGCGCTACGTCACCAAAGACGGGAAGTGTCGGGTCAACCTGGGCCCTATCGAGGACAAGAGCCGTTTCCTCTTGGACATCTTCACCACTCTGGTGGACTTGAAGTACCGTTGGTTCCTCTTTGTCTTCACCATGTGCTACGTTGTCACGTGGGTGGCCTTTGCCGAGATCTACTTCCTAGACGCCTGGCTGCGGGATGACGTGGCCCACGTCCACGACCCTCAATGGCAGCCGTGCTTCGAGAATGTGGACAGTTTCATCTCCGCCCTGCTTCTGTCGGTGGAGAGCCAGAGGACCATTGGCTATGGCTCTAGATTGGTGACGGCCAACTGCATGGAGGGTGTGGTTCTCCTCATGGCCCAGTCTATCATTGGCTCCATCATCGATGCCCTCATGGTTGGCTGCATGTTCGTCAAGATCTCCCGGCCTCAGAAAAGGGCCCAGACTCTGATCTTCAGCAAGCACTGTGTCATATCGGAGCGTGACGAGAAACTCTGCCTCCTCTTCCGCATCGGAGACCTGAGGGCGAGTCACATGGTGGACGCCAAGATACGAGCCAAGTTGATCAAGTCCAGACAGACCAAGGAAGGGGAGTTCATACCACTGGAGCAGTCAGAGATCAACCTGGGCTACGATACCGGAGGAGACAGGCTCCTGTTGGTCGAGCCACAGACCATCACCCATGTAATCAATGAGAGCAGCCCCTTCTGGGAAATAGGGGCTGAGCGTCTGACAAGGGAGAGATTTGAGATCATCATCATTCTGGAGGGAATCGTGGAGGCGTCAGGTTGGTTGGCTTTGAATGTTAGAATGTGACCTTTCTAAAATCATTAGAAAAAAAGTAATGTCATCATGTCTGTGACTGTAGCATAAGAGATAGATGTGTAAAGATTAAACGTCTCATAAATGCCTTGCTGTGCAAAATGTGGGAAAAAATGTGGTCTCTTCTGTGTTGTAGGTATGATATGCCAAGCCAGAACCTCCTACACTGAGGACGAGATTCTGTGGGGCCACCGATTTGAATCCTGCATGTCTCTGGAAAAGGGGTCTTACCGGGTAGACCGTGGTGCATTTGACAAAACCTTCACAGTACAAACCCCCACCATTAGTGCTAAAGAGAAGAGTGATGAAAAAGAAGAGGTCCTCTTTTAGATAATAGGACTGTACTATTCACACTGAGCAAACAGCCCTTGTATTAATAGAATTTAAAGGCCAAGACTTCTTGTGTATGCCATTAGTTCCCTCCCTCCCTGAGACAAACTTTCCTGTTGTCTCTAATATTGTGGACAAACATTCTTCAAAAGAGTAAGACTTATACATTAGCATGATAATCTACACCCTCAACCAGAATTTGAACTGTGTTGACAGGGACAGCATTCATGTGGGTGATTTACACAGAAGTTAGTGTAGTAATGAGTATGCAGCCATGACTCCATGCTTTGTTAGATTACAATACTGTTTATGTGTCTGTGTGTCTAGTTAATAATTCATAATGGATAGTTGTAGTTCATTATGGATACATTTGTTAACTGCTACCTCCCAAATCATAGAAATATGGAGCCAATCATTGTTGGTGTTGAAACTGCTTCCCTCTTGTTTTTGTCAGGATTTTTGTTGTTTTGAAAGGTTAAATCTGTAGTCTGTTTTGAATCACAATGTCACATGTATTTCATAGTGATTGTGAATTCATGATGATGTAGTGATAAGGCCATAATGATTCAGAATGTGATACATTTGAATGATGTCAGTGTTGTTCAGCTGTTATATTTACTCTGTCCTGATGTAAATGTATTACACATATCAGTCCCTCTACAGTGCCTTGAAAAGTGTCCTCCACCAGAGTTTTCTAATATGGTTGCCTTTTGACATATTAAACTTTGATTCTTTTTTTCTGACAAGTCATGACATTTGTCCCTCAAAAAGGGAATAATTATTTATAGGTTCCCCCTCAGTCTATCCAATAAAAAAAGGTGAAATACATCAAACACTGATTTAATCACATACATGGTCCTCTAATTGACAGACTACAACTCTACTGCTAATATATACTGCAGTTGCTAATTTGTTAATAGAATAGACGATTTAGATTATTTATTGTCCATTTGGTTCGAAGGTAAAGTCGTCTTCTGCCTATTCCCCAACACTCCCAGACAAACACAGTTGAGAGGCTGTAGGGAAACTGTAGGGAGAAGGCAGACTGCAAGATATTTAGTCCTTTCAGTATTACTTATTTTTATTGCTTCTGTTTTGTTCAGTATTTCTCACTTTTAAATCGCAAATCTGTCCTAGGCGTGGCCAGAGTCTTGGGCATTGTGGAACTTTGCTTTTGATTGGTTTATGTGAGTGGGCTTCTTCAGCCTGAAGGGTTTTGGTGCTGCTAGCTAGCTAGTCAGATGTTCTCCAAATCAAACATGGCGTCTTTCGTGACAGAAGTCCTTGCTAGTTCTGGTAAACTTGAAAAAGAAGACCTCGCTGCTAAAATTAGCAAGCTATCACGGAAAGTAGAGGAAACTAAGGTAAACAGGCGAGTTTAGCTAGCGCACGTTCAACTAGACAGCGAAATAACTAACGTAAACTAGCCCGCGGAATAAACAAAACAATTGGGCTAACTTTTATCACAAAGCGAACAAAATCTTTGGTTTTATCGTTCGAAACCGTCTTGCTAGCCCAATCTAACTAGCTAACGAACAGAAACTGGACTAACTAGCTAAATTAGCTAGCGAGCATTACCCCGATTATGACACGATTTGCTTGCTAGCTAGCTACACGGAACAAAAATATAAACGCAACATGTAAAGTGTTGGTCTTATGAGCTGAAATAAAAGATCCCCGAAATTTTACATACGCACAAAAATCTTTCTCTCCAATTGAGTCCACAAATTTGTTTACATCCCTGTTAGTGAGCATTTGGCCTTTGCCAAGATAATCCATCCACCTGATAGGTGTGGTGTATCAAGAAGCTGATTCAACAGCATGATCATTACACAGGTGCACCTTGTGCTGGGGACAAAAGGCCTCTCTAAAATATGCAGTTTTGTCACAATACAATGCCACAGAGGGAGTGTGCAATTGGCATGCTGACTGCAAGATTATCCACCAGAGCTGTTGTCAGAGAATTTAATGTTAATTTCTCTACCATAAACCACCTCCAACGTCGTTTTAGGGATTTTTGCAGTATGTCCACCCGGCCTCAACTGCAGACCACGTGTAACCACGCCAGCCCAGGACCACCACATCTGGCGGCTTCACCTGCAGGATCGTCTGAAACCAGCCACCAGGACAGCTGATGAAACTGAAGAGTATTTCTGTCTGTAATAAAGACCTTTTTTTTTTTTACCCCAATTTGTTGATATCCAATTGGTAGTTAGTCTTGACCCATCGCTGCAACTCCCCTACGGACTCACTTAAGGTCAAGAGGCATGCATCCTCTGAAACACGACCCCGCGATGGAACAAGGAAATCCCGGCCGGCCAAACCCTCTCCTAACGCTGGGCCTATTGTGTGCCCCCTCATTGGTCTCCCGGTCACGGCCGGCTATGACACAGCCTGGGATCTAACCCAGGGCTGTAGTGACTCGATGCAGTGCCTTAGACTGCTCGGGAGGCTGTAATAATGCCCTTTTGTGGCGGCATTCCGATTGGCAGGGCCTTGCTCCCCAGTGGGTGGGCCTATACCCTCCAAGGCACACCCATGGCTGCACCCCTGCCCAGTCTTGAAATCCATAGATTCGGGTCTAATGGCTTGATTTAAATTTACTGAGTTCCTTATATGAACTGTAACTCTGTGAAATTGTTAGCTTTCTAGCCACAAGTAGTCGCTGTTAGCCAATTGCTTGCTATCTAATGTTAGCTTGGTGCCAATGCCACAGCCTTGTCTGGCAGTTTCGCAATCTGACTACAGGCCAAGGATCATGCCAAAGTAGCTGTAGCAACCTAGCTTCTTGACAAGGTTATCTAGCAACGTGTTCTGAACAAGTTGGCTTTGTAAGAAGCATGGTAGTTAGGTTACTCGTGGCCATTCCACACAGAAACAGCTGTTCAGTGTTGAATGATGTGTCATGGTTGTCTTACCTACTCTGCCCACATTGAAAAATAATATATCTTGCTTTTTTATCAGGGGTATTTATGCAATGTGGTATAGCTTTCAGACTCTTCTCGTCATCGCCTTACACTTTGATGATTTCCCTCTGATTATTTCCCCCAATCTCACTATCTGTGTTTCTCTCTATCTCCCCATAGGAAGAGGTATGTGACATGATCAACAAGAGATACAATGAGTTTCTACCCAGCATGCAGGGGGCAGAGGTACTCATGGGACAGGCTGAAGAGGTCTCTAAAGAAATTGATGTCCTCAAAAGCTGCATTGAGACAGAGGTAAGTGTCATGAACTGTTCATGAGTCATTGGCATCCCCCTTGTGTTTGTGGGAGGTGTAACCGAACTGACACAGTTGGCAGAGACATACTATTAAAAATAAGTGTATGTATGTTTACAGGTGCAGCAGAATCTACATACAGCTGTGACGGAATATGCCAAGCTAAAGCAACAGCTGGAGAGAAACACAACTGTCATTGCCATGCTCAGGCACCTAGAAGAGGTAGCCTAAGTAGCTCCCTGCTGTAGCCCCACAGTCATGTACAGTTATTTTCAATTAAATTCCGTCTTGGGGCATACCATTGGAGAGGCATGCAAGATACACTATGTATACACAAAAGTATGTGAACACCCCTTCAAATTAGTCTATTCGGCTATTTCAGCCACACCCGTTGCTCACAGGTGTATAAAATCGAGCACACAGCCATGCAATCGCCATAGACAAACATTGGCCTTACTGAAGAGCTCAGTGACTCAACGTGGCACCGTCATAGGATGCCACCTTTCTAACAAGTCAGTTTGTCAAGTTTCTGCACTTCTAGAGCTGCCCCAGTCAACTGTAAGTGCTGTTATTGTGAAGTGGAAACACTTAGGAGAAACAACAGCTCAGACTCAAAGTGGTAGGCCACACAATCTCACAGAACATGACATCCAAGTTATGAAGCGCGTACCGCGTAAAAGTCTGTCCTCGGTTACAACACTCACTACAACATTCAATACCAAGTTCCAAACTGCCTCTGGAAGCAACGTCAGCACAAGAACTGTTCATCGGGAACTTCATGTAATTGGTTTCCATGGCCAAGCAACCGCACACAAGCCTAAGATCACCATGCGCAATGCCAAGCGTCGGCTGAAGTGGTGTAAAGCTCGCCACCATTGGACTCTGGAGCAGTGGAAACATGTCCTCTGGAGTGATGAATCACACTTTACCATCTGGCAGACCGACGGACGAATCTGGGTTTGGCGAATGCCAGGAGAATGCTACCTGTCCCAATGCATAGTGCCAACTGTAAAGTTTGGGGGTGGAGGAATAATGGTCTGCACAGAGCCCTGACCTCAACCCCATCGAACACCTTTGGGATGAATTGAAATGCCGACTGTAAGCCTGGCCTAATTGCTTAACATCAGTGCCCGACCTCCCTAATGTTCTTGTGGCTGAATGGAAGCAAGTCCCTGCAGCCATGTTCCAACATCTAGTGGAAAGCCTTCCCAGAAGAGTGGAGGCTGTTATAGCAGCAAAGGGGGGGACCAACTCCATATGAATGCCCATGATGCTGGAGTGAGATGTTTGACAATCAGGTGTCCACATACTTTTGGTCATGTAGTGTATTTGTTTGGCAACGCTTTTCCCACGTCGGAGAGTATATCCGTGGTCGGTGGACGGCTTGGATGAGGAAATCAATGTTTGCATTGCCCAGGAATGAATTAAATCCAATTGTTAGATGCTACCACCCTCCCCTCCAAATCAAATGGATGTCAGTGTTTGCGCACACACGTTAACAATTGGATGTAATTCTTTCGTGGGCGACGCAAAAAACGATTTCTTTATCAGTATCATCCACCAACTACGGATGGTACTCTTTGACTTTGGAAAAGTATTGCCAAACAGGTACGGGTTGGCTATATGTTATGGGCTACTCCCCACTGTAGCCCTAACCTGTTCCCCACTGATATCTACACATGGCCCTGTTAAACTGAATGGTGTTATTTATCATAATGCACAAATGTAAATGTCAATGCATTTTTACATGTCATACATTTTCTATCTTGTTAATTTTTCTGTTGTTCAATTAGTTTCACATTGCAATGGAGGAGTTTCACAAAGCCCTACTGGAGAAGAAGTATGTAATTGCGGCCAAACAGTTAGAAAAGGCCCGGCACAGTGCAGACTCTCTGAAGGCGTGGAAAGGCTCTGAGCTTCCCCTGCTGAGAGCCCTCAGCTCAGAGCTCACTGTCCAGAGAGAGAACCTCATCTACCATCTGGGGGACGAGTGGAAGAGACTGGCCGTCTGGAAACTGCCTCCTTCCAAAGGTAAAAAGTCTACCAGGCATCATATAGAGTATGGAAGACCCTGGGCTGTTGTTTGGCCTCATAATGACATGCCTCAATTTCTTGACCATGAAGTGTTAGTAAGTAGAAAGTAGCCATTCTAGGGCACTTGTATTGAGGATAAGTAGGCTGCCTGAGGTGTCAGCCGCACTCCAAAGGGTACAACATGGAATCCTCCGATATAAATATATTATTTAAAATGTCATTTGTACGTTTTTATTTTAAAGGCGGTAAATTGCACTTGATTCATGCCACCACAGACACTGGTTGTGTGTGTCCATCCATCCTCTCAGAGCCGACGGGGATGAAGTCGTTCCTGAAGACGGAGCTCCAGCTGACCCTGGGCGGGACCAAGGAGCCCCAGCAGAGCCCTTCGCCTCTGCTCTCCTGTGTCCTCCAGGCCCTGACCATCCAGGGGGAACTCCAACACAAGATCAAACTCTTCAGTAAGACCCAGTGTCCAGTCAATCAGTCAGTCAATGTTTTTCTTACTGTAAAGCTGACAATCAAATTATTTGAATACAGATCATTTTCTGTTTGTATTAGTCCGACTATTGAGTTTTAATAATCTGTAATGCCTCTCTGTTCTGTACATACACTGTGAGGCTGCTTCCATAGCATCCTGTTAGTCCATCATGAGACAGCCAGCCTCTCCCCGCTCTAGGCCAGGTGCTGCTGAAGTACCTGCTGAAGCCCCTGATCACGTACCCCTCTCTGAACGTGGAGGTGTCGGAGCAGCAAGGTGAGGGCACCCTGCTCTCTCTCCAGTTTGCCGAGACCCCCGAGGAGCACCCCAGCCCCTCACAGGTCTACACCAAAGTCCTGATGGTACTCAAGACTATACACACACACCTGCTAGGTAGGCACCCTTGCAAATAGTCCTATTTGTTGGTCATTTAGCGCTGGTCGAGATCCTTTAGTCATAGAAAATATGAAACCAGTTGCTATGCCAGCCACCATTTTAGAGCAGTACCATTGGCCCTATAATGACATCTATCTTTTTCTTTGCAGATGTATCAGTTGGTGAGAGAAAAGTGTCTGTGATACTCGGAGACCTGGTATGGCAGGAGATGTCTCATTGCATCATCCATGAGTGCCTCCTGTACTCCATCCCAACCAATAGCTGCCAGCTTGAACAGTACAGTGCAGTATGTATCAAAGTCTAACCAAGTACTCCAAATATACCTCTATACACTCAACATGCACAAACAATTCATTTTAAAGGCAATACAGTCTGTTTTATCAAAGAGATACAAATCCCTATATTTTTGGAACTAGTGACTTGACATAGAACAAGGATACTTTTTATTCTGTCATTCATTAATACCACCATGTATGTTCTCACCCCTAGGTGATCAAAGAGACGGAGGAGTTTGAGAAGTCCTTGAAGGAGATGCAGTACCTCCGAGGAGACTCCACTGAGCTGCTCAAGTATGCCCAGGACGTCAACTGCCACTTTGCCAGCAAGAAATGCAAAGACGTGATCGTGGCGGCACGCAAGCTGATGACCTCCGCGATGCACAACACCGTCAAAGTGTGTTATGTTCTCCTGCAGTCTATCTATGGTCTGTGTGGTTTCTAATTATTAAGTACACTGACAATAGCCACGCAGTTGACACCTGATGTACAGTATGTGGTTTGCTTGCCACTGCAACATGTGAATGCATGTTCTAAATCAGAACATACAGATACCCAGAGAAGAAAATAAATGCAGCTGGGACAGGTGAACTGCTTTGCATCTTCACTGCAGGTAAATGCACAGAGGTTATACTCGAATGTACTTCTAACATAATTTCCTGCCAACAGATCACCCCAGATTCTAAGCTTTCCGTCCCCATGATGCCCAGCCCTGGCTCTGGAGACATCAAGGACAAGCAGGGGACCAAGAAGCTTGAGGCGTCCAGGTTGGAGAACGAGAAGCAGCTGGGTGCGCGGACGCTGTGCCTGCCTGTGTGTCGCATCAGCGAGTCAGTGCAGCAGCTGATGGAGCTGGCCTTGCACACGCTGTCCGAGGCTGTGGGAAGCTCCAGCCAATGGTACGCTCTCATGTTATGCAGTACCACGTTACCCACTGTCACTGCACATGATAACATGATATTAACTCTTCAGCTTTAGCCCAGTGTTTCACTAAAGTTGTTTGTGTTGCAAAAATTACACGTTTTTTCCTTCTCTAATTTTTGTCCCTCAAAGTGCTACCCAACTGTTCTTCACAGTGCGGAATATATTCCAGCTATTCTATGATGTTGTGCCTACATACCATAAGTGAGTATATTCAGGTTTCTTCTTTTTTTGTTTATGTATAATCAATTTCAGAATGAGCATTTCCTCCTCTCTTTCTCACTGACTTCTCTCTCTGCTCTCCAGAGAGAACCTGCTCAAGTTCCCACATCTGGCGGCCATCCAGCACAACAACTGCATGTACATCGCCCACCACCTGCTCACCCTGGGCCACCAGTTCAGTCCACACCTGCCTGACCCCCTCAGTGAGGGTGCTGCCACCTTTGTGGATCTGGTGCCCGGCTTCAGGAAACTGGGTAAGGGAAGGAGCGTGTCCCATGGCTCGCCCAGCATTAGCATGGCTACACACTTGATAGGCTTTTGTGGAGGTTGAGCTGTTTTTGTTTTTTTTTCCAAAAAGGATAATGAGACCAGGGAGATATGAGTCAATCATGTTCTATCGACATCTCAACGCCAAAGTAGATGAAAAGCGAATGTACACTTCTAGCTCTGACTAGCAATATTCCCCAGGCGCTCATTGCTTCCTGGCCCATCTGAACGTCCAGAGAGCAGAGATGCTGGAGCGTCTCTCCACCGCACGCAACTTCTCCAACCTGGATGACGAGGACAACTACTCCGCAGCCAGCAAGGCCGTCAGGCAGGTCAGTGTTCAAGTAAACCGGCAATATCGCTGGAAGAGATCTACAATTATGCGTATGATGACTGTAGCCACAAATATGGAATTATATCTCCAGTATTTTAAAATACGTTGTCTCAAAGGGCAACTATCAGCCAGACATTCTAAAATGGTGAGTTAAGCATCAGTTAAAGGCATAGTTCAACGAAAATGTATGTTTAGGTCAAATTTCTAAGTAAGCATGATTAGCATAGCAGGCCATTCATTTTTCGGACAATGCTAATTATGCTAACTCCTGGCTGTGGCAAAAGTAAATGAAAGATTATTGTGGATGCTGTCACTACTGGCCTACAGACACAACCCAAGGTAAGAGGAATTTGACAAAAACATCAATGTTGGCTGAACTATCCCTTTAAGATTCAGATCAAAAGTTAGCCATGCTTGGCTTGTATCAAATGCACTAACAATTCTTATAGGATGGGGTCACTGTTCCATTACTGAAAATTGATTGTTTCATTTGCAGGTCATCCATCAGCTGAAAAGGCTGGGCACCGTCTGGCAAGACGTTCTACCAGTCAACATATACTGTAAAGCCATGGGGATTCTCCTCAACACTGCAATCTCAGAGCTGATTGCCAAAATCATGATGCTGGAGGTGAGGGCAGGCTCTTATTTGACAATGTAGCTTGTGTTTCTGTAATGATTTTACAGGGGGCAAATATAGTTAATCTTGGTTGAATGAGTGGGCTTCCTCATCCCATGGTTTCTATCCTATTTGGCTCTTTAGGATATCTCCACTGAAGATGGGGAGCACCTACAAATCCTCTGTCAGACCATTATCGAGGAAGGACCCCTGGTGTTTATTCCACTGCCTGAGGAGAACAAGAACAAGAAGTACCAGGAGGAGGTACCCGTTTACGTGAAGAAGTGGATCACCTTCAAGGAGCTGGTCATAGTGCTGCGAGCTAACCTGCAGGAGATAGTCGACAGGTACAAAAAATAACTTCTCAGCTTGTCAAATCCCCATTAAAGCTATTCATTTTCATAACAAAAAATGATGACGACCACAATTCCAAAAGTGTACACACAGCTAATCCATATAATGAACTTTCTTATTTGGATTACTTGTGTGTACACTTTTGGAATTGTGGTTGATGTTTGATTGGTATACCACTGAGTCCTCTAATTGGTTGATTTGTCCTTGTTTCCTGTCTGAAGGTGGGCGGAGGGGAAAGGGCCACTGGCGCTGGAGTTCTCTAGTTCCAATATGAAGAGCCTAATCCGAGCTTTGTTCCAGAACACTGAGAGGCGTGCGGTGGCTCTCACCAAAATCAAATAGACTCTCCTTTGTTCTCTTGCTTCCAACAAACGACCCCAATAAGCTGTACCACTTTCCTTCACTGCTGTGGAAAACAGTGTTCATTAATGTATTTTTTCAAGCCTAGTTGTGAATTTAAATGCAATATATGCCATTGTATATGATAAAACAGCATTTCAAATACAATGTTGTGTCCAGCTTCTTTTCAAAAATATTTTAAGGTGTGATATGCAGAAATCACTGCCATTCCTGGTTGCTAAAATTCTAATAGTTAACCTAATTTCAGTTTGAGACAAAAATATCAAGTATGCTGTGAAGAATCAGTGTAGCATCTAATCCGCTGTGAAATATATCAACAGTTATCCCAGAAACCCTAGACCCACTCTAATTTGCATACCATCCCAACAGATCCACAGATGATGAAATCTCTATTGCACTCCACACTGCTCTTTCACACCTGGACAAAAGGAACACCTATTTGAGAATGCTATGGACTTCCTGATGGGCTGCCCTCAGGCAGTGAGGGTAGGTAACAACATCCGCCATGCTGATCCTCAACACGGAGGACCCTCGGGTGCGTGTTCAGTCCCACCTTGTACTCCCTGTTCACTCATGACTGCACGGCCAGGCACGACTCCAATACCATCATTAAGTTTGCCGATGTCACAACAGTGGTAGGCCTGATCACCGACAACGATGAGACAGCCTATAGGGAGGTCAGAGACCTGGCCATGTGGTGCCAGGACAACAACCTCTCCCTCAATGTGATCAAGACAAAGGAGATGATTGTGGACTACAGGAAAATGAGGACCGAGCATGCCCCCATTCTCATTGACGGGGCTGTAGTGGAGCAGGTTGAGAGCTTCAAGTTCCTTGGTGTCCACATCACCAACAAACTAACATGGTCCAAGCACACCAAGACAGTCGTGAATAGGGCACAACAAAACCTATTCCCCTCAGGTGACTGAAAAGATTTGGCATGGGTCCTCAGATCCTCTAACGGTTCTTTAGCTGCACCATAGGGAACATCCTGACTGGTTGCATCACTGCTTGGCCTCCGACCGCAAGGCACTACAGAGGGTAGTGCGTACGGCCCTGTACATCACTGGGGCCAAGCTTCCTGCCATCCAGGACCTCTATGCCAGGCGGTGTCAGAGAAAGGCCCTAAAAATTGTCAGACTCCAGCCACCCTGGTCATAGACTGTTCTCTCTACTACTGCACGATAAGCGGTACCGGACCGCCAAGTCTAGGTCCAAGAGACTTCTAAACAGATTTTACCCCCAAGCCATAAGACTCCTGAACATTTAATCAAATGGCTAACCAGACTATATGCATTACCCACCCCGCTTTTACGCTTGTGCTACTCTGTTTATTATCTATGCATAGTCACATTAATTACCTACATGTACATATTACCTCAACTAACCGGTGCCTCCGCGCATTGACTCTGTACGGGTACCCCCACTATATAGCCTCGCTATTGTTATTTACTGCTGCTCTTTATTTTTTACATTTAATATTTTTTTAGGTATTTTTTCTTAACTGCATTGTTGGTTAAGGGCTTGTAAGTAAGCGTTTCACTGTTGTATTCGGCTCATGTGACAAATAAATGTGTTTTGATTTGATATATTTTCAAAAAGCTAAAATATTGTATTTTCAGCTGTTTGAAGCTGGTGTACAAAACCGAAAGTAAAAGATACAAAAAATGAAGCTTAAAAATGGGAAGCATAAAAATAGCACTCAGAACAGATCTACCAACAGCTTCTTAGACTTGAGAATAACCGATCAATTACTTGATCAAGTTGCCCAAAATATATATATATTACAGCTTTAGTACAATTATTTGTATCTGAAACTGCTTTCTGAATGAGCACTATGGTTGTGTTTACACAGGCAGCCCAACTATGATATTTTGCCTTATTATTGGCAAAAGAGCTGATCTGAAAAGTTCAGATGGGACATTTATACACCTCTCTTCAAGCATGATCCATATAGTGCGTTCAAGACAACTTAATTTTGGTTAACCCAAAACTAAAGTCTTGCATAATTGGTCAGCTGCTCCATTAAGTTCTGGGTCCATAGATGGACGAAGAGATGCAACACGTTTTCCGTTTAGAGTAAACGGTTTTCGTTGCAAAAAGCTTTGCAACAGACCGAACGTTTTGCAATAAATCGGACTAATGAACTACATCTCCCATATCCCTCTTGCGGTTTCATTAACGTCGTATTTATGAGTCTACATGCGTGTCTGCTTCAGCGTTCTTATGCCGTATGTCTGAATTACCAAACATTTATTTTTCAAACATTGAATTCTCCTCCCAAAAAATGTTACCATGGAGAAGGGCAGACGACCAAACCTGTCCCCCAAGAAAAAGATGGGGAAGAAAAGTCCAACCGACACCGCTGATCCTGTGAAGAACTTCGAGCGATGGAAGAAGAAATACAATAAGACAAAAACAAGTCAAACAGGAGAAAAGACAGTAAAAGAAACCTGAATGGCAGGTGGAGAAAGAAGGTATTCAACGGCTTGTCAACAAATATTACGAGGTAAACATCGTTTTTGTTTTTTTCCTACTAGGCAGGGCGAGACTAGGTAGCTAACGTTAGCTGGCGTAGATGGCTTGGACCGCGTTCTGCAGAATTAAGATAGAAATACGCTATGTAGACCAAACACCTCTCTCACATGTAGAATAAGGAATCACATCGGCTCTATTCATGGCATGTCTACCTGCAACGTTGGAGAACGTCAGGCAACTGAACATGTCCTAGGACTGTAAATTAGATATCTAGCTAGCTATCACATCTTCAGTCATCAAAGCAATCTCCTGTCCCATAAGACATTTTAGGAAATCCTAGGTTGCGTAACGATAGCTAAATTATTGCTGTTGACATTGATTTGTATCATATCATTACTTCTGGGGCAGTGTAGATACACTTGAACACGTTTGTCTTCTAGATAAATGCCAAGGATGCTGAGAGGTTGTCAGATTCCCCATCTCCAAGAATACCCTGCGAGGTAAACATAAATTGGTTCTGAAATGGCATTGACTGCATTTGCCATTAATGCAATGTGGACCAACATGCCATTGGCAAATATATTATACCATTGACAGCATCTTGTTTGGTATTGACAGTTTTGTTGTTTACCCCAGGTCTAATGGAAGCAATACAGAGACAGACAATTGGCTTTGCGTTGCATGGTAAAGATGTTCTGGGCGCTGCAAAGACTGGTTCTGGAAAAACACTGTCCTTTCTCATTCCTGTGAGTACCCAATTGTGTTCTATAGCAATGCAATATTGCAAGCTGATATGAATGCAGATGCAATGTGCATCCATTATTTCAGGCTATTGATGGCATGTCATTGCCTTTCACACATCTTGGTTTCATTTCCAGGTATTGGAATGTTTGTGTGGACAGCAATGGATGGCCTGGGGGCCCTCATCGTCTCCCCCACACGAGAGCTGGCCTATCAGACCTCCGAGGTGCTCCGTAAAGTGGGCAAGAACCACGAGTTCTCTGCCGGCCTCATCATTGGCGGAAAGGTACTGTATTTACTTTCAAGTGCCTGTATTTGTTGATCATTTCATGTTGGTTTTGACACCACTGTTGGTGGTGTTTGAAAGGAAATGTTTTTGTGCCCTGTTATTCCTTGGATTCTGCAACCGATCATTGATTCATTTAGGCAAGGTAAAAGGACCCCCCACCCCAGACGAAATTGCCGCGACTATTTTGACGTAATTTATTTTCCTAGAGAGGAAATGAGAGAGGACATGCACATTTAGGTTACTTTGGCTACTTATACATATAATATAGTGTACTTATACATACTTAGGCTACATATACATACTTAGGCTACTTATACGTATAAGGAATTTCCACATGGAGTTGATAAAAATCAACAAATAGAGCACTGACCACCGTCAGTCTAGCTAGCTAGCTACAGTGTCTTGCTAACCTTATCAAGTTTAAAGTTTTATTCGTCGGGTTATGCATGGTATACATCGTCCAACAAAATGCTTAATTGCAGGTTCCTTCTTGACAATGCAACAACAAGAAATAATGAAAGATAATACCAACATAAAGTAAATGGTAGTATAATAGAATACACATTTTAGCATAAGAATGGTACATGAAGGCACAATTTATAGTCCAATATTTACACATGTATGGGGGGGGGGGTTGGAGTGTATACATTTAGTAGTATAATAAGTCTGGTAGAAGCAGTTGTGATTGTGTAGCATAAATGTATATACTGAACAAAAATATAAATGGAACATGTAAAGTGTTGGTCCTATGTTTCATGAGCTGAAATAAAAGATCCCAGAATGTTTCCATATGCACAAAAGCTTATTTCTCTCATCCACCTGACAGGTGTGGTGTATCAATAAGCTGATTAAACAGCATGATCATTACACAGGTGCACCTACTGTTGGGGACAATAAACGCCTACTCTAAAATGTGCAGTTCTGTCACACAACACAATGACACAGATGTCAACATTTTGGGGATTGTGCAATTGGCATGCTGACTGCAGGAATGTCCACCAGAGCTGCTGTTTCAGAATTTAATGTTCATTTCTCTACCATATGCCTCCAATGTCATTTTAGAGAATTTGGCAGTACTTCCAACTGGCCTCACAACTGCAGACCGTGTGTAACCATGCCAGCTTAGGACCTCCACCTCCGACTTCTTCACCTGCGGGATCTTCTGAGACCAGCAGGCCGGACAGCTGTTGAAACTGAGCAGTATTTCTGTGTGTAATAAGCCATTTTGTGGGGAAAAACTCATTCTGATTGACTGTCTGGCTCCCCACTGAGCCACGCCCCTGCCCAGTCATGTAAAATCTGTAGATTAGGGCCTAATTATTTTTATTTCAATCAAATCCTTATATGAACTGTAAATCAGTAAAAATGTAGCATTTTTATATTTTTGTTCAGTATATGTGTGTGCATGTGTGAGTGCATGTGTGCTGAGGTGAGAAGAATCAGAGCAGGTGGTCAGTCCAGTTCAAGTGTTCAGGAGTCTGATGGGTTTCAGATACCAACTGGCTCAGAGACCATCTGCCCGACAGTTTCGGAGAAAACGGCTCGTCTGTGGGGTCCTTTGATGCTGTGTGCCTTAATCGAGCACCATTTTTAGGTCAGACCCATCCAGGTAATCTACTATCTTTGACTTCGCCATCTGTTATCTCAAGTTTTGGCATCTTCCATAAATTGCAGCCAACAATCTGCCATAGAAATAGTTAGAATAAGATGAAGCTCCGGTAATATGGATAACTATTGAAAGCAATGTTCCCTCGTTTTTTTTTCCGGCACTGAGCAAATTTCAGGTCTGCTGAGTGCAAACTTCAACGTTGTGAAAATTCTGTGCAACTTCTGGCACCTGTTTATTGTTAACACTGAGGCTGTACCCGCTTTAAGTTACTGTTATAACAGTGGCCAAGTAGGGCACTGACTATTTTGATCATAATGTATCCCTATTAGTGGTCTACCATCTCAAACAATGGAGAAAATGCAGCCTGTAACATTTAACATGGAAATAGCTGTTCTATCATTCAGCCTACAGTAGCAGCCAATGTGTGGTGTTCAATTGAGGCCTACATTCCGTGAGACTTTTGGAAAAAAATATGCAGGGCTTGACATTAACTTGTTTACCCACTTTTCCTTCAGATAAGGAGGTTACTGAAGATGTTTGATTCAAGAAACCACTTTACAAAATAAATGTAATTATTATTCCAATACCATATTACAGAGAATCAGACAAATTATGCTGCCCTCTGCCTATTGGCTACTTAGCTTATTCAAACCTCTCTCAAAATACAACACTGTCCCTTTAAGACATAAAAAAATAAACTCTTTACCTGACTTGCTTTTCAAAGATGGCTAGAAATGTACACGTTTTGTGCTTTTGTAGGAAGCAACCACTCCCATATAGCTGACTAGAAATTAGCTATAACTGGTTTAATAACTCACTAGCAAAGAATATGAACAAATATGCACACGTGGCTACATGCAGCTCTCGCTTTGATCTCAAAACAAGCACATCTCCTCGCGACCACTGGTGCGCCTAAATAAAAATTGCAGGTTGCACAGCAAAATATTTGGGTGCATATGTGAGTAAAATGGTCACACTGTAGAGCCCTGCAATGACTTTGCTCACCCCATTGGGCTTCTGAGTGGCGCAGCGGTCTAAGGCATTGCATCTCGGTGCTCGAGTTGTCACTACAGTCCCTTGGCCGGGTTAGGGGAGGGTTTGGCCGTCATTGTAAAATAAGAATTTGTTCTTAACTGACTTGCCTAGTTAAATAAAGATACAAAAAAAAAAGGAAATCCCTGAGCGGTTTCCTTCCTCTCCGGCAACGAGTTAGGAAGGACACCTTTACCTTTGTAGTGACTAGGTGAATTAATACACCTTCCTAAGTGAAATTAATAACTTCACCATGCTCAAAGGGATATTCAATGTCTGCTTTTTTAAAATGCTTACCCATCTACCAATAGGTGCCCTTCTTTGCGAGGCATTGGGAAAAACTCCCTGGTCTTTGTGGTTGAATCTGTTTGAAATTCACCGAGGGACCTTACAGATAATTGTGTGGGGTACAGAGAGCAGGTAGTCATTCAAAAATCATGCAACTTATGTGACTTGTTAAGCACATTTTTACTCCTGAACCTATTTAGGCTTGCCATAACAAAGGGGTTGAATATTTACTTACTGACTCAAGACATTTCAGCTTTACATTTTTTAATTCGTGAAACATTTTCTAAAAACATAATTCCACATTGACGTGGGGTATTGTGTTTCTGTGTAGGCCAGTGACACAATCTCAATTTAATCCATTTTATATTCAGGCTGTAACACAACAAAATGTGGAAAAAGTCAAGGGGTGTGAATCCTTTCTGAAGGCACTGTATATCATACTTTGCCGAAAACGACTTTAATCGATGTGCAACTTCGTGTAAGCTCTGGCCATTCTTTCAGCTCGAAAAAGTGCAATTCTACTGGTGTGGGTGTTTTTAAGGGATAAACTGACATAGAATGTCAAATTCCGTATGTAAAATACAGCTGGAGTTGCCAGAGTTTTATCTCTGTGGTATGGTTTTTTGCAGGACCTGAAGAATGAGTCTGAGAAGATCCACCGCACTAACATCATCATCTGCACGCCAGGACGCCTGCTCCAGCACATGGACGAGACGGCTGCCTTCCACGCTTCCGATCTGCACATGCTAGGTGCATAGTTAAACCTGAGCTTCTAGGCCAGCATACAAATAGTTTTACTGTTGTATGAGCTATAAGTTGTTTATGGACTTTTTTTACATTCTTACCGTTAATATTAAGCAACATTGCTTGAGTAGCACTGTTTGTTTTGATCTGTAATCAGATCATTGGAGATTAATATACTTGTTTGCAAAATCTATAGTCTTGTGGCATGGTCCTAATGGCTTTTTAACTTCCAGTTTTGGATGAGGCGGATCGTATCTTGGACATGGGTTTTGCCGACACTATCGATGCCATAGTGGAGAACCTCCCCAAGACCCGTCAGACACCGCTGTTCTCAGCCACACAGACCAAGTCAGTGAAATACCTGGCCCGCCTCAGCCTCAAGACCCAGTGTACGTCTGGGTGCACGAGAAGGCCAAGTTCAGGTAGGAACTCTATTATATAACACAACAACACCACTATAGTCCTGTGTCAAAGACTCTTAGCCTTGGCTTTAAGAAATCTGGCAGTTGGGGTTAACGTCACTTGGATTTCTATAATCTCAGCAAATGAAAAACAGTCAATTGAAAATACTTGTGGAAGGTGATGTTTGAATTCAGTCGGGATTTCAATGAGTCTCCGGAGCTACTTGTAGATCATGTGAATGTTATTACTCAGCGATTGCAGGGTGCTTACATTCATTGCTTATATCGGGACAAACTGACATCCAGTATTTGGTATGAATACAGGAAAGAGAAAAGTGGGCCGGTACATGCAACAAATACGAGCGTTGTCATGGATGTTCTGTGATGTCCCTAGCCCTTCTAAAGAATGACGTGTCACTGTGCAGCCAGGTGCTGATTGATAGTGTGGTTTCTTTCCCACTAACATAGCATGTTTTATTGGAATGTCAGCAACTTCAATCCAGTCTTACACTTTGATCATACAGCGCTTGCTTTATGCTCTTCTGTAGCTTTTTCGATGAGCCTTTGCTGATAAGCTGGTTTAGTGTTTATGCTGCTGTAATGGCTTTGTCCTCGATGTTGAAGCTCCTTTATTATATGGTATTAAGGAAGGACGGGCTACTGCAGCAGAGGAAGAGATGAAAGAGGACTCTGTCAGCCCTGTCAGGGCTCCTCAGGCAGTGCACGTCAGTGTTTTAAACTGCATTTTACCTGTGACCTGTTGGGCGCAAAGCTGGTATGGCTTCAAATAGCCAACTATTAGAATTTTTTTTAAAGTTTTTAAAATTATTTCAAATTGTTGCCTTTTTTAACTTAGGTCTGCTACACAATGAAATGCAACCCCTGCTTTAAATGTTAAGGCACACACCGCCTTAGTTCTTTATCCTCTGTAGCAACAAGACAAACATAAACAACCTGAAAGAGGCCAATCTAAAAACGTCATGTTTGTGTGTCCATGTAGCACGCCGGCCACACTGGAGCAGAACTACGTGTGTGAGCTGCACCAGAAGGTCAACATGCTCTTCTCATTCATCAGGAGCCACCTGCAGAAGAAAGTCATAGTCTTCTTTGCCTGCTGCAAAGAGGTAAGGCTCTGCTAGTTTGTGTAAACGCTCCTCCATTTGGCATATTATAGCTTCATGGTCTAGTTGTAGTCTGAGCTGCAAACATAAAGTCTCTCTTTCTCTCACCATCCATAGGTGCAATACCTGTTCCGGGTCTTCTGCCGGCTGCGTCCGGGCATGCCCATCCTGGCCCTGCATGGGAAGCAACAGCAGATGAAGAGGGTGGAGGTCTACAACGACTTCATCAAGAAGAAGAACGCTGTGCTCTTCGCCACAGACATTGCAGCCAGAGGCCTAGGTAATGCTAACACTTCAGCAGTCTAGTCTACAGACTGGCTTGATGTTTTTAGTCAGTAGGGACAGAGATACTGTTTTGGGGGCACAGCTCAAACGCTGCCCCTAAAAGGAAAAATATTTACTGCTCTGATACGAGGCAGCAGGTTCTTCACGGCTGGTGGTGAATAATTGTTACGTCCCCCCCACTTTGCAGACTTCCCTGCTGTGAACTGGGTGTTGCAGTTTGTCTGTCCAGAGGACGCCAACACATACATCCACAGAGTGGGACGAACCGCCAGGTAATAACCCCTCTCTAACCGGACCTGGAATAAAAGGAAAGACATTGACTGTGTGCAGACTATGCACCATCGGCTTGAAGTGCATGTTTTCGTTGTATATGGAGAATGAATGAAAATGTACATACTAGGGATTAACATGGGTAACTGGGGTTCCGGGCACACACATTACATTTTCCGAAAAATGTTTATGACAAGACATGTGAAATTACAACATTTTACCCCAATGTCGGCACTAATGCAATTCCATAAAATGCACATGTGCAGCATCAGATTAGCAAAAAAAAAAATTCTGCCACATTATTTAATCAGGTTGTTGCATGGAAGCCTTTAGCCTAAAGTATTTACTTCATACAAAGTAAAAGCACACGCACAATTGACACTTATGTACTGCACACGCAACACAAATGCAGTTCATAAACCCTACAGGAAACCCCTACAGTATCGCCGATAAAAGATGTGCCTCTTTGACCTGTCATTGACTCTTCAAAGTCACATTTGATAGGCCTATAAATTGTGCCTTCCTGTATTGTACATATGCCGAAATATTTATTCTGTTCTACTGCCATTGACTTTATGTTCATATTATTTTTTTACTATTTCTTATTGTTGCATTGTCGAGAAGGAACCTGCAAGTAAGCATTTCATTGGATGATGTACACTGCATTCGGAAAGTATTCAGACCCCTTGACTTTTTCCACATGTTACGTTACAGCCTTATTCTAAAATAGTTTTTCCCCCTCCTTACTTCAGCGCTGAGATACAAGCCTGTGAGAAGAACCTGATCCCGTGAAGGGCATTGGCAAATTTTTGGCTAATAAGAATTGAGATATCTGAGATTAATCTTGGTTTCATCAGACCACAGAATCTTGTTTCTCATGGTCAGAGTCCTTTAGGTGCCATTTGGCAAACTCCAAGCGGGCTTACATGTGCCTTTTTATTGAGGAGTGGCTTTCGTCTGGCCACTACCATAAAGGCTTGATTGGTGGAGTGCTGCAGAGATGTTTTTCCTTCTGGAAGGTTCTTCCATCTCCACAGAGGAACTCTAGAGCTCTGTCAGAGTGACCATCGGGTTGTTGGTCACCTCACTGACCAAGGCCCTTCTCCCCCGATTGTTCAGTTTGGCCGGGCGGCCAATCTTGGTGGTTCCAAACTTCTTCCATTTAAGAACAATGGAGGCCACTGTGTTCTTGGGGACCTTCAATGCTGCAGAAATGTTTTGGTACACTTCCCCAGATCTGTGCCTCGACACAATCCTGTCTTGGAGCTCTAAGGACAATTCCTTCGACCTCATGGCTTGGTTTTTGCCCCGACATGCACTGTCAACTGTGGGACCTTTATATAGACAGGTGTGTGCCTTTCCAAGTCATGTCCAATCAATTGAATTTACTACAGGTAGACTCCAATCAAGTTGTAGAAACATCTCAAGAATGATCAATAGAAACAAGATGCACTTCAGTTCAGTTTTGAGTCTCATAGCAAAGGGTCTGAATATTTTTTTTTTTCTACATTTGCAAAAATGTCTGAACACCTGTTTATGCTTTGTCATTATGGGGTATTGATGAGGAAATCAAATAATTTCATCCATTTTAGAATAAGGCTGTAACATAATAAAATGTGGGGAAGGGGTCCATATACTTTTCGAATGCACTGAATATGCTTATCCCGTACATACAACTAAAACTTGAAACGATGCACAATTCACTACATAGGCATCTCTGTCACAGACATGAAGTCCATTTACAATTCAGTGGCATAATGGAACATTTTATCTTCTCTGCTAGAGCCTAGACTATTTTCCTATCCAGTCCCAATCCCACTGAAACCCAAAATGACTCCTGTCTCGCATTCAAATTGCTAACTTTATTCTGTACTTCATCGGTTGCATAATCAAAGCAGGTCTCTTGCCTTTGCATGTCAGAATACTGCTATAACATTTCCCCTGCTTCTCTGTGCTGTCTTGTTCTTGCTGCCCATACGAGAGCTTCGGTAGAGAATGTGACATCAACAAACTGTGTGAGAGTAGATATGCATATTTTTGTTTAAATGTTGGTCCCGTTAAGAGGCCTTTTATTTAAACTATATCTCCCAGTCATCTATGAGCTGATCTGCCATCTGTATAATCATAAACTCGATTTTTCCAAATATAGGAGATATTCTGTCATTAGTTCTAGGTTATCTAACAAGCTTAGCATCTTTGGTCATTTGACTTTTGTGTTTGACCGCCATTACAAAGTTTGTATGATTCGACAATGCTGTTTTCGGGTTGCGTCCTTAGCGCTCTGTTGAGAGCCTACTGCTGAATTGAGGAACATAACACTCAGAATTTATGAACGGCCTGTTTTGCAATTCACAACATCATTGGCGATCAAAGATAGAGTAACTATCATTACTAAATATCAGTTTAATTTGTTCAAATCTTTACATAGTTGTGCAGCACCATCTTATTTGTGGAGAACCCTGGCATCGTGACCCTATCTTGGTTTTAAACGCTTTAAATTGGCACTTCTGATTTCTGTGATATTTCCTGGGAGTCTCGTGATAAATACATTTTTCCTCTATTGAAACTTGGTAGACTTTCGGGAAAATATGAATCCCTAATATGCACTCAACAAATTGTGATTTTCCAACAGTAGTTTTAAAGTGAAGTTATCACAGTGAAGTGCTGAATCTTCCAGGGACACTGCCATTTGCACAAATATACAATTATTTATTATTATTACAATTATTGTATAGAGTGCAACAGTTAAGTTCCTTCTTATAGACAATCCATTATCCTATCATCACATATCACAATAGTTGACCTACTCACTAGATGGCAGTGTTGTATGGTCCACTTCTCACACCACCGCTCCCTGTAGCCTACAGTTTGCACATTATAACCTCGAGTGTTAACACTGACTGGCTTTAAATTATGTTCCAAAGCTCCAAAATCCAGCGGTACCTACTGTACTGTAGGTGACACATGATGCTGTTCTGGTTTTGTATTGTTTTCTGCTAGTACAATGGTGAGTTGGTACCATAGCAGTTTGTCCAGCTGCAGTGCTGACTCATGGGGGAGGGGGTGTAATCGCACTCCAATAGCACCCGGGAATTGCAGCAGTATGTGTGTGAAAAAGAGTGAGTATTGGTGTAAGAGACTGTGTGTGTGTGTCTAAGACAGACGTTACTTATTCGGAGTTCTGTGCAGCTGTGTCAAAGACGCACACTTAATGACAGCAACAATGTACGCACGTCTTAAGCAGTCATGTTGTGCTTCGAGCCACTGCGCTGTTACAGTGTGTATTGCAGTTAGTTCAGCAGTCTGTTTAGTGAGCTGCTAAAACCTCTGGGCTCCCAATCTCACAATTTGAAGCTTCTGGGTTGCCATACCCCTTGATAAAACTCTTGCTTGTTGGTTGTTTTGTGTGAACTAACAGGACTGAAGGGGAATCCTTTCTAGGCTTACTGCGATCAGGCATTTGCATTTGTTTGGGGTCTTTGCAGCATGCTGCTGCTGTTGGAGTAGGTGTCAGCATGATTCAGTTCGGCTGGCACCTCACTTAAAAGACCTTCGCTTTTAAAATGACAAAAGCGGTAATAGTACTGTTTGTCCATTTTGAGGCGCTATAGTCAGTGTACTCTTCTTCAAAATATTAAGAATTAATCTAAGATGACTCAAAAAATCTGTCATTCATTTTGAGATTTTTGCACAGGAGATCTTAGTCGTCCAATTTTACATCAAACTAATATGTTTGGTATAGTATTTCTCAAGTAAAAAAATGTGCATGAAAAAAATAAAATAATAATCTCTCGTTGAATGACAAACACTTCATTGAAGAATCTTTTTACTGTTGACTAATCACCGACAAATGGGGCGTAAACTTCGGCTCCAGACTAGAGAATGGTGTACTTATGATCCGCATTTTAGGGCGTTCCTGCATCTGCAGGAACCCCTCTTTAAACTTTTATTTGTCCTAACTTAAAAATGTACCAATAGAATTATAAACCGGGGTTCCTGCATATGCAGGAATGCCCACATGCAGGTAGCCTAGTGGTTAGACCGTTGGGCCAGTAACCGAAAGGTTGCTGGATCGAATCTCTGAACTGACAAGGTAGAAATCTGTCGTTCTGCCCCTGAACAAGGCAGTTAACCCACTGTTCCCTGGTAGGCCGTCATTGTAAATAATTTGTTCTTAACTCACTTGCCTAGTTAAATAGGCGGGAGCGAAGGACACTGTGTGCTAGCTTAGCCACCTACTTCTAAGGAGGACTCTGGTACACAGGAGGCTGGGACGACAGTGTGTGCTAGCTAGATAACTATCAAGCGTGCACGGTGTCGCTAACTATCAAGCGTGCACGGTGTCGCTAACTATCAAGCGTGCACGGTGTCGCTAACTATCAAGCGTGCACGGTGTCGCTAACTATCAAGCGTGCACGGTGTCGCTAACTATCAAGCGTGCACGGTGTCGCTAACTATCAAGCGCGCACGGTGTCGCTAACTATCAAGCGCGCACGGTGTCGCTAACTATCAAGCGCGCACGGTGTCGCTAACTATCAAGCGCGCACAGTGTCGCTAACTATCAAGCGCGCACAGTGTCGCTAACTATCAAGCGCGCACAGTGTCCTTTGCCCCCACCTGTCGGGCACGATTTTCTCTGGTACACAGCAAGCATGAGGCGGGGGGCAACGTGAGCTAGCACGTGGGAGGTGGGTACGCCTTAAATGGGGGGGAAAGCCTCAAATTGCGGACTGCCGTTGCACACTTGGCCGACTTAAGCTTGCCTTGAGAACACCCTTGCCGAAGACCAAAATGTCATCATAATATATGCACAAACTGTTTGAGCTGGGAACACCCCACTAGCTGCCTGGTATTTTGGAGTAATGTGCACTGTTGCAAATAGAGTTGTAGCAGCTGCCAATGTAGCCTCAGCTCAGCCTCTACAGCTTTGTTTCAGTCTGTTTGTTTATCTCTCTTTCTCTCCTCAGAAAGTCTGACTCTGCATGTATTTCACAGCTCTTCTTGGTGAGCTGAAGAATGTAGATCTCTCCCCACCACCTTTCTGTCTTGCAACCCATCTCTCTCCCTCTGCGTCTCTGACTTGGTCACAAAACCATAACCCTCCTATAATCATAAAGTACTTCTTTATGAAAACCCTGATGAAAATAAGTCCATTATGATCATAAGAGGGTTACCATTAACTGTGCAAATGTAGCAGATTGTAGAAGTTATGTATGCATTTGTGGTTGAGCAGTAGTATCCTTTTACAGCTGAAATAAAAAATCTCTCAAATATTGTGCACACATTTCTGTACATCCTTATTAGTGAGCATTTCTTCTTTGGCAAGATAATCCATCCACCTGACAGGTGTGGCATATCAAGAAGGGGATTTAAACAGCATGATCATTACACAGGTGTACCTTGTGCTGGGGACACTAAAAGGCCACTCTAAAATGTGCAGTTTTGTCATACAACACAATGCTACGTCTCAAGTTTTGGCATGCTGACTGCAGAAATGTCCACCAGAGCTGTTGCCAGAGAATATAAGTTTTATTTCTCTACCATAAGATGCGTTGTTTTAGAGAATTCGAACCGGCCTCAACCGCAGAAGTCGAACCGGCCTCAACCGCAGACCATGTGTAACCACGCCAGCCCAGGACCTCCACATCCGGCTTCTTCACCTGCGGGATCGTCTGAGGGGGAGGGTGGGGTGCTGAGGAGTATTTCTGTATGTCCTTTTGTGGGGAAAGAATGTGTTCTGTTTGGCTGGGCCTGGCTGCCAAGTGGGTGGACCTATGTCTGCACCCCTGCCCAGTCATGTGAAATCCATATCCAATCCTGCTGAATTTATATCAATTGACTGATTTCCTTATATGAGCTGTAACTCAGTAAAATCTTTGAAATTGTTCCATGTTGTGTTTATATTTTTGTTCATCATATGTTATTAAACCCACTCCTCTGAACATTTAGGACATACAATTTAAAAAAAAAATCTACTGTTTTTCGCCTTACAGATATAAGGAGGGAGGAGAGGCTTTGCTCGTCCTGCTGCCCTCAGAGGAGGAGAGCATGCTATCCCAACTTCAGGAGAAAAAAGTCCCCATCAACAGAATCCAGTGAGTTCCCTTACAACCTCCTCACACACACTTGTATTTCACTGGGACTGGGCAGGTTGTTGGTTGTGGAGATCTACTGTATGTGAGAAATTAAAACAAACAGCTGGTGGACTGTAGTTTAGTTTTTACTGTTTTTAAACTTTATTCTGTTTCTCCACTTGGGCAGTGACGGTACAAGTGTCGTAATATATTTTCCATGGCAACTCTTTGGTCCTTTTTAAAAAGCTGCTGTTTGTGAAATATGGTGTGCGATAGCTTAGAAAATAAATGCATGCGACTGGATGACAACAATGATATTTGTTTCCAACATTTGGGTCATTTTCCTAAATAAGTTAAACCCGCTTCGTGTTTTGTTTCCTTGCCACGATACTAACGAGTGACGCGATACTGGTATTGTCCCAGCTCTAGTCTCCATCTTCCCAACTGCCCTTTCACCGCCTCCCTCCAAGCAAGAAACGGAGGCCTTATGAGAATGTTTACATGATACCATATGATTCCAAAGACTATTTTCCCTCACGGAGATGCATTGGACAGATGGGGGAGATTTCACAAAGCAGGCAGGGTCAACAAGTGAGCCAGCTGACTTTCCTAAATATTCGGATTCTGAAACATCCTCATTGTGTCTATTAGTTCAATCATGCACTTCAAATGGACATGCTATGAATGATGTGTAATATTCTGAATGACCCATATTCAACCTGTGCCCTTGTCCTGTCCCCGTTGTGTGCCTGATACCACCAGTTTCATGTTGTCACGGTACGTTTTAATATTGACTTAAGGTTCTATTTGTTGGACCTGTTTGTGAGATGGGGAGATGTAGGTGTAGCTGAGGGGCTTTGAGCAGTGCAGTAAGTAGGCCAACCGTGTGAGGGAGAGAGTGAGACTGGCTCTGCTGTCACAGAGGAGACCAGGCCTGAGCCCCTCTGGCTAAATCCTGATGGGCACAGTGTCCAGCATGATGCCCTCACAGTGCAGTGTTTTCCGTACATGGAGTAGCCCCCCGGGGAGGAGGAGGGGGGGGGGTGTTCCATCCTAAATACACAGCTAAATTATTGAATACTTTAATGACTTTACCTCCCAGATTGTTAAAAGTAGTTGTTGTATTGAGTAGAAAGACATTACTTTATAATTTAAATGACTGAAAATGTATGAATTTAGTGTGGTGGTGGTTTTGGATATCTTCTAGGCCTATATAATCAGAACTATTATATGTAAGAACCTTATTTAAAATTAAACGTGTCTTCTCTTGAGTTTATAGTTTTACAGCAAGATATGAATTGCCACAATGTTTGTTTTTCAAATGATGTATTTTATTGGCTCTGCTATGACACTTAGTTCACTGAAATGACATTATTTCCTTACCCTATCTTTTTAAAAGTTTGGCCTGTCAGCCATTCACTGTGGGTGGGACTTTGAGGGAAGGTGGTAGATTAGACTAGTTTTTCTGACTAGATTACTAATCTACTCTTTCAATTTCATTTATTGTGGTAAACTATATCTAGTCTACTCAATTTAGTTTGTTGCAAAAAATTAACAAAAAAGGTTGTGTTCTGTCAAGTAAACTTGGATTCTCTGTTGGGAAACAATATACAATTGCAGGAAAATGTTTTTAAATGCAAACATTTTCAGAGGGAGGATTCCCAGACCTCTGCCAGATTGTGCACCCCCACATTTTATATGAAGTCAGGTGCCAATGAATAGACCTAGAGGTATGGTGTTAAACATGGGCTTTGCTACACAGAATGCAGCAGTTGAGTACTCCATTGTCAATACATCATTTGTCTGCGTATAATTGCCAAAAAACAAACAAGATCTTTGGTTTACATGTTCCGATGCGATACCATTGACATAACTACGTTGTATGATTTATGAATAGCAAAGATATATAGGAGATTGACTTTATTCAGTCAGATAGACACCTTTTATAAACTAGTCAACACAAGCTCTTCGATCATCAAAGCACAGTAAATAGCCTCTGTGGCTGTGTAGGCCTATGAAACACGCAAAATTAAATAATAAATTAATGTGCCACAAAACAGTAAGTGGATTTCAACTAATCGTTACCACTCGCATTACATGGGCCGTGTAAATTAATTCACTGGAGACCACAGCGTACAGCAATAA
The DNA here is from genome assembly GCF_901001165.1 of Salmo trutta. Taxonomy (NCBI): domain Eukaryota; kingdom Metazoa; phylum Chordata; class Actinopteri; order Salmoniformes; family Salmonidae; genus Salmo; species Salmo trutta. The sequence continues at coordinate 25,105,828 of NC_042975.1, forward strand.
CACAGGTACCGAGAGGGACAGTCGGCCAGCAGACTGACAAACCAGCAGTTTTCCTGTCATCGCTCACTTTGTGATTGACATGCGCCTGTCCTCTAAATAGATCACTAGAAGATGCATATCAAAGACTTTTTATAACTAACTCACTCATTGATCTATCTGTGTGCATATTGTTCATTCTAGTGGGAGAAGGCTATATGGACTTTATTTGACAAGAGAATTACACATTTTAAATGAAAAGAAGCCTAGTTCATTTTAAAAAGTAGCTGGCTTACAATGAGTTATCGGCTATTTAGCCGACGGACGGTGCTTATGGGAAACAGTGAGCACATACACACACTCGCGCCACTCTCACTTCCACATCCACAAATATGTATACACACACACTCATCACTCTTTTTCATTTTAGCAGAGTTTATCACGCTCGAGGTGCAATCTAACATCATACGATATTACTCACATATGCAGTGAGTGTAAAAAAAAAACAAGACAGAGAAATATCATATTTTAGGGATTTTCAGAATATAAACAAAGAATATTCTAGAGGTCGACCGATTTTGATTTTTCAACGCCGATACAGATTATTGAAGGGCCAAAAAAGCCGATACCGATTTAATCGGCCGATTATGTTTATTTTTATATATATATGTATGTATGTATGTATGTATGTGTGTGTGTGTGTGTGTGTGTGTGTATGTATGTATGTATGTATAATCCATAGTTATAGATATAGATAACACACACACACACACACACACACACACACACACACACACACAGCTCTGAAGTGACAAAGATACTGAAGAGTCTGCTTAGGAGACAAATACTCTCAACTGTTTGAATAATAAAAATAGAGTTTAAGTTACCTGTGATGAATGCTGAAAACAAAAACTGTAATTTCTATATGCAGGAAATCCTATTTTAATAATGGGCATGGTAAGAATTGACTACCAAAGTGCGAGTCACAATTCCCATGACACCTTCTAGCAAAATCTGAAAAGCGGTTCCTTTATTTATTCCATAGGATATTTTTAGATTAACTTAAAATAAGGTCTGTGTTTGGTTTAGGCTTACACCACCTTGCCAATTGTATAACTGTGTAGATATCCATAGGATATAACTCTGATCAATATAGGCGAAGATAAAAAAAATTGTAGAGTGGATTTATGAAAATATGTTGACAAACGTTACCTAGTGAGATTTACACGGGTATCAAAACGCCGAGGCGGTTTAACCTGTTGGGGATAGGGGGCAGTATTTGCACGGCCGGATAAAAAACTACCCGATTTAATCTGGTTACTACTCCTGCCCAGTAACTAGAATATGCATATAATTGTTTGATTTGGATAGAAAACACCCTAAAGTTTCTAAAACTTTGAATGGTGTCTGTGAGTATAACAGAACTCATTTGGCAGGCCAAAACCTGAGAAGATTCCAAACAGGAAGCGCTCTCTCTGACCATTTCATGGCCTTCTTGATCATCTCTAACCAAAACAGGGGACATTAGCGCATTTTGTAAGTGGTCGATCTGAGGACAATGAGACTGGAGGCGCGTGCACGAGCCGACACCATGTTTACTTTCTCTCTCTTTGAATGAAAACAACGACTCCCGGTCGGAATATTATCGCTTTTTTACGAGAAAAATTTTAAACAACGTTTGACATGCTTCGAAGTACGGTAATGGAATATTTTGCTTTTTTTTTGTCACGAAACGCGCCGGACGCATCACCCTTCTTTACCCTTCGGATAGTGTCTTGAACGCACGAACAAAACGCCGCTATTTGGATATAACTATGGATTATTTGGAACCAAACCAACATTTGTTATTGAAGTAGAAGTCCTGGGAGTGCATTCTGACGAAGAACAGCAAAGGTAATCCAATTTTTCTTATAGTAAATCGGAGTTTGGTGAGTACCAAACTTGGTGGGTGTCAAAATAGCTAGCCATGATGGCCAGGCTATCTACTCAGAATATCGCAAAATGTGCTTTCACCGAAAAGCTATTTTAAAATCGGACATAGCGATTGCATAAAGGAGTTCTGTATCTATAATTCTTAAAATAATTGTTTTTTGTGAACGTTTATCGTGAGTAATTTAGTAAATTCACCGGAAGTGTTCGGTGGGAATGCTAGTTCTGAACGTCACATGCTAATGTAAAAAGCTGGTTTTTGATATAAATATGAACTTGATTGAACAAAACATGCATGTATTGTATAACATAATGTCCTAGGAGTGTCATCTGATGAAGATCATCAAAGGTTAGTGCTGCATTTAGCTGTGGTTTTGTTTTTTTGTGACATTATATGCTAGCTTGAAAAATGGGTGTCTGATTATTTCTTGCTGGGTACTCTGCTGACATAATCTAATGTTTTTCTTTCGCTGTAAAGCCTTTTTGAAATCGGACAGTGTGGTTAGATAAAGGAGAGTCTTGTCTTTTAAAATAGTGTAAAATAGTCATATGTTTGAAAATTGAAGTTTTTGTATTTTTGAGGAATTTTCATTCGCGCCACGCCTATCATTGGATATTGGAACAGGTGTTCCGCTAGCGGAACGTCTAGATGTAAGAGGATAACGACTTGGGGATAGCCATTGTAAGTTCAGAGTCACTTGTCCCAACAGTGCGTGAGAGAGAGGGGTGAGTGTGGTGGGGGTACCTGTACCAGACGGGGAGACAGGCCAGGGCAGACGGTGAACAGAGAGGGATGAGTGTGGTGGGGGTACCTGTACCAGACAGGGGGAGACAGGCCAGGGCAGATGGTGAACAGAGAGGGGTGAGTGTGGTGGGGGTACCTGTACCAGACAGGGGGAGACAGGCCAGGGCAGACGGTGAACTGAGAGGGGTGAGTGTGGTGGGGGTACCTGTACCAGACAGGGGGAGACAGGCCAGGGCAGACGGTGAACTGAGAGGGGTGAGTGTGGTGGGGGTACCTGTACCAGACAGGGGGAGACAGGCCAGGGCAGACGGTGAACAGATCGCCAGGTGGAATCCAAGCAGCAGTGCAGCAGGCAACAGGAGTAGGTGTCACACCCGCTTAAGAGAAGCTTTTATTTCTGGAGGCAGTTTTCTTGTAGAAAATGCCAGTGAATGATTTTTCAACAGCAGGAGGGGGCTTCTGAGGATGCTTCAAAGACTCCTGCCACTTGTTGGGCCTAAAGGCCTCGACACCCTTTACTTCACACCTTGGTGCTAATTGAATTTGTATCTGGTCTGACCTTGCAAGTCTTAACTCAGTGTTCAGTCCCCATAAAATATATCATTGTAATATACTTTATTTTTCATTTTTTCATTTTCTTCTTGGCTTTCAAAATAGCATCGACCAAACACTACTCACTCAGTTCCAGGATGGATGGTGTCCTCAGGTCTCTGCTGTTTGTTTGCTAGAGCACCCTCCGTATTGCTTGGAAAAAGAACCTTGGAAGCAGTAATCTCTCCGGTTAATTTTGGTCAAAATTAGGTTGTAGGTTTGGAGTTTTGATCTAGAGTGAAGGCCATGCTGTGGAGGGTAGCATCTTGCATATGTACCTGCTGAAAAATCCAAGTTTATCTAACTCCAAATCTATCCTTTTGTAAAAAACATGTTGAAAAATGAGAGCTCACATGCAGCTGTCTCTCTCTCTCTCTGAGGGGGGTGTGTTCAATCATTTTTTTTAAATGTGCCAAATCAAAATACTGTATTTTCAATGTTCATGTTTGTCTTTCAATATTCATAAATTAATGTAAAACAAATATTTGTATCAAAATACTACTCATGTTACAGAGCAAGCCGTAAAGCTTCATATGACACAATTTTTGCTTTGTAGCACCTATAGATGAAAGTCTTAAAGGAGGCCTGGGTAAGGCCAAAATGTCATAAATACATTCTATAGATGACATTTTGTGAAATTCCCCCCCAAATCATGGTATTTTTTTGTCCTGGTTTCCTGAGGATTCACTTGTATACAGTCTTGCATGCTTTGCATGCGTTTTACTGACATTTTGGCTGGGCATTTAATCCATTAATATTAATGCCAATAGTAAACCAGACAGATGTTTTCACACGATGAAAATGTATTATTCGCGGGAAATTAAGTCTATAATGGTTATCAAAAGAAGTTCTTCATGATCTCTTTCTTCCTCTTGATTGTGAGGTTGGCCTGAGGGAAGCCGCGAGCTAATACGCTGCTTATCTAACTGAAAATCAACAGGACACAATTTCATTATAGAGAAGAGGGGGAGAGTAAGATGGGGGAGGATGGGGAGTTGGGGTTCTGGCTGGAGGAGTAGGTTAGCCTGCAGCAACGTATGTTATGGGATCTGTTTTGACTAAAAATAAGAAATGTACAGTAGACCTCACTTTGACACACATACCTCCAGTCCTCCTCTTGTGGTGAGAATTTTGTGTGCTGTTTTCAAGTGTGTTTGAGTGATCCGGTGTGAATTCATGCATGTTGTAGAGGTGACTGGTGATCTTGCCTGCGTAAGATGTTTGTTGGGGCTGTTGTGTGTGTGTGTGCGCGTGTGAGAGCTGGGCCGCCATGGTTTTATCAGCAAGCTGCAAGGTCGTCGGCTTCTCTCCACCTGGCAGAGTGACTGCGTGAGGAGAATGGGAATTACACTGGTGGTGGGGGGGGGGGGGGGGGGGATGGATGGATGGTGGTTAATGCGGCTTTACCCTCTCCTGTGTGTGTTTCAATGCATAGTGAGTCGTTCAGTGGAAAATCATCCCATTTCATCTCTCACTAATCTTATTTGTCCTGGCTAGTGTTGCAAAGTTTTGATCTCCCAACATCCGTAACATGCTGCTCAGTCATTCTTTCTGTTAAATCAACAACTGATTTTAGAATGAGGCGATTACTCTCTTGCCTAGGGACTTGATTTGTGCTCCTACATTACCAGTCAAAAGTTTGGACACACCTACTCATTCAAAGGTTTTTCTTTATTTTCACTATTTTCAACATTGTAGAATAATAGTGAAGACACCAACTATGAAATAACACATGGAATCATGTAGTAACCACAAAAGTGTAAAACAAATCAAAATATATTTTGTATTTGAGATTCTTCAAAGTAGTCACCCTTTGATTTGATGACAGCTTCAAGTCAGTATTTTTTTCTTTTTTTGTGAACTCGTTAATATGCACTATAAGGGCTCATTTCCTTTTCCCCGAAGTGCGCACTCATTCACTCCCCCCTCAAAATGAATGGACTGGTGGAAGAAATATGGTGGAAACTTACTCTTGCTAAACCCCATCTAGGGCTGTTGTGGTGACTGTGTTGCTGCCCCACCGGCAGTCCTCAGTCATGACTCGGGCAGTGGTGGTCACGAAATGTTGTCAGCCGGTGATTGTCAAGCAAATAACTGTCGCTCTCACTGTAATTGATCGTTAATTAACATAAACACATTTAGCATCTGCTGGCTTCCACACATTTTAACAAGTACAATAAATCCATGTAATACAGCCTACACCTTCACAATAAATCCATGATTTAATTTAGATGGGTCTAAAGAAGCATGATTTTGAAGAAAATGTCTTTCAGAAGAAAATAATAGCATACTCATAGTTGTCCTTATGTTAGGCCCTGATGTGGCTATGCCAAATGGCTGTGGGCTACACTAGTTCATTTAGCAGACAACATTCACCTAGAATTTCGTAGCATTATTTTATAGTATGAAGAATACAATTGAACAAAGCTGAATAAAATAGAAATATTTTATCCAAGCAATTTGAGGGAGTGTGCACATGCGTTGAGCGGTTAACTCAAATAGGTGCTCCTATATGCTTAATATAGAGTTATTAATGTAACTTTAGTTCTACAAACGTTGGCTATATGTTTTGATTTTTAATACATTGTAAGGCTGCATGATGAGATTCTAATGATTTGAAAAAATTAGCTTGAAAGGCATAAGCTCTGCTTTGTTTTTGCGCAGGCTGTACACACTACAATAGTCTGTCATTCACAATTTGACAAGCACTTGATAATGCCTCGAATTTCACGGCAGCATCCCCTTTGGCCGTAATGCACCCAAAAAAATCCATGCCTTTGCAGCCTGGAGTGCTGCGTTGTGCCCTTCTCCCTGAGTGCTGTGCAATCCAAAGCGCTTGTAACTAACATATCACTAGCATTAAAACAAGTTTTTCCGAAAAGTGGCTCACGCTACTGATCAGAACGTTTTAGCTTGAAATGTTGATAAACTATTAGGCTATTTCTTCACATAAGAGCAGCAATGTGCACATGGCAGTAGGCTATAAGCGCGAATGTACCATTAGCGGGAAAATTACATTATCAAAAGTTACCTTAACCTCTCTAGGGGGTGTGGGACGCTACCGTCCCACCTGGCCAACATCCAGTGAAATTGCAGAGCGCCAAATTCAAAAACAGAAGTACTCATTATAAAAATTAATGAAACATACAAGTGTTATACACCGGTTTAAAGATTAAATTATTGTTAATCCAACCATGGTGTCAGATTTCAAAAAGGCTTTACGGCGAAAGCAAACCATGCGATTATCTGAGAACAGTGCCCAGCAGACAAATCATTACAAACAGTAACCAGCCAAGTAGACGAGTAAAACAAGTCAGAAATAGCGATAAAATTAATCACTTACCTTTGATGATATTCATATGGTTACACTCACAAGACTCCCAGTTACCCAATAAATGTTTGTTTTGTTCGATAAAGTCCCTCGTATCCAAAAACCTTCATTTTGTTAGCGTGTTTTGTTCAGTAATCCACTGTCTCAAACAACATCCGGTGAAATAGCAGAGCATGAAACTCAACAAAACAGAAATTATCATAATAAACATACATAAAAGATACAAATGTTATACACCAGCTTAAAGATAAACTTCTTGTTAATCCAACCGCTGTGTCAGATTTCAAAAAGGCTTTACGGCGAAAGCAAACCATGCGATTATCTGAGAACAGCGCCCAGCAGACAAATCATTACAAACAGTTAGCAGCCAAGAAGAGGAGTAACAAAAGTCAGAAATAGCGATAAAATGTATCACTTACCTTTGATGATCTTCATATGGTTGCACTCCCAAGACTCCATGTTACACAATAAATGTTCGCTTTGTTCGATAAAGTCCCTCTTTATATTCAAAAACCTCCGTTTTGTTGGTGCGTTTTGTTCAGTAATCCATTGGAACAAAGCGCGGTCACAACAGACTAAAAAGTACCTTAAAAGTTCATAGAAACATGTCAAACGATGTTTATAATCAATCCTCAGGTTGTTTTTGTCGTAAATAATCGATCATATTTCAACCAGACAATAGCTTCGTCAATAGAAAAGGAGAAACAAGAAAGGCGCACTCCTGGTCATGCGCTGGACTCATGTCTGGAAATTTCCACTGTCCTCTCATTGAAAGTGGTGTTTGTCCCTCATTTTTCAGAGTAAAAGCCTGAAACAATGCCTAAAGACTGGCCACATGTAGTGGAAGCCATAGGGATCGTGAACTGGGTCATAAGTCTTTGTATGGTGGATAGGCTTTCAATGGAAAAACAGGCATTTCAAATAGCACTTCCTGGATGGATTTTCCTCAGGTTTTCGCCTGACATATCAGTTCTGTTATACTCACAGACATTATTTTAGAGTGTTTTCTATCCAAATCTACCAATTATATGCATATCCTAGCTTCTATCCTAGCAGTTTACTTTGGGCACGCTTTTCATCCAAAATTACGAATGCTGCCCCCTACCCTAGTGAGGTGAAATGCAATTATGCATTTATGGTGAAACTTTAACCCTTTCACACGTACCATCACACTGGTGTGATCTTTCTACAGTGTTCCCTGTAGCTACGATCACACCAGTGAGATTAGAACACTTATTTAGAACGGCCAGTTTCGAATGAGGCAACAATCAGCATTTGAGCTGGCCACACTGTTTTTTTCAGAAACATTTTGCACAAACACAGTCCTTACAAAGTTATGTCCAGAATGTGAGCGGTTTATTTTTGGATGCAATGTACAGACATTCGCATATCTACAGCATAACACAATCATCCAAACCGGAACAATGTAGGCTACTTTTGTCCTAGCGCTAACTGAGGAAAGATTGACGTAACACAAGCGGTCCTATTTGTATAACTCTCAGCTGACATAAACTACAAAATGAATTAGCTAATAGAAATGACTATTTATAATTAATCACATCACGGGTGAGCTCACCATTGATCGAGATAATTGCGTAAAACACTCTAGAAATCGAAAGTAATCCGACGATGGGTAGTTTCTGCGTGCTGCCATGCTTTTCTTTTCTCACAGAAACCAAAGATAAGAGAAGACAACATGAGTTTGGTCTGTTTATAGTATGCGTGTTGAAGGGGGTGTGTCATCTACCATCGTTCACATCACACCATTCATTTCCGGAAGTTCTCCAAAAATGTGTGAACTCTTACTCACCTAATTTTGTTATAACATCTTTGGTCCGACCCAGAATGCATTGTATGTCAACAAACATGGCTCCACACACAGCTGGAATTAGCTTAGCTCATCACAATCAGTACAACCTTCAATAAAGTTTTTTTACACACACATTTGCCCATTACAATCTATGCAAGAATCGGGAATGTATGATTTTCCACTGTCCCGACAAAAATGTATGATTTGTCGGGACAGTGGAATCGGGAATGTATGAATTGAAAACAGTAAATGTATAAATAATTACTACACAAAACATTTTCTGATAGTGATTTATTGATACAAGTGGTGCGTGTCGGCAGTCAATTACGTAACCTCTCACTCCCACTCGGAGCCATTCAGTGTTGTTGTTTATGTATGTAGCTAGTGAGCTAAGCTGTAGCATTAGAAATGTCTTTCAAAAGGAGACAACTCACAAATGCGGAAATTCTGGAGATTTTTTTATTTATTTTGACAATGAGTCTGAAAGTCAGGAATCAGATTCTGACAGTGAGGAGCTGCCCCCCAAAATTGTAGCAATTGAGAACCCTGAATCTGAGGACTCCTTGTCCACTAATGAAGTCCCAGGTCCCTTTGAAGATGCTGGTGGTGATGGAGGCAGACCGACAGTGGATGAAGTACAGGAGTTCTGTGGTAGCTGGAAGGCTGCCAGCCATTTCACCCCTCCTGGCCCTGCTGTTTGCTTTGATGAGTCCCACTCTGGAGTGCAACGTCCCTTGCCATTTCTATCTGAGGCAGAGTGCTTCAAGTTGTTTCTGACAGAGGAGCTGGTGGGAGACGTAGTAGAGGAGACCAATCGCTATGTCTTAGAGCTACAAGAGAAGAGGGAGCCAGGAGTGAGGGGGGAACTTGCTAAATGGGTGACAACCACAATTAGTGAAATGTATACCTTCCTGGTGACGACAGTCCTTCTCATGGGGATAGTAAAGAAAAACTCCCTAAGAGACAACTGGAGCACAGATCCTATGTTTGCAACTCCCTTCTTTGCCACCCTCTTTTCTCAAGACCGCTTCCTAGTTCTGCTGCGATGCCTGCATTTCGTCAACAATACTACTGCCATCCTAAATGACCCGTTATACAAAATAAGAAATGTTTTTATCAGCATTTGGTCGGGTCTTTGTGCCACAAGGACCATTGCATTGATGGACACCTGATTTTAGGGAAAGGTAGGCTGGCGTTCCGTCAATATATTCCCACCAAAAGGCACAGGTTTGGGGTCAGGTTTTTGTCATGTGCGACATGAAGACAGGATTTGTCCAGGACGTTATAGTTTACACAGGATCCACCACTGACATCCAACATTATGTGGGGCTTGTGGTGTCCGGGTCCGTGGTGATGACCATGCTGGCGCCTCATCTCAGTAAGGGATACACTTTGTATGTGGAAAATTGGTAAGGCAGTCCCACACTCTTCCAGCATCTGCTCTCCAACAGCACAGGGGCCTGTGGCACAGTCAGGTCGAACAGGAAGGGGATGCAGGAAGATGCAGAGAGACGAGGCAGAGTTCAAGGAGAACGGTCAACAGCTGGCAGTAAAGTGGCATGACAAACGAGATGTCCATGTCCTCTCCACTGTCTATACAGCAACCATGTCGGCCACAGGGAAGGTGGACCACCTGACGGGAGAGAGAAAAATCAAACCAGACGGTGTGCTTGACTATAACCTCAAAATAGGGGCAGTGGATAAGGCAGATATGATAAAAAGCTTTGTGGAATACACTTGGAAAACGACCAAGTGGTATAAAAAATATGTTTTTCCATCATATCGCCGCTGCCGTCATTGGCACATAGTTCATCGCCAACTAATAGGTGAGATGATTACTGAACAAGGTATTTTCTGTTATTGGATGTACAGTTAACATGCAAATCACACACAGAAACTATTAGCGTAATAAGGCACTTACTTTGATAGAAACGCAGCCTTGATTTGTACCAGGGTGTCTGTAGTGACGCCTCTAGCACTGAGATGCTGTGCCTTAGACCGCTGCACCACTTGGGAGTCATAAGGCCAGGGTAGCTTCAAAATACAACACATGCTAATACTTCTGACGCAATTAGCATTGTTTTACAGAGGTAATAGAAGAATGTAGCTAGCTACATAAGCACAATGAATATAACACCATAAAGGTTATGAAATGAGTAACGTTACCTCACGTGTCCGCGGTTATAAGGAATATACACAAATATACTATGCTCCATACATAGTGAGCTACAGTAGAAACGACATACAGAAACTATTATAACGTAATAAGGCACTTACTTTGATAGAAACGCACACATTTCCAAAGTTATTATTGGTAACGAAAACAATGACTGCGATGCGGGCAACAGACGGAAAATGTGAACACGAGTGCAGATCCTGTTCTGACGGGACATGTGCAAATGTCTGCAGATTTGAACCGCACAAACAATTGCGAAGTGCTTGGGGAATTTTGTCCGGGTCAGAAATGTCAAAAATATTAATTGCCCGCAAAAGTAAAAATAACTAGTTTTATGTGAATGAATGAGGTGGCGGAACACACCTCAATTCAAACTGTTCTTAGAAAATAACGTGTAAGAAAATAATTTTAAATTGACAAATTGAAAACAGCCTATAACTAAAAACAAGCTGCGTGCCTTGGTTTGAGGGCAACGCGGATTAAATGTACTGTTGCGTAACAATCACATTCTGGAATGGAGAGAACGTTCTAGCATCAGGTGCATAAAACAACTCGCACTGGGGCGACTGTTGAAGATATTTGGAACTCACGTATGAAAGGGTTAAACTCACGTGCTACTTATATATGCCAGTTAGGCTCTACACCCCTTGTAACGCGGATTAATGTGCTTAATTTTAAGAAGTTATTTGGCCACTTTAGTTGTGATACAAACCTTATTCAAACATATACGCCTATGGGCTACATGTGGTGTGCGACTGATTCAAAGAAGTTGCAAAAAACAAGGCAGTTTCTTATGCTGGGCATAATTCACAAGTGATAGGCTAATATTGTCACCCATCAGACTATTCTTGAATTCTTGAACACATGCGATGACATCACCTGGTTTCAATGATGTTTCTAGAGACAATATCTCTTTCATCATCACTCAATGCCTAGGTTTACCTCCACTGTATTCACATCCTACCACACCTTTGTCTGTACACTATACCTTGAATCTATTTTATCACTCCCAGAAACCTGCTCCTTTTACTCTCTGTTCCGGATGTCCTAGACGTCCTATTCTCCTGGCTTTTAGCAGTACCCTTATCCTACTCCTCCTCTGTTCCTCTGGCGTAGTAGAGGTGAATCCAGGCCCTGTAGTGCCTAGCTCCACTCCTATTCCCCAGGCGCTCTCTTTTGAGGACTTCTGTAATCGTAAAAGCCTTGGTTTCATGCATGTTAACATTAGAAGCCTCCTCCCTAAGTTTGTTTTATTTACTGCTTTAGCACACTCTGCCAACCCGGATGTCTTAGCCGTGTCTGAATCCTGGCTTAGGAAGACCACCAATAGCTCTGAAATCTCCATCCCTAACTACAACATTGTCAGACGGGCGGTGTTACAATCTACTGCAGAGAGAGCCTGCAGAGTTCTGTCCTACTATCCAGGTCTGCACCCAAACAATTTGAACTTCTACTTTTACGCCTGCTATAGACCACCCTCTGCCCCCAGCTGTGCTCTGGATACCATATGTGAACTGATTGCCCCCCATCTATCTTCAGAGCTCGTGCTGCTAGGTGACCTAAACTGTGACATACTTAACACCCCGGCCATCCTACAATCTAAGCTTGATGCCCTCAATCTCACACAAATTATCAATGAACCTACCAGGGACAACCCCAATGCCGTCAACAAGGGCACCCTCATAGATATCATCCTAACCAACTTGCCCTCTAAATACACCTCTGCTGTTTTCAACCAAGATCTCAGCGATCACTGCCTCATTGCCTGCATCCGTAATGGGTCAGCGGTCAAACGACCTCCACTCATGACTATCAAACGCTCCCTGAAACACTTCAGCGAGCAGGCCTTTCTAATCGACCTGGCCCGGGTATCCTGAAAGGATATCGACCTCATCCCATCAGTAGAGGATGCCTGGTTATTTTTTTAAATGCCTTCCTCTCCATCTTAAATAAGCATGCCCCATTCAAGAAATGTAGAACCAGGAACAGATATAGCCCTTGGTTCTCTCCAGACCTGACTGCCCTTAACCAACACAAAAACATCCTGTGGCGTTCTGCATTAGCATCGAACAGCCCCCGTGAAATGCAGCTTTTTAGGGAAGTTAGAAACCAATATACACAGGCAGTTAGAAAAGCCAAGGCTAGCTTTTTCAAGCAGAAATTTGCTTCCTGCAACACAAACTCAAAAAAGTTCTGGGACATTGTAAAGTCCATGGAGAATAAGAGCACCTCCTCCCAGCTGCCACTGCACTGAGGATAGGAAACTCTGTCACCACCGATAAATCCACTATAATTGAGAATTTCAATAAGCATTTTACTACGGCTGGCCATGCTTTCCACCTGGCCACCCCTACCGCGGTCAACAGCACTGCACCCCCCACAGCAACTCGCCCAAGCCTTCCCCATTTCTCCTTCTCCCAAATCCAGTCAGCTGATGTTCTGAAAGAGCTGCAAAATCTGGACCCCCACAAATCAGCCGGGCTAGACAATCTGGACCCTTTCTTTCAAAAATTATCTGCCGAAATTGTTGCAACCCCTATTACTAGCCTGTTCAACCTCTCGTGTCGTCTGAGATTCCCAAAGATTGGAAAGCAGCTGCGGTCATCCCCCTCTTCAAAGGGGGGGATACTCTTGACCCAAACTGCTACAAACCGATATCTATCCTACTCTGCCTTTCTAAGGTCTTCGAAAGCCAAGTTAACTAACAGATCACCGACCATTTCGAATCCCACCGTACCTTCTCCGCTATGCAATCTGGTTTCAGAGCTGGTCATGGGTGCACCTCAGCCACGCTCAAGGTCCTAAACGATATCTTAACCGCCATCTATAAGAAACAGTACTGTGCAGCCGTATTCATTGACCTGGCCAAGGCTTTCGACTCTGTCAATCACCACATCCTCATCGGCAGACTCAACAGCCTTGGTTTCTCAAATGATTGCCTCGACTGGTTCACCAACTACTTCTCCGACAGAGTTCAGTGTGTCAAATCTGAGGGCCTGTTGTCCAGGCCTCTGGCAGTCTCTATGGGAGTGCCACAAGGTTCAATTCTTGGGCCGACTCTCTTCTCTGTATATATCATGTATATCATGATGTCGCTCTTGCTGCTGGTGAGTCTCTGATCCACCTCTACGCAGACGACACCATTCTGTATACTTCTGGCCCATCTTTGGACACTGTTAACAACCCTCCAGACGAGCTTCAATGGCATACAACTCTCCTTCCGTGGCCTACAACTGCTCTTAAATACAAGTCAAACTAAATGCATGCTCTTCAACCGATCGCTGCCTGCACCTACCCGCCCGTCCAGCATCACTACTCTGGACGGTTCTGACTTCGAGTATGTGGACAACTACAAATACCTAGGTGTCTGGTTAGGCTGTAAACTCTCCTTCCATACTCACATAAAACATCTCCAATCCAAAGTTAAATCTAGAATTGGCTTCCTATTTCGCAACAAAGCATCCTTCACTCATGCTGCCAAACATACCCTCGTAATACTGACCATCTTACCAATCCTCGACTTTGGCGATGTCATTTACATAATGGCCTCCAACACCCTACTCAACAAATTGGATGCAGTCTATCACAGTGCCATCCGTTTTGTCACCAAAGCCCCATATACTACCCACCACTGCGACCTGTACGCTCTCGTTGGCTGGCCCTCGCTTCATACTCGTCGCCAAACCCACTGGCTCCAGGTCATCTACAAGACCCTGCTAGGTAAAGTCCCACCTTATCTCTGCTCGCTGGTCACCATAGCTGCACCCACCCGTAGCACGCGTTCCAGCAGGTATATCTCACTTGTCACCCCCAAAGCCAATTCTTCCTTTGGCCGCCTCTCCTTCCAGTTCTCTGCTACCAATGTCTGGAACGAACTACAAAAATCTCTGAAACTGGAAACACTTATCTCCCTCACTAGCTTTAAGAACCAGCTGTCAGAGCAGATCACTGCACATGTACATAGCCCATCTATAAATAGCCCAAACAACTACCCCATCCCCTACTGTATTTATTTATTTATTTATTTATTTATTTTGCTCCTTTGCACCCCAGTATTTCTAATTTGCACACTCATCTACTGTCAAATCTACCATTTTTGTGTTTTAATTGCTATATTGTATTTACTTCGCTACCATGGCCTATTTATTGCCTTTACCTCCCTTATCTCACCTCAGTTGCTCACAATGTATATAGACTTATTTTTCTACTGTATTATTGACTGCTACAGACCTATATTTTACTCCATGTGTAACTCTGTTGTTATGTGTCGAACTGCATTGCTTTATCTTGGCCAGGTCGCAGTTGTAAATGAGAACTTGTTCTCAACTTGCCTACCTGGTTAAATAAAGGTGAAATAAAATAAATAAAGAATGAATCTTGTCTTTACATATACTAAATAATATATGTGTGAATTTTGTTTTGATTTAGAATGTACAAATCTCATGCACCTGTCTAGAAACAGGGGTAGCAGGAAAAAATACATGTCATCTATGCACTGAAATAGTGAATAGAGGACGCTTTTCCTGTGGTTCATTTTCTTGCAAGCATATTAGAGCTTATGCATAAGCATAGGCCTATATATGATCCCAAGCCTCCCCCAAAATAAAAATATGAACTGAATTAAAATGTTTGTGCCGTTGTAAAATACATAGCTTACCACATATTACACATGGCAGAAAAGCATTTCAAAACAAGCTAGCCACAATAAGGATTAGGCTCAATAGTGGACTTTGCGGTTAGCCTTCAAAATAAAAGTATGTAATTGACAGTGAAACAAATAGTAGAATTATGCATTACTTTTATTCTGAAGGCTAACTGCAAAGTCCACTATTGTGGCTAATCCTTATTGTGGCTAGCTTCACATAGATGGGTCTGACCACCATTAATAAAATAAAAACTGTCTTATAAATTAGGGCTATTTTAGATGATGACACCTAGCTATATAGTTAGCTAGCTAACCATAGCTACTGAAACATTTTGTAATGTCATTGGGGAAGAACATTGTTTGCATCCATGACCTAGCTAGCTTTTATATGACCAGCACTGTAGGTGCTCGAGACAACTTTACCAGCATCATAGCTAGAGGTCGATCGATTATGATTTTTCAACGCCGATACCGATTATTGGAGGACCAAAAAAAGCCGATACGGATTAATCGGACGATTTTTAAAAAATGTATTTATTTGTAATAATGACAAATACAACAATCCTGAATGAACACTTTTAGTTTAACTTAATATAATACATCAAAATCAATTTAGCCTCAAATAAATAATCAAACCTGTTCAATTTGGTTTAAATAATGCAAAGACAAAGTGTTGGAGAAGAAAGTAAAAATGCAATATGTGCCATGTAAAAAAGCTAACGTTTAAGTTCCTTGCTCAGAACATGAGAACATATGAAAGCTGGTGTTTCCTTTTAACATGAGTCTTCAGTATTCCCAGGTAAGAAGTTTTAGGTTGTAGTTATTATAGGGCTATTTCTCTCTATACCATTTGTATTTAATATACCTTTGACTATTGGATGTTCTTATAGGCACTTTAGTATTGCCAGTGTGTCAGTATAGCTTCCGTCCCTCTCCTAGCCCCTACCTGGCTCGAACCAGGAACACATCGACAACAGCCACCCTCGAAGCATCGTTACCCATCGCTCCACAAAAGCCGCGGCCCTTGCAGAGCAAGGGGAACAACTACTTCAAGGTCTCAGAGCGAGTGACGTCACCGATTGAAACGCTATTAGCGCGCACCCCGCTAACTAGCTCGGCAGTTGATAGACTTGAAGTCATAAACAGCTCAATGCTTGAAGCACAGCGAAGAGTTGCTGGCAAAAGCACGAAAGTGCTGTTTGAATGAATGCTTACGAGCCTGCTGCTGCCTACCACCACTCAGACTGCTATATCAAATCATATACTTAATTATAACATAATAACACACAGAAATACGAGCCTTAGGTCATTAATATGGTCAAATCCGGAAGCTATCATTTCGAAAACAAAACGTTTATTCTTTCAGTGAAATACGGAACCGTTCCGTATTTTATCTAACGGGTGGCATACGTAAGTCTAAATATTGCTGTTACATTGCACAACCTTCAATGTTATGTAAAATTCTGGCAAATTATTTCGCAACGAGCCAGGCGTCCCAAACTGTTGCATATACCCTGACTCTGCGTGCAATGAACGCAAGAGAAGTGACACAATTTCCCTAGTTTAATATTGCCTGCTAACCTGGATTTCTTTTAACTGAATTTGCAGGTTTAATAAAATATACTTCTGTGTATTGATTTTAAGAAAGGCATTGATGTTTATGGTTGGGTACATTCGTGCAACGATTGTGCTTTTTTTCGCAAATACGCTTTTGTTAAATCATCCCCCGTTTGGCGAAGTTGGCTGTCTTTGTTAGGAATAGTCTTCACACAGTTCGCAACGAGCAAGGCGGCCCAAACTGCTGCATATACCCTGACTCTGTTGCACAGAACAGAAGTGACACAATTTTCCTAGTTAAAAGAAATTCATGTTAGCAGGCAATATTAACTAAATATGCAGGTTTAAAAATATATACTTGTGTATTGATTTTAAGAAAGGCGTTGATGTTTATGGTTAGGTACACATTGGTGCAACGAGAGGGATTTGTTTTGCGAATGCCGTTTGGCGAAGTAGGCTATGATTCAATGATAAATTAACAGGCACCGCATCGATTATATGCAACGCAGGACAAGCTAGATAAACTAGTAATATCATCAACCATGTGTAGTTAACTAGTGATTATGTTAAGATTGATTGTTTTTTATAAGACGCGTTTAATGCTAGCTAGCACCTTACCTCGTTTTCTGTTCTTCGAAATACATTTTCTTCATATCATGTTTCTTTAGACCTGCCTAAAAAACTTGAGTTGGCACACACCCAGACATTTTTTTTGTGTGGAGGTGCTGCCTAACGGCGAATAAACTATCAAAATAAAGAGTCGCACACTCCGTATATAAACTCCCTGTAATTTATTGGGTATTTACCAACGTTTCGGCATCACTGTGCCTTCTTCAGGCAACCTGAAGACCTGCCTAAAATAAATCATGCATTTATTGTGATGGTGTATATTCAATTGATTTATTCAACTTTTTAAAATTATGTTCCAAAGGCACACATCAGTGGCCTGTATGCGTGGAGGCCTGGAGATGCTAAACATGCTTAATTAATGGTCAATTACCATGAGACCGACAGTCTTTTGCTTGACAATAACCGGCTGAACATTTTAATGACCGCCATGCCCTACACTCATGCAGTGGCTTTTATATCCATTTGCGGAGGGAGCAAGTTCACTGAGCGGAGGTGTAGGGAATTGGAATGCAGCCATTGTTCCTACTTCAAAACAAACACCTTGGCTGGTGGTTGTTAATGTTGTCATTGGACAGTTAGGGGGGACAGTTACTCATTTCCGTCATCCCTACTATATTATCCCCCTTCAGTCTCCTTTGGCGTCTGTGACACTGAGGCGGGCAATGGAGAAGAAAGGTGACCTTTTGATGTTCCCACTCTCTCCTGCAGAGTTGCCTGGCACAGAGGGCTGTGTTGCCAGTCAGAGGTGTTCACTAGACCCTTGGAGAAGTCCATCCATTATAGTGCTACAAATGGACTTAGCGGGATAGCTTTTTCAAAGAAGATTATAGTGCTAAGTCCATGTTTTCGATATAATGACATGCTGTGACTTAAATAGCATTGACTTTGGGGTTTGTTGCTGAACTGGGAAAAGTTTTGTTACCGACCATGTCCACTCTAATAACCTTTGTGTCAGTGTGTTTCTATCCATGTAGGTGTCCATGCATCTGTGACCTTTTCACTGATTTAATCCATTTTACAAATGTAATGCTATGTCAATTCACCAAATATTTAAATGTTTTATTTTCTTATTTTGTCAGGGTGAACCCAGAGAAGCTGACAAGCGTGCAGCAGAAGCTGGAGGCCTCCTGGCCCAAGAGAAGGAAGAGAAGGAGCGAGCGCAGAGGGTCAGTGTCCTAGAGGGGGCGGTGAGGGCAAGGGGTTGAGATGAATCAGCGGGCAAGTCAGTAGCCTTCCAGGACAGGAGTTGTTCATTTCACCTATAGTGCTTTCACCCATAAAATTGAGATTTGGCACCTGCATTCTCCATTATTTACATTTTTGACTAAATGACAAAAATGCGATGGAAAATCGAAATTGCCTCTTATGCACCAACAGTGTGTTTTTGGCTTTGTCACTAACAACCTCGCCGCCTAGATGGTACGATTTGTTATTCCCATTTCTTTTGAACTCAAAACAATGTGATTTTACACCATTTTGTGAGGCGTCAGGTTGTTTCATCTTCAGCCTCTAATCATAATTTGAGACTGGCTTCACATTTCTCCTGAGGAGAGAGCCCACTCAAAGAGAAAAGAGGGGCCCTTATCACCATCTTGCACCATCCAGTGTGATTCATCGCCTCCCTCGGCTGGCTGTTATTGTTAGAGAAGATGGCTGGCGTCAATATATCGCTCACCTTTCCATCTCCCTCTCTCTCGCTTTCTTTCTCTGTGTAGTGTTTTGTCTCCTACCTGCGCTCCGTCTACCTACGAAGAACAAAGACGTCTTTGATGTGTTCCAGCTCAAGCTCCAGGTGTACGCAGCGTGAGTAAGATGGAGACGGGCCATTTTGAGCTCTTAGCTGTCGACCGGTGCAGGAGCATTTTCTTCATATGTTGTAATTGTTCACGTCTTCCCAGTTCCCAATACTGACAGACTGTAAGCCAGGCCACAATATGCCTGTTATTTGTGCATGTGATGGTACTCAGACAGTACATCATTATGTAGGATGTCCGCAAGGGCTGTGGCGGTCATGAAATTTCGTCAGCTGGTGATTGTCAAGCAAATAACTGCCAGTCTCACGTTAATTAATATAAACACATTTAGCATCTTTTGGCTTCTACATGTAGCCTACGAGGCACTGATGCAGACCTTTGGGATATCTACATTTTAATAAGTCTAGTAAATCCATTTAATATAACCTACACCCTCATAATAAATCAATTATTTTAGACTGGTCTAAAGAAACATGATATGAACAAAATGTAGTATATTTCAGAAGAACACATTAGCATACTCTTGAGTTGCCCTGATCTGGCTATGCCATATGGCTGTGGGCTACATTAGTTCATTTAGCAGACATGATTTGCTTAGAATTCTGTGGCATTATTTTATAGTATGAAGAATACAATTGAACATAGCTGAATAAAATAAAAAGGATGTTTTCTCCAAATAATTTCTGAGGGAGTGCACAAATGCGGCTATTCTGTGTTCAGCGGTTAACAAAGAAACAGGTCCTCCTATATTCTTAGTTTAGTTATTTATGCAACTTTAGTTGTGATACAAATGTTGGGCTATACAGTGCATTCGGAAAGTATTTAGACCCCTTGACTTTTTCCACATTTTGTTACGTTACAGCCTTATTCTAAAATTTATGATTTTTTTTCTATCAATCTAGTCACAATACCCCATAATGACAAAGTGAAACAGGTTTTTAGAAATGTTGGTAAATTTAGTAACAATAAAAAACGGATACCTTATTTACGTAAGTATTCAGACCCTTTGCTTTGAGACTCAAAATTGAGCTCTGGTGCGTCCTGTTTCCATTGGTCATCCTTGATGTTTCTACAACTTGGAGTCCACCTGTTGTAAATTCAATTGATTTGACATGATTTGGAAAGGCAGATGCCTGTCTATATAAGGTCCCTCTGTTGACAGTGCATGTCTGAGCAAAAACCGGTCGAAGGAATTGTCCGTAGTGCTCCGAGACAGGATTGTGTCGAGGCACAGATCTGGGGAAGGGTACCAAAACATTTCTGCAGCATTTAAGGTCCCCAAGAACACCATGGTCTCCATCATTCTTAAATGGAGGAAGTTTGGAACCACTGAGACTCTTCCTAGAGCTGGCCGCCCGGCCAAACTGAGCAATCGGGGGAGAAGGGCCTTGGTCAGGGAGGTGACCAAGAACCTGATGGTCACTCTGACAGAGCTCTAGAGTTCCTCTGTGGAGATGGGAGAACCTTTGTCAGAACAGAAATTACAAGATTATATTCTAATACTGGTATGGCGTCAAATGGTGGAACAGAATAGGGGGTTCTTAGAACACTTTCATCTGTGTGTGTTCTACTGAGGATGGGCCTCTGATTTAATGCTGACAGAAGCTTTACTGTGTCTTTGGGTCATAATCCTAACAATACTGCATTCCATAGCATGAGTTAATGTTTCTGTACTGGGGTACCAAGGGGAGATGGCTCCAGTATTGAGTTGGGGGCCAGACTCTGGTTTATTTACAATGAGATCAGTTTTTACAGCAGATACTGTTTGCTGTGAATTATTACTATCTTTCATACGAATCTTAACCTTGTGACCCATTCCATACATCTGTTTGTCATGAACATCCAGGAGGATGGACTTTGCTATAAAATGCTGTGGCTTAGTCCTTCTGGTTGGGCTCTCAACGAGTCACCTATGGGGGGCTCGTTGACAAGCTCCATTACTGCAGTAATTAAATAATAAAGTTTACTTGTTTTGATTATAAAAATTCCACGACACCTTCCAGAAGGACAACCATCTGCAGCACAACCATCTGCAGCACTGCAGCACTCCACCAATCAGGCCTTTTATGGTAGTGGCCAGAATGAAGCCACTTCTCAGTAAAAGGCACATAACAGCCTACTTGGACTTTGCCAAAAGGTACCTAAAGAAACAAGATTCTCTGGTCTGATAAAACCAAGATTGAACTCTTTTTGCCTGAATGCCAAGCGTAAAATCTGGAGGAAACCTGGCACCATCCCTACAGTGAAGCTTGGTGGCAACATCATGCTGTGGGGATGTTTTTTTGTGGCAGGGACTGATAAACTAGTCAGGATTGAGTGAAAGATGAACGGTGTAAAGTACAGTGAGGTCGTTGATTAAAATCTGCTCCAGAGCGCTCAGGACCTCCGACTGGGGTGAAGGTTCATCTTCCAACAGCACAATGACCCTAAGCACACAGCCAAGACAACGCAGGAGTGGCTTTGGGACAAGTCTCTGAATGTCCTTGAGTGGCCCAGCCAGAGCCAGACTTGAACCCGATCGAGCATCCCTGGAGAGACCTGAAAGTTGCTGTGCAACTTTCAGCTCCCCATCCAGCCTGACAGAATTTGAGAGGATCTGCAGAGAAGAATGGGAGAAACTCCCCAAATACAGGTGGGGCAAGCTTGTAGCGTCATACCCAAGAAGACTCGAGGCTGTAATCACTGCCAAAGGTGCTTCAATAAAGTACTGAGTGAAGGGTCTGAATACTTATGTAAATGTGATTGTATTTTTTTTTGCAAATGTGTAAAAAAAACTATGCTTTGTCATTAGGGGGTATTGTGGGTAGATTGAGGAAGAAAAACAATTCATCCATTTTAGAACAAAATTTGGACAATGTCAAGGTGTCTGAATACTTTCTGAATGCACTGTATGTTTGGATTTTTTATACATTCTAAGGCTGCATGATGCGACTCTAGTGATTTGAAAAAGTTGCATGAAAGGCATGAGCTCTGCTTTGTTTTGTACTAGGATTAAATGTCGGGCATTGTGAAAAACTGGGTTTAAATGTATTTGGCTAAGGTGTATGTAAACTTCCGACTTCAACTGTACATGTTTAAATCACCTTTGGCAAAGATTACAGCTGTGAGTCTTTCTGGGTAAATCAATAAGATTGTGAAACACCTGGATTGTGCAACATTTGCCAATTTATTATTATTTTTAAATTCTTCAAGCTCTGTCAACTTGGTTGCTGATCATTGCAAAACAACCATTTTCAGGTCTTGCCATATATTTTCAAGCAGTCTTAAGTCAAAACTGTAACTAGGCCACTCATGAACATTCACAGTCTTCTTGGTAAGCATTTCCAGTGTAGATTTGGCCTTGTGTTTTTAGGTTATTGTCCTTCTGAAAGATTAATTTCCCAGTGTCTGGTGGAAAGCAGACTGAACCATGTTTTCCTCTAGGATTTTTGTCTGCACTTAGCTCTGTTCTGTTTCTTTTTTTATTCTGGAAAAACTCCCAAATCCTTAATGATTACAAGGATACCCATAACATGATGCAGACACCACCATGCTTGAAAATATGAAGAGTGGTACTCAGTAATATGTTGGGGAAAATCCAATAAAACACCAACACTTTGTATTCAGGACAAAGAATGTATTGCTTTGCCAAATGTTTTGCAGTATTACTTTAGTGCCTTGTTGCAAACAGGATGCATGTATTTTATTCTGTGCAAGCTTCCTCCTTTTCACACTGTCAATTTAGGTTAGTATTGTATATCTACATTGTTGTTGATCCATCCTCAGTGATCTCCCATCACAGCTATTAAACTGTTTTAAAGTCACCATTGGCCTCCCGGGGTAGTCTCTGAGCTGTTGCCTTTCTCTCCAGCAACTGATTTAGGAAGGACGTCTGTATATTTGTAGTGACTGAGTGTATAGATACACCTTCCAAAGTGTAATTAATAACTTCAGCAATGTCTGCTTTTTATTTTTACCCATCTACCAATAGGTGCCCTTCTTTGCGAGCCATTGGAAAACCTCTCTGGTCATTGTGGTTGAATCTGTTTTGAGATTCACTGCTCAACTGAGGGACCTTACACATACACATAATTATATGTGTGTGGTACAAAGATGAGCAAGTCATTCAAAAATCATGTTAAAAACTATTATTGTACAGCATCCCGAGTGGCACAACGGTCCTAAGGCACTGCGTCGCAGTGTTGCGGCATCACTTCAGCCTGGGGTTCGATCCCCTCCCAGCCATGACCGGGAATCCAATAGGGCGCGGCACAATTGACCCAGCGTCGTCCGGGTTAGGGGAGGGTTTGGCCGGGGGGCTTTACTTGGCTTATCGCCATCAGTTGAACGGGTTAAGCGAGCAGGTGTTAAGAAGCGTGGCTTGGTGGGTCATGTTTTGGAAGACGCATGACTCAACTTTTTTATTTTTTTTATTTTTTGAAACAACATTATTGCCAAGTGAGTCCATGCGAATTTTGTGACTTGTTAAGCACATTTTTACACCTGAACTTATTTCGCTTGGCCATAGCAAAGGTATTGAATACTTATTTACTCAAGACATATTTAGCTTTTCATCTTTTATTAATTTGTAAAAGAATTCTAAAAATGTAATCACACTTTGACATTTTGGGGTATTGTGTGTAGATCAGTCAAAAAAATCTAAATTTAATCCATTTTAAATACAGGCTGTAACAACAAAATGTGGAAAAAGTCAAGGTGTGTGAATACTTTTTGAAGGCACTGTTATACAGTGCCAGATGGAAGTCTAAACACCCCTTGCACAGAATATAATATATTTTTTGATAGGGGGTGGTAATTATCCCAACTTTGAAAAATAAAACTCTACCCCAGGGTTAGGTATTAGAAGACTGAGGCAGTAGGGCTTCCTCTAACTTCTCATCTGGGCTTTGCTCCTTTGATGTTTCTTTTGACCCTGACAAACTCCCCAGTCCCTGCCGGTGACATGCATACCCATAACATAACATTGCATTCCCTCCACATTACTGGCCTGTATGACAAAGTGAAAAGAATTAAGCCTGTGTTTAAAAAAATCCACTCCGAATGATCCATTCTGTTTGCAACGAAGCCGTTAAATAATACTGCAAGATGACATGGCAAAGAAATGAACTTTTTGGCCTAAATGAAAAACTCCAGGCTTGGGTCAAATCCAATGCAACACGTGAAACCTAATATATTTTGGAGTATTGTTGTGGAGGCATCATGTTATGGGTATGCTTGTCACCGGCAGGGACTGGTTAGAGTTTGTCAGGATCAAAATAAATATGAAAGGAGCAAATCCCAGGTAAAAAGTTAGAGGAAACCCTAACCCTGGGTTATAGTTTTATTTTTCAAAGTTGTAATGGCTGCCAAAGGTGCTTCCACCAAGTATTAACTCTGAGCTGTGAAGACATACACAATCAAGACATCTTAGTTAGAAAACCTTTAAAAAATTGATACATTTTTTTAATCATTTTTCTTATGGACTAGTTTGTGTAGATTGGTACGAAATAATGCAATGTATTTCCTTTTGAGATAAAATTTTAAGGCAGCAAAATGTGAACTTTGCAAGGGATTGTGGACTTTCACTTGCGACTAGCTAGGTGCGCTTTTTTTTGTTGCATGCGTCTGTAGTCTCCAGTTGGACAAGCGGTTCAATTATTGCCCATCTCCAACCATCTGTTTTCTACGGAGTTGCCAACTTGCAAAGTCGTTGTCTCATATGCGATGCCCTGAGTCATTGGCGCTTGGTGTGCTTCAGCCTGGCTTTGCCCTGTATTTCTGTAGAGTTCCGTTGTTTATTAAACCTCCATCAAAGTTAGGTGCAACATGTTCCAGAAGGCTTAATGACTCCACTCTACACACACCTGGCAGTGGATGGATACTAGTTAATAATGTCAGATTTAATTCTGGCCAGATGGTTCCTCTCTGCTAGAGAGAGAACCGGTAAATCACTGTTTGCGCTGAGTGCCCACCTACAGGTATGTCCCTTAGCAGGGGATGTAGATGCTGAAGTGGTGACCTCATCACAGTAATCACTCTGGTTTGGGTGATGAGCTTATAACATAATTCAATGGCTGAGACTAAGCTGTCTGTTAAGTGAGGAGTAGGCAGCTACATCTCTTAAACCCCTACGCAAGTGCACACTTGTGTGACTCAGCTTATTACCTTTTTGCCCCTTTCTCAGGAATTGGAGTGGGCTGATTGAAATGCTCAGTTTTTCCTGGAGAAAAATGGGTTGTTCCAAGCTATTTGTTGCTTATATTTAGATTGCTGTGCACCTTGAGGCAAACAATTTGGGCTAGCTCCCATGTGAAGATAGGAATATAACATCCTGGTTTTCCCGCAAAAAAAATGACAGCCGTACGATAGAAACGGTTTGGAGAAGAAGAGTGTTTGAATAGAGGTCAGGGTGAGTTTAGCCATCTCCGGCTATCTCTTTCATTGACTCCTCTGCAGTGGGATAGTAATATGCTGTAGGTGGCAGGGTCACAGCTGTTGTAGTGTGCCTTCAGCTAGAGTGTGGGAGGCTGCGGAGTGGTGGTTTTCTTGTCAGACATGATTCACTGTCTTCAAATAGGGGAAGAAGATTTTATTTTTTGCTCTTCATCACTATAGATTCAGTGAAATACTCTAGGTAAATGTGGCTATCTACAGTCTCATGAGAGGCTTATGAGAGGCCGTGGGTCAGTTAAGGGTCTTTTGGGGCCATTGTTTATGAAATAATTCAAATGAACATGTCTTTGTTTGCCTAGGGGAGAAATGGTTTATAATATAGAGGAATTTCTTGACCTGAGGAAGTTAACTTTCCACATGAGTTGTAATGAGTATCCCAAAAAAACTTGCTAACTGTCAGTTTACACAGACTCCTAGAGAAGCTTTTCTCCCTGAAATACCTGCCGTCTCTTCAGACCATATACTTCACCTCCAGCATGTGACAATAATTAGGCTGATTTGTGCCACTGTCACTATCGCGGTCTGGACGCTATGGCTGGGGATGCTTTTACCTCCTCTATCGAGATCCGGGTGACTTCACTTGTCACCCCATCTTTTCAATACAGCTGGCAGGGTCTGTTCAGCTCAATTACCTCTGAAATTGTCATTGTACCAGGAGAAACAAAAAGCCCCCAACATTTCTTCTGTCGCTGGCCTTATCCTGCCCTAGAGGGGCTTAGAAGCTCCTTCAGATAGTGTTTCAAGAATTATGGGTGGTATTGATGTTGTGGGTGGTATTGATGTTTTAAAATGTCAATCATGTCAATGACTGCCGTCTTCTGGCACAAGGTATCTAGCATATTCATAACATTCTACTAATTTCACGGTTTAACCAAAAACGTTAGGGTCAATCAGGGTTTTTGTATGCTCCATCATTGGATAACGTAAAATAAACGTAATTATTTTCTTCACACGTGGATGTCATCATTCATTTTTGGTCTGAGGTGGTGATAGCTTAACATAATAACACATCCTTCATTGTGTCCTTTTAAATGTAGCTTTGTGAGTATGAGATTGATTGAGGCAATCTTGTGAGAGCAGCCCCCTCAGCCTGCAATAACAATCTCAGGGAAGGACATAAGTCCGTTGACAGTCCTCTTTGTCAAATGACACCTTTCATTGGGAACGAACCGCATGGCAATTCCATTATGCTAATTGCATCCTTGTCGTCCTCTCACACCCTTACTTTGAGAAGAAACCGTCTCCTGCCAAACGCAAATCCCCTTGGACATCGCGTTGTAGGTCTCTCCCAAATTGAGAAGGTTTAGGCCTAGCCTTATCATAGAGATGGTATTCTATAGGCTTATATAGTATTTTAATTTTATTTATTTATTAAGCAAAATGTTAAAGTAAAAAATCTTTCAAAAATGAACTGATATTCACAAACAAACACAATGCAAGTCAACAAAAAAAACATCAATCATACAACACATACAGGCCTCCCGAGCGGCACAGCGGTCTAAAGCACTGCATTGCTAGAGGCTTCACTACAGACCCTGGGGGGTTGGCCGTCATTGTAAATAAGAATTTGTTATTTTTATGAATTGCCTAGTTAAATAAAGGTTAAATAAAAATAACATGGAAGCACTTGTTCACAATCAGATCAAGTAACATTTTATTTGTCACATGCTTCATAGACTAACAGTGAAATGCTTACTTACGGGTCCATTTCCAACAATGCAGAGTTAAAGATAAGATAAGACATCCAGAAGGCGAGGTCAGTACAGGTGCATCAAAGCTGGGACCGAGAGATTGAAAAACAGCTTCTATCTCAAGGCCATCAGACTGCTAAACAGCCCTCAGTAACTCAGAGAGGCTGCTGCCTACACTGAGACCCAATCACTGGCCACTTTAATAAATGGATCACTAGTCACTTTATACAATGCCACTTTAAATAACACCACTTTAATAGTGTTTACATATCTTACATTACTCAGATCACATGTATATACTGTATTTTATACCATCTATTGCACCTTCCCTATGCCGCTTGGCCATCGCTCATCCATATACTTATATGTACATATTCTCATTCACCCCTTTAGATTTGTGTGTATTAGGTAGTTGTTGGGGAATTGTTAGATTACTTGTTAGATATTCCTGCACTGTCGGAACTAGAAGCACAAGCATTTCGCTACACTCGCATTAACATCTGCTAATCATGTGTATGTGACCAATAACATTTGATTAGATTTGATACCATATTGGGGAATACTGTATTACCGTAAGTGCACACAAGGGGCGCTAATTCGAAATAATTTATATTTAATATTTTGCGGGATGCACCAAACAATTTAGGCAACAGGGATCTTGATCCAGGAGGGGATGGAATGTGTCTGCTGTAACCAAGAACCTTGATCTTGACATCTATCCACTTGGCTATCAAGTTAGCAAACCAAATGCATGGCTGGAGCCCTAAGCTGGATATCATTTATTTGACATCTTAGATTTCAAAATACCCCGGTATACGGTAAAACCAGAGTATTGTTTACCTGGGGTAATGTTTCTATCCATATTCATTTTCTCTGGGTCACTTACTATTGGTAAAATGGCCTTAGGACATTGTGTCTATCCTCCCTTGAACTTTTGTTTTCCGATGTGATACCGTTTGTGATCAAATGTTTTAAAGACTGAGTTAATTCCAGAAGGGTACATTGTTATGCTACCATAATGTAACTTAATAACTACCTGCCTTAAATGCCTGGTGTTTGCTCTGTTTTGCTTCCCAAGCCAGTGCTTTAGAGAACTATTACTGTCAATCTGGCATTTAGCTAATGTGATGAAACAGTTTGACACTGAGCCTCGGGACTTTTCTTCTCAGTCGTTATTTCATTTCTCTCTTCCTTTACTTTATAACTACTAAGAGCGAAAAGAAAGAATGCTCAAACTCTGACTATAAAGACTCACGTATTGCATAATGCTAAGTCCTCTGAGGATGTGTTGACTCCCCCATTCCCCCCTATTGACAGTGGTGTTTGGTCTGGCCCATTTATTGAAGGGTTGATTGTTTCATTGATTGACTGAGCATCTGATTCTCACTCTAATCCATGAATTGGCCCTCAGCCATTCATATCAGGACCGGCATGAATGTCAGCACCAGTGTTGAGGAATGCTCCTCAACGCACAACTGTCCAGTGATGGAACAAGCAATAAATCACCTCTCCAAGATTTGACTTACCCTCTACTATGATGTGTCTAAGCATCACATTTCATTATGAGTACATTCTTGTCTGAACCTGAATCCATATTGAAGTTTGTTTGCTGTCCTTGCCTAACTAAAAGTGCTAAATACATTTAAAAAATGCTTACAACGATATCTTAACTATAATAATTTGTTCAATGTCCCTCCCATTCAAAAAGCCAACCTGCCAGGTACCAAACCTTGAGAACATTTTAACTCGCAAGAAAAGAGCAACATGCACTGGAATACTGGGCTTTTGCTTACTCCAAAGGTGAAGTAGAGCACGTGCTCTTAAATCGGGATCAAACATTTCTCACAGTCCTTTTGCTTACTCCAAAGGTGAAGTAGAGCACGTGCTCTTAAATCGGGATCAAACATTTCTCACAGTCCTTTTGCTTACTCCAAAGGTGAAGTAGAGCACGTGCTCTTAAATCGGGATCAAACATTTCTCACAGTCCTTTTGCTTACTCCAAAGGTGAAGTAGAGCACGTGCTCTTAAATCGGGATCAAACATTTCTCACAGTCCTTTTGCTTACTCCAAAGGTGAAGTAGAGCACGTGCTCTTAAATCGGGATCAAACATTTCTCACAGTCCTTTTGCTTACTCCAAAGGTGAAGTAGAGCACGTGCTCTTAAATCGGGATCAAACATTTCTCACAGTCCTTTTGCTTACTCCAAAGGTGAAGTAGAGCACGTGCTCTTAAATCGGGATCAAACATTTCTCACAGTCCTTTTGCTTACTCCAAAGGTGAAGTAGAGCACGTGCTCTTAAATCGGGATCAAACATTTCTCACAGTCCTTTTTTTCCAAAGCTGGTGAAATAAGAAGGGGGTAAGATTTGACTTTGTGGCTCCTATCTCCTTATCTTTTCAAATGCATAAAGAAAGCCATGCCCCTTTGTGGAAACTGCTGATATTGGATTTCTAATCAAATTGGTTTTTCCTCTTTTCTACGAGGCCCATAATTTTGCCATAGAAATGCAGTGCAATAACTTCACACCCAAAGAGATTGAATTGACTCATTCAGAATAGCGGCGAGACTCTGCGCCTCCAGTGGGAAAGTGCTTATTAAAACTGGGAGGGCTAGGTGAGAGTCCTAACTCCACCTCCCAATTTAGATGTTCAGTGGGAAGATAGAAACTGGGGCAGGAGGGGGAGTAACATTTACTGATTCATTTTGACAAGGGAGTTGGGACGGCGCGGAGCTGTCATGTATCGCTAATTATGTGCTCACCTCACTAGGTTTATGAAGTGACTTTTGCCACATGTTGTTTCATTTGCTGACGGAAGGAATCAAATGCCCCCCCCCACCCTCACATTCTTGTATTGCTCCGGTAGTCTACTAGTGTCCATTGTTGTGCAGAGCAGTTCATTTTGTTCCTTAATGTATTCCGACTGGTTGTTGTGGCTTTGAATAGGGCTCTCGAAATGGATGGCACTACTTTCTGTTGGCTGAGTCTATGTTTGTCAGCAGAACAAACTATAGAAATGCAATGGAAGTTTTTCTGTCCATTTTTCTGAGATTACCTTCAATACATGTATGGTGAGAGAATTAACAATTATTTCTTGGTTTGGGGGAAATTGAATATCTTTCAGTATGACAACATTCTCAGCATGATGGCCGTTATTTCATATTTGTCACATCCTTTTGAATCACATGTTTCTCTCTACCAAAATCTCACATTGGTTATTTCTAATTGAAGATGGTGATCAATGTCCCCAAGGGAGGGATGACTTCAGTCATTAAACCATAAAATGCACAACCTCGCCAATTGAGACCAAATACGTCAATATATGGTTGAGCGAGCACACCGACAAATTGTGTAGTGGGTCATTCTGAAGTGAAAAGCGTAATCAGGCATGCAGTATTTATTAGGACTGGGAATTGCCAAGTACCTCGCGATACAATATTATCAAGATAGTTAAATGCCGATAATGTGATTTTATTCGATTCGATGTTCCGAACATATTGTTCACCATATGTCTGCTGCAGGGGGAAAAGAGAGTCATGAGAAAACAAAGAGCTGAAAACAAATTGGCTCCCTATTTAAAAAGATGGAGAACAAGCTAGGAAAGAAAAATACTGCCGTTTTGGTGCAGGTAACTAGCGCAAAAATATAGAGATATTGTCGATCTGACAAATCGTCAAAAACAATATCCCCATATGTAACTCTATATATTGTTTGTCTCTTCACTAATATTATGCCTCCTTCCAAGTGCCGACTCAGCAGAGTCTACTGCTCGTTAAACTTAAGTCATATTCCAAGGGCTTGTTTTATTAACACCCTAGGCAAGAGTGCTCTCTCTATCACTCTGGATACGAGAGAATATATGCTGGAATGTGCCAAGGAAAGTTGATTTACCCTCTGCTTTGACTACAACAACAAAATGGGTTGTTTGCACTGAATAATTCCTAGGGAATAATCGCTGTTGCGGAACAGCAATTCAGGAATGAAAGATTCCCTTTGTTTATGTTTGTGTCTAGTGTCCTTGTCAACTGCTTAACCAGAGATGATCTGTTATCTGGGCAAACATTGGAATGTTGTTTGATGTCGCAACACTGTAAAGCCTGCAGGTTGGATTTGGCCCAGATCCTAATTAGAGGAGCAATGGAAAATTCAGACATTTATTGAATCAATGTTCCAGAATGCAGAGGTCTTATTACAACTATAGTGTACCACTGACCTTAGTCTTGATTTCTACCTCAGAGGACAGGCCAGCTGCCCTGTAAATAAATAGTTTTGACACAATTTGATAATTCAATTCTTTACTACCAAAATAAATGGCTAAACTACCCTCTGTCAGGGGCTGGGAATCTCATTTTGTTGCACAGTTAATTTGCTGAAGAAATCAATGAGTGGACAGTACTGGGGGTTCTCTGTGAATTTGTCTTGGTCAGCATTCCTGAGCCTCCGGTATTTACCTGCTGACCTACTAGCACAACTGTCTAGCAACCTCTAGCCAAGATCAGCAGGGACCCACCGTTTCAACATGATCAATGTTATGAGGTGTTACATTAGCAGTGAAATTGTCTTAGGATGATATGTACATATATGCAGTGTTCTGATCATTTCCCCTCTCATCACAGGAAAGCGACAGCAACACCATGAAGAAGACTGAAAAAGAGACAAAGTTCAAAGAGGCCAAGAAAGTCTTGAAGAGAAACTTCCAAGTCAACACCAAATTAGTCTGTACAAACATTTTTCTTCCTGACGACAAATGTTTCTTTTGATTCAGATCCAATAATAACCTGTTTTGGTGGCTTCAGGCTCAGCTAAATGAGAAGATCACTTATTGTCAAAACCAGTTTGTTTATCTCACTAACAGCCTTTTCACTCAGAGAAAATGAGATGGCACGTCATGTTTTGTGTATTGATGCTCAGCCAGCTGAAAATTCAATTAAGGACACTAAATAGTGTGTGTGTGTGTGTGTGTGTGTGTGTGTGTGTGTGTGTGTGTGTGTGTGTGTGTCGATGTACTCTCATTTGTGTGTGAGTAAACGTGTTTGTGTGTGTGCATGTGTTGATTCCCATCCAGCTGAAAATTAGATGGCAAAGTTGCAGTGTTGTAATTTAACTGTGTGTTGATCAATGCCCCTCTCTCCAGATGGTGCAGCAGTGGCCACTGCTCCAGAGGACGGCTGTGCCAGCCACAGAGGCGGAGGAGGGTGATGGCACAACTGGCATCAATGTGGAGGAGGCCAGAGAGAGGCTGCGCCGAGAGGACCAGGAGTTTGACAAGCTGGAGTACAGACGTAAAGTCAAAGAGAAACACAGAGTAAGACTGTAGTACATCCTTCAAGTTAAACAAACTCACAGGTTAAGACTGCAGCACAGCTGTACAGATCAGTCAAACACACAGGGGAAGACAGTACAGGGCACTACACTGCGACCAGAAACAAATCACCCAGATAATAATAGCTGTAATTATTACTTCGCTGTGCCATAGAGAATAAGCTGATTAGTGACCATTATGCTTGCACCATTACTACAGAGAAAACATCTTATTTCTAGCCCAAACCGATCAAATGTTTTTCTATCGTGGATTGGATTTACATTCATAAATCAAATCATTTGATTTGCACCATTACTACAGAGAGAACGTCTTGTTTCTAGCCCAAACCAAGCAAATGTTTTTCTATCGCAGATTTGCAATACCGCATTTTACATTCATAAACCATGTTGCGGGCCGTTCTAAAACTACTCGCAAGCTAACAACCTGGTAACCACAGATGATGGTAACTTATCGAGTTACCATCATTAATATCTTGAATATTTGTTTTCTTCCATTGGGCTCTTCCATTTCTTTGTGTGCTCCTTATAAAACATGGCAGTGTAGAGCCCTGCTGTAGTGCAGGGACATCGTCAAACAGTTGCTCCACTAGCCCCTACAGCAGCTTCAGGGTGCAGAGAGAGACTTTTATCATAATGGTTATCTGCAGATAGGTACAGGAGATACATGCTGCTAACAGACTGCACAAATAAATAAATACAAGTATTGAAAATGAAGTACGAATTGCATAATAATAACATACATGACTTAATGTATTCCTAAATTGTAACTGCTGCAAGGTCCCTTAAGGTACCTCAACCTGGTTGGATGTTTAGATGTATCACGGACAATGGAGCCAGTTCAAGGCTTTAACTTAATCTCCCCACTCTGCACCCAGCAGGTATGAAAACTAAATGTCACAGCTGTGACACGTGCACACTCACTCACACATACGCACAGATACACATTCAAAGACGCGTACAAACTCATAGACGCACACATTCTCACACACACGCCCGCCTGCCAGCCCGGAGGTTATTACCTCAGTGATTGAGGAGAGCGGCATGGACCAGATGGGGCTCTGGAATGACTTGAAGCAGCTGTTGGAGCTGTACGATATCAATGGAAACCAGATGAAAGCGATAGCAAGGCCAAGCATTCAATAAGCTTCAAAATGGGCTCTGCACATTAAATTGAATAACCCGTCAGATATGGGGACTTAATAGTTATCAGCCTCTAGGGGGTCTTTATGGGCCTTGTATTGGGCTTATACAGTGGTGTCCGAAATGATTGACACCCTTGATAAAAATGAGCAAAAATCACTGTATAAAATAAATAACAAAAATACTAAGCTATATTGTGTTTACTTTTTACTTTTTTTTTTTTTTACCTCTATGGGCTAGGTACTCAACAGCCAGTGTAATCCTGTGGCGCGATATTCAAATACCTTAGAAATGCTATTACTTCAATTTCTCAAACATATGACTATTTTACACCATTTTAAAGACAAGACTCTCGTTAATCTAACCACCGTCCGATTTCAAAAAGGCTTTACAACGAAAGCAAAACATTAGATTATGTCAGCAGAGTACCCAGCCAGAAATAATCAGACACCCATTTTTCAAGCCAGCATATAATGTCACATAAACCCAAACCACAGCTAAATGCAGCACTAACCTTTGATGATCTTCATCAGATGACACACCTAGCACATTATGTTATACAATACATGCATGTTTTGTTCAATCAAGTTCATATTTATATCAAAAACCAGCTTTTTACATTAGCATGTGACTAGCATGTGACTAGCATTCCCACCAAACACTTCTGGTGAATTTACTAAATTACTCACGATAAACATTCACAAAAAACATAACAATTATTTTAAGAATTATAGATACAGAACTCCTATATGCACTCGCTATGTCCGATTTTAAAATAGCTTTTCGGTGAAAGCACATTTTGCAATATTCTAAGTAGATAGCCCGGCATCACAGGGCTAGCTATTTAGACACCCACCAAGTTTAGCCCTCACCAAAGTCAGATTTACTACAAGAAAAATGTTATTACCTTTGCTGTTCTTCGTCAGAATGCACTCCCAGGACTTCTACTTCAATAACAAATGTTGGTTTGGTCCCAAATAATCCATAGTTATATCCAAATAGCGGCGTTTTGTTCGTGCGTTCAAGACACTATCCGAAGGGTAAATAAGGGTTACGCGCCTGACGTGTTTCGTGACAAAAAAATTCTAAATATTCCATTACCGTACTTCAAAGCATGTCAACCGCTGTTTAAAATCCATTTTTATGCCATTTTTCTCGTAAAAAAGCGATAATATTCCGACCGGGAGTGGTTGTTTTCGTTCAAAGAGAGAGAAAGTAAACATGGAGTCGACTCGGGCATGCGCCTCCAGTTTCATTGTTCTCAGATCGACCACTTACAAAATGCGCTAATGTTTTTCAGCCAGGGCCTGGAAAGCCACCATTCAGCTTTTTGGCGCCTTCTGAGAGCCTATGGGAGCGTTAGAAAATGTCACGTCATGCCAGAGATCCCCTGTTTTGGTTAGAGATGATCAAGAAGACCATGAAATGGTCAGAGAGAGCGCTTCCTGTTTGGAATCTTCTCAGGTTTTGGCCTGCCAAATGAGTTCTGTTATACTCAGACACCATTCAAACAGTTTTAGAAACTTTAGAGTGTTTTCTATCCAAATCAACCAATTATATGCATATTCTAGTTACTGGGCAGGAGTAGTAACCAGATTAAATCGGGTCCGTTTTTTATCCGGCCGTGCAAATACTGCCCCCTAGCCCCAACAGGTTAAGTAGGAAATGATTTTATACTAATACAATTGCTCAGAAAAATAGATTTTGTTGAAAGGTGCAATGTGCAGATATTGCTCCCTAATTTCCTGCTTGCTAAAATTGTAATAGTTTGTCTAATTTCAGATTGTGACAACGTAGGGATGGTGCCAGGTTTCTTCCAGACGTGACGCTTGGCATTTAGGCCAACGAGTTCAATCTTGGTTTCATCAGACCACAGAATCTTGTTTCTCATGGTCAGAGTCTTTAGGTGCCTTTTTGGCAAACTCCAAGCGGGCACTCGTGCCTTTTACTGAGGAGTGGCTTCTGTCTGGCCACTCTACCATAAAGGCCTGATTGGTGGAGCGCTGCAGAGATGGTTATCCTTCTGGAAGGTTCTCCCATCGCCACAGAGGAACTCTAGAGCTCTGTCAGAGTGACCATTAGGTTCTTGGTCATCTCCCTGACCATGGCCCTTCTCCGATTGCTCAGTTTGGCCGGGCGGCCAGCTCTAGGAAGAGTCTTGGTGTTTCCAAACATCTTCCATTAAAGAATGATGGAGGCCACTGTGTTCTTGGGGACCTTCAATACTGCAGACATTTTTTGGTACTCTCCCCCAAATCTGTGTACAATCCTGTCTCGGAGCTCTATGGACAATTCCTTCAACCTCATGGCTTGGTTTTTGCTCTGACATGCACTGTCAACAGTGGGACCTTATATAGACAGGTGTGTGCCTTTCCAAATCATGTCCAATCAATTGAATACACAACAGGTGGACTCCAATTTACCACCGGTGGAGTCCAATCAAGTTGTAGAAACATCTCAAGGATGATCAATGCACCTGAGCTCAATTTCAAGTCTCATAGCAAAGGGGCTGAATACTTATGTAAATAAGGTATTTTTGTTTTTTTTAATACATTTGCTAAAATTTCAAAACCAGTTTTCGCTTTGTCATTATGTGGTATTGTCTATAGATTGCTGAGTAAAAAGTTGATTTAATCAATTTTAGAATAAGGCTGTAACGTAACAAAATGTGGAAAGAGTCAAGGGCTCTGAATACTTTCTGAAGGCACTGTATTTTTGTCTGTGCTTATGGACTATCCTCTTAAATTCATACCACAGGTTTTCAATGGGTTTCAAGTCTAGAGACTGAGATGGTTCTTGTGAAATTTAGATTTTGAGGCAAATATAACTATTTCTTTGGATTTTGATGTGTGCTTGGGGTCATTGTCTTGCTGGAAGATCCACTCAGCCTCCTAGCAGAGGCAACCAGATTTTTGGCTAAATTATCCTGGCACTGGGTAAAGTTTATGATGCTGTAGACCTTAACTAGGGCCCCAGGAGTAGTAGAACAAAATAGCCCCATAACATCAAAGATCCAGCACCATATTTTATGGGGTCATTTTCTGTTCATGGATTCTCATTTTGATGCGTAACCCTCTATTTTCATGTCATCCAACAAATGTAAACATCTGGAGTTTGCTAAACAGCATTGCCACTTGGATTGGAACTGGTGCTTTGGTCAGATGGCATGAAAATAGAGCTTTTTGTCCACACACCGGTGGTGGGTTTGGCATTAAAATGATAATGCATGAGCAGGAAAGAACCCCATACCTACTGTAAATTATCGTGGTGGATATCAAGGATATGGAAGAATTCTGTATGGAGGAATGGTCTAAGATCCCTCCCAATGTTGTTCTCTAACTCGTATAACATTTCAGAAAAAGCCTCAGTGTTGTTATCCTTGCTAGGTGAGGTATTGAATACAGGTTTGTCAATCATTTTTAATATTTTTATTAGTATAAAACAATATATTTTCCCAATTTTTTGGAGCATACAATATAGCTCAGTATTTTAATTGATTTGATAGTCATATTTCCCCATCTTTGTCAAAGTAGTCAATCATTTCAGAGCCCACTGTATATGCCAATAAACATGAAGGATCGATAATTGATATTGATTTGCCCATTTTAGCCTTTATGAATAACGTAGTCAAAATGTAAGTGATTTCTAAACAGTTTCCAATGTGTCTAAACACAAAAGTGTTGTTTCAAAAGGCTCAGTGGTACTGCAGTATAAGCTGTAACATTTGCGCTAGTATAGTACTGGGGCACAAACTCTGTTTGGATACGAGTGTTCTAGATTTGCCCAGAAGAGAAGTCAAAGCCTGTCCTGCTGCACCCATCCCTCCCACTCACTCCAGGTTATATTTATAAGCCGAGATATATCGCAGGTTGGAACCCAAATGAAAATAACTGACATAGCTGAGTCTGGCACACTGCTTGGGAGCCCGCAGGCAGACGGCGGGAGATTGGGCTGGGGAGGTCAGTTAATATTTTCAAGTGTGAGCTTCGTTTCTCTCCACTAAAAGTCCTAAAATAACTGCAGGAAGTTTGCTCAGCTTATCTGACTGCTGGATTCTATTTTCTCTCCATGCTCGTTGCTACCTTATTTAGCTTTTATGAAGTGATTATCTTATGACTTGATTGGAGGCAGTAATGACTGGCCTTTCGAAGGCAGGTGTGTTGTGGTGAATATTGATGAGGGTAAACATTGCACAATGTGTAGAAAACTTGTATAGAACGGAATGGAGTCAATTTAGCAGAGTAGTCCTTGTCATTTTTTGTGGGGGATTCTATGCTATACAATTACCGTTTAATTTCAAGATTACCACAAAGCTAAATACCCTACTAGTGTTTCACTTTAGTGGTATAGGCTACAGTACATCAAAACCTATATCTGTTCTTTAGACCTAGGAAATGCTTTTAACTTTGTCATTGTCTAGACAATTAAGTTATGCCTCAGGTACTCCACCGCACGTCTATTAGGCTTACCTGTTGTGTTTAACACCTTGTCCCGTTCATTTGTCATGCTTGCCGAGCATTGCCAAGAAGGGGTGTTGTGATGATGGCTGATGCGTAAAGGAGAAAACAGACGCTTTAAAATTCCATTTTCATTTCTGTGCAGCGAGCTGCCTTTGACAATCTGAGACCCAGGCCCAGAAATCAATTAGCAACATGCTCCAGCACATGAATCATTCTTGGCTGGCTTGCTGGCTGGCGTTCTAAATATCACCCCTCAGGTAGCTACCACTCTGTTTCTGGCTGTTCTGCTAGGACCCCACTCAAACGCTGTTGTCATCATTTGACTTCAGTGACAAGGGGATCATTCTAATTCCAAGCTCTAACTTAACTTTTTAGCTCATACTTCTACAGTAGAGAGCCAACTCACCTCTCTGGACCCCTGTAGCTAATGTAACTGCACACAGCATGCTGACAGAGTGACTGGAGGCATACTGACAGACTGACAACTAGATGGGCAGGCAGTTACTAGTCTGGTGGCCGTGGCCCATGTTAATGGAGGGCAGCTCAGTGGGGAAATGGTATTACTCTCCCCAGACCGTCTTAATGGATCCCTAACTTATTGGTTAGTCACGACTCCCTCTGGTGTTCTCTCTCCCTCTCCCTTTCTTATGCACTTGCTATCTCTCACCCTCTCCTGCTCTCTCTTCCCCTCAACCCTTTTCTGCACCGTTTGGAGGCCGGGCCAGGGTAGAAATCCATATTTTGATTCGGTCACGGCTAGGGTTGCACGTTTTGTGGAATATTCAGAGGTTAAACTTGCCATGGGAATTAACGGGAATATATGAATATTAATACCATTTAAATGTAGATGATTTTTGCATTGGATATACACTGCTCAAAAAAATAAAGGGAACACTTAAACAACACAATGTAACTCCAAGTCAATCACACTTCTGTGAAATCAAACTGTCCACTTAGGAAGCAACACTGATTGACAATAAATTTCACATGCTGTTGTGCAAATGGAATAGACAACAGGTGGAAATTATAGGCAATTAGCAAGACACCCCCAATAAAGGAGTGGTTCTGCAGGTGGGGACCACAGACCACTTCTCAGTTCCTATGCTTCCTGGCTGATGTTTTGGTCACTTTTGAATGCTGGCGGTGCTTTCACTCTAGTGGTAGCATGAGACGGAGTCTACAACCCACACAAGTGGCTCAGGTAGTGCAGCTCATCCAGGATGGCACATCAATGCGAGCTGTGGCAAGAAGGTTTGCTGTGTCTGTCAGCGTAGTGTCCAGAGCATGGAGGCGCTACCAGGAGACAGGCCAGTACATCAGGAGACGTGGAGGAGGCCGTAGGAGGGCAACAACCCAGCAGCAGGACCGCTACATCCGCCTTTGTGCAAGGAGGAGCAGGAGGAGCACTGCCAGAGCCCTGCAAAATGACCTCCAGCAGGCCTCAAATGTGCATGTGTCTGCTCAAATGGTCAGAAACAGACTCCATGAGGGTGGTATGAGGGCCCGACGTCCACAGGTGGGGGTTGTGCTTACAGCCCAACACCGTGCAGGACGTTTGGCATTTGCCAGAGAACACCAAGATTGGCAAATTCGCCACTGGCGCCCTGTGCTCTTCACAGATGAAAGCAGGTTCACACTGGGCACATGACAGACGTGACAGTCTGGAGACGCCGTGGAGAACGTTCTGCTGCCTGCAACATCCTCCAGCATGACCGGTTTGGCGGTGGGTCAGTCATGGTGTGGGGTGGCATTTCTTTGGGGGGCCGCACAGCCCTCCATGTGCTCGCCAGAGGAAGCCTGACTGCCATTAGGTACCGAGATGAGATCCTCAGACCCCTTGTGAGACCATATGCTGGTGCGGTTGGCCCTGGGTTCCTCCTAATGCAAGACAATTCTAGACCTCATGTGGCTAGAGTGTGTCAGCAGTTCCTGCAAGAGGAAGGCATTGGTGCTATGGACTGGCCCGCCCGTTCCCCAGACCTGAATCCAATTGAGCACATCTGGGACATCATGTCTCGCTCCATCCACCAACGCCACGTTGCACCACAGACTGTCCAGGAGTTGGCGGATGCTTTAGTCCAGGTCTGGGAGGAGATCCCTCAGGAGACCATCCGCCACCTCATCAGGAGCATGCCCAGGCGTTGTAGGGAGGTCATGCAGGCACGTGGAGGCCACGCACACTACTGAGCCTCATTTTGACTTGTTTTAAGGACATTACATCAAAGTTGGATCAGCCTGTAGTGTGGTTTTCCACTTTCCATTGATTATTTTTGTGTGATTTTGTTGTCAGCACATTCAACTATGTAAAGAAAAAAGTATTTAATAAGATTATTTCATTCATTCAGATCTAGGATGTGTTATTTTAGTGTTCCCTTTATTTTTTTGAGCAGTATATTTACCATATCATATGGAGACAGAAACATAAACCTTTTACCTTATAAGTATACATAATTGCAAATTATTAAATCCGTCCAATAGACATAAAAAAAACAATTGTTACGAATTGAACTTTAATTAAATGAGTTGACTCTTCACATGGTATGATGTCACTGAACAACAAAAGAAAGGGAATATTGAATTATCCCCAATGATCCATCGCATCTCCCGAAAAAATTTGCAACATACATCTGTAAAATGATAGTCTTAAAGCTTTGGTTGTCTTCCTCTCAGGCTTCCATGTCTTCTCCCTGGACCTCCTCAATGTCCACCTCTTGAACATCAGACTCTGGGGCCTCATCTTCACTGTCACTTTCTAACCTTGTTGAGGATGGCTCGTTGTCAGGCTCAAAAAGCCTTAAATGGCCACCAATTTTTCAACCATTGTATTGGTCAGCCTGTTGCGTGCTTTGGTGTGTGTGTTCCCAAACAAGGACCAGTTGCGCTCTTAAGCGGCTGATGTTGCTGGGATTTTGAGGATGATTGAGGCAACCGCGGAAAGAGCCTCAGATCCACAAAGTCCCTTCCACCAGGTGGCTGATGAGATATGTAGGCACGACTGCCATATTGCATCTCCATCCAAAAGCCCTTGCTTGGAAGTGTACTTCGCTAGACTGCCAAGAACCTTGCCCTCATCCAGGCCAAGGTGGCGAGACACGGTAGTGATGACACCATAGGCCTTGTTGATCTCTGCACCAGACAGGATGCTCTTGCCAGCATACTTGGGGTCCAACACGCTGCAGCGTGTATTTGCTTCAGGCAGAAGTCTTCACGCTTTTTGATGTATTTCAGAACTGCAGTTTCCTCTGCTTGGAGCAACAATGAAGTGGGCAGGACAGTACGGATTTTTTCTCATACATCTGCAAGCAGAGTCTGAACATCAGACAGGATGGCAATGTCTCCCTCAATCCATGCAATGGCTATTGCTATAGATTTCAGGAGTTTCAGACTGCTTACCACTCTCTCCCAAAATACAGTTGAAGTTGGAAGTTTACATACACT